>NC_056735.1:1852806495-1852896495 GCF_019279795.1 Protopterus annectens | reverse complement strand
TTCAAGAACTATATAAAACAAACATATTTAGAAAGAAAATTACTTCAAAAATTAATTTTTTAAGTAATTAATTCCTGTCAGTGTAATGAAATTGGTGGAGCTGAAGAAATCTGCTGCTATCCTGTGTTCATCCTTGGCCACCAAACTCATACATCTTGGAAGATTGCAAACACTTTACAAGACACAACTAGGTTGGTAAAATCTGACAGTGTAATACATGATTCTTAGAAAAATGACCTCTAGCGTTCAACATGGGCTCTATTATAGGCAAATTATTTTTCATCTGTAGACCTAAGATACCAGCATTCCAAACAGTTTGTGGATTACAAAAATCGTTGATGACATTAACACTTCTAAAATAAGTAAAACAGTAAACATGAAACATTAGTAGAAATTACACTAAGTAATATCAAGGAGTGTGCAAATAAACAAGTTCTGCTGCAACAATAAAGTGTAGGTAACCGAGTCTAGAATCAGAAATAGAGAGAAAATATAAGATGGGTATGGAACACCTTACCATAGTAAATAGAATATCCATATCTAGACATGAGAGTGGATAATATTGTTAACAGTCATATTCTACTTAGGAACAGTATATAGGCCTTTAAGTTGTATTCTTGGACATTTTACTTTAAGGGCTACAGAGATGATACTGCCTTTGTACAAAACACTGATTATGATAAAATTACAAAATGCAGCATCTGCCTGGTTGCTTTGTAAGTACAAATTTAAACCACAAAATGGTTATGCTTACTAAGTAAACGGGTAAAGCACAGAATGGTTATAAAATGGTTACATAGTAATCAGTACATATAAATGGTATGAGCTACTATACGGATAAGATTTGACTATGATATGTAAAGCTATAAATGATAACACATCTTTTTCCTAGGATAGATACATTTAATATCAAAGAACATTTTAAAGAGTGGAATGTAGAAATAATCATTACTAAGATTATGAACTCGCCATTAAAAACTAGTAAAGCTATGTGTGATATTCTACTGCTACCCAACTAATATTAGTGCCAATTAAATTTATCAATGAATCTTCTTCTTCTTCTGGCTTTCTCCCGGTTAGGGGTCGCCACAACGGATCACCTGTCCGCTCATGATTGGCAGTGGACTTTTACGGTGTCGAGTTGCCAGCCCAGCGCCCAACCTTCCACAGAAGGCACACACATGCACGCACTCACACCTAAGGCCTTAGAGTGTCCAATCCACCTACAGCATGTCTTTAGGATGTGGGAGAAAACCGGAGCACCCATAGGAAACCCAAGCGACCACAGGGAGGACATGCAGAATCCGCACAGAAGGCACCCCAGCCGAGGATCAAACCAGAGAACCTCTTGCTGTGAGGCGACAACGTTAACCGCTGCACCACCGTGGCTGCCCTAATAAATTCGGTAGTTATGCTAGTAGAAAGCAGAATTAAGCTAATAAAAAGCAGCATTAGAGAAAACAGTAAAAGGAGAATATCTTTAATTTGAAGAAGAGAGAACCATAATGAAAACATATTTTAGTAAGAGAAAGAGAAGAGAGATTGATTTTAGTAGCTTATTAGGTGAGGAAGGCTATAGTTGTCAATTGGGGGCTTGGCAGGGAGAAGACCAATTTTTTAGTAGTTTTTATGGAGTTTTAATTCTTCTTTAAATAGGTGCTTTTGGGGGATAGTTCTTATATTGAGTGGGAGTGTGTTCCAGGTGTGAGCTACTGAGTACTTGTATAGGGACATTCCAATGTTCTTTTTGGGTTTGTAAATATCAAGAAGGTGCTTATCACTTGTATGAAGATGCTGAAGGGGGGAGTAGTAAGCTAGTAATTTGGAGAGGAGGAGGGATTATAGAGAATGGAGTGGGTGGTATTTAGCTGATATGTAGTTGTGGAAGCAGCATCTAATGTGAGAATTTGGGCCATTGAATTGTTTTAAGGGTGTGGCAGTGATGAAATTTATGAGGAAGATTTGCGGCAAATCTAGCAACTTTGTTGTATGTTTGCTGAAGTTTGGATATAAAAGTAGCTTGAATATTAGTAAGGAGGAGGCAGCGTACAGTAGACAAGATAGAAGAAGAGACTGAGCCAAACAGAGTCTGGAGGAGGAAGTAAGGAATTCTTGATTTCTAAAGAGAAGTCCAAGTTTCTGGTGTTTTTTTTTTTTTTTTATATGCATTGTTTGATATGTAGGTTATACTTTAGTTTGTCGTCTGTAATGGTACCAAGTAATTTAGTATTAGGTTCAGCTTTAGTGGTAGTATTATTGAGAGAGGTGATAGTAAAGGAGGGTTTTTGTTGAGCCAGTGGTCTAGGAAAGAACAAAAAGAGTTTTATTTGTTTTGGATTTAGAACAAGTTGGTTTTCAGAGAGCCATGATTCAACGGAAGGTGTCCTGAGTGAGTGCTAACAAATTAGGAATTGTATGGGCAGTGGTGATAAGTGTCGAGTCATTAGCATATTGCAGTAGCAGAGAGGTTTTACAAGCAGAGTGTAGTTTGTTGGTGAAAATATTGAACAAGAGAGGGCCCAGAATTGATCCTTGAAGAATCCCAGTGTTGACTGGAAGGAAGGGGGGACAAAACAGTTTGCCAGCTCACAGATTGTTGCCTGCTCAAGAGGTAGCTGGAAAACCATTGTATGGAGGAGCTAGAAAGATTAAGGTCTGAGAGTTTAGATAAAAGTTTGGAGTAATTGACAGTATCAAAGGCCTTTGAGAGGTTGACGAAAAAGCAGGAGACTAGCATGTTATTGTCACGTGCCTCAGCTACAGATTAAGTGAATGAAAGAAGTGCAGTTGATGTGCCATGGTGGGGCCTGAAGCCATGTTGGGTAGAAGTAATCCATTATTGTCAAGCAGGTGTTTTATTAATTGGATGTGCATGCATTTTTCAAGAATTTTGGAGATGGGGACAGGATGGCTATGGGCCGGTAATTAGAAGGGTCAGTGGAGTTTCCACCCTTTTGTAGTGGAATTGTAAAGAATGATTTCCATAAATCAGGGACACAGGCTTCATTAATGGATCTATTTATCAGTATTGAGATGGGCTAGGCAATGGTGCAGCAACTTTGAGAAAGTAGGAAGGTAATTTATCAGTGGAGGGCGAGGAAGGTTTGAGTTTTGTCAAGAGAGATTTGATGTAGGAAGTAGGTATTCGTTTGAAAGTATTGGGAGGCTTTTTGTTAAGGGTGGATTGAGGGGAAGGGGGAGTGTTGATATTCTGAGTTTGTTTTTGGATTGTTTCTATGAAATACTTGTTTAAGAGAGTGGCTGTTTTGTGGCAGAATTATGTGAAAAGGGATTGGGAGTAGTAGGGTTGCCAGGATAAAGGAGATTGTTAATTGAGGTCCAGAATTATTTAGCATTTTTTTGTGGTCAGACTGGGAGGGGCAGAAAAAATATCTTTGTTAAAGTGTCTTTGCTAGGTTTCTTAGCTCTTTGTATTTTTGGAGAAGGGGAGGGGATTTGTTATTGACCCAAGCTTTCCAGGTGCTGGCTCTTTTATTCATTATAGAGCGGGTATGTTTAGTAAGGCAAGGGCATGGCTAAATTTTGTTCTTATTTTTCTGGCAGGTGCTAATGAATTGAGTAAATCTATAAATATGCGATTGAATGAATTAACTGCATCATTGAGAGGGATTTGATGGAGGAAGGACCAGTTAATGCTCGATAGCTTAGAGTCAAAGGTATCAGGGTTGAAATTGGAGAGTTTGCGACAATCTCTATAGAGGCGTTTTTTAAGTGGATGCTGATAGAATCTGTGGATGTAGGTAGGGGAATGGTCACTCAAGGAGTTAGGAAGTGTACCAAGATTATGATAAAAGTTGGGATTTGAGGTGAGGATCCAGTCTAGGATGGGTCCAGTAGAGGAATGTTTTGACAGTTCCAGTGGGAGAGGAGATGAGTTGATGGAAGCCATGAAGACTGATATTTAAATTAGGAGATGAAGTTGTAAGATTAGTCCAGTTTATATTAACGTCAACAGGGATAGCAGTCTCATATGGAACATGTTCAGTGAGCCATGAAAGAATGTTCTGTAGGATAGAAATATCGTTACCTGGAGGAATGTAGATTGGGGCTATGCTGCATTTTTTTGTGGGAATTAAGTTGACAGATTGCAATAAGAATTTCAGCAGGGTCAAAGCTAGGAATAAAAATTGATAGTGGGGAGAGATTAAGTTGGTCAGAGTAGAAGATGGCAACACCTCCACCCTGCTTTTTGATTCTGTCACAATGAAAGATATTATAACCTGGGGGTAGGATTTTGGAGTTAGAAATATGAGGTTTTAACCAGGCTCCTGACAGGGTTAAGATGTGAGAGGTAATGTTAGCAATCCAGGAATGCAGCTCTGAGACTTTATTAACGAGACTTTGAATATTTAGAGAGCAGATTTTTAATGTTTTAGGAGAATGAGATGGAGAGGGGGTACGGTGTGGGGTGCTGGGATCAGAGGTGAGAGGTGTGTGAATGTGAGGGATAGAGGCAGGTGGACTTGAGTTAGGATGGATGTCTTCACCCAGGAGAAGTGTGTCCAAGAAAGTAAGGATAATTCTTCCAGTGTAACAATTACTGATCTCATGGCATGTCAATGACTCTTTTGTTTACTGTGGCTGAAACAGGTGTGTGTGTGCGTGTGTGTGCGTGTGTGCGTGTGTGTGTATATGTACATATGTACACATATATATATATATATATATATATATATATATATACATATAGATATGTGGTGTGTAGATATGTGTGTGTGTGTGTGTATATATATATATATATATATATATATATACATATCGTTAGGTGTGTGTTGTGTATCTCACTCTCTGTCTTGCTGTATATCGCTTTCTCTCTCTCTTTATATATATATATATATATATATATATAGATAGATAGATAGATATGTGTGTGTATGTATAAAATCAAATTGACAACTCATTGTAAATCACAGGTATTGTGATAGCATTTGTAGTTTGGTAGTGGTCTCTGTTGAGGGGCTGAGGTGCTGGTGGCCACTGTCTGGAGAGAGCGCTTGATATCTAGTGAGTGGTGGTCTCTGTCTGGGGAGAGGTCTTGCAGTCTAGGGAGTGGTGGAAATCTGAATGCATGGCATGTGTCAATAATTATTCAAGTTGAACTATAACGTGATTACATAGTACTTCGTAGTATCAAATTAACGCGTACATAAATGCTGAAAAAGTTGTGAATCATACAAGCTGCCTTCTTATTACTATTTGGCAGATATTTATACTTGATCTGTAATAAAGTATGCATGTTAGCATAATTATCATGTTTCTGCACATACTGTATCTGACATTGTGCACTTGGATGGATTGTGGTTCAATATTTCACATGTGATGTCACCAGAGGGGTCATGAATGCTTCCTTTTCAGATGAGTGCAGTAGTGAGCAACACAAAAATTATGAGTTTTTTTTCTGGAAATATTATGAACGTATGAAATATGTTCACAATTGCGTTAATAACTTTGACCAGAGGATATTTACATGGGACTCCATGGTATCAACTGAAAGTATACACAATGCTTAAAAAGCTTTGTACTGACACTTTGCATCTAACCAGCATTGCATGGCAGATATTTATATTTGTTTGTCCACTAAATATTCAGATATGCATACTATTAATAATTGTGCAAAACAGAGATATCTACAAATCTAGTTTGCAGCAAATGAAGATCACATTGGCCTGAACAAAAGTCACACTTATAGTTGGGGTCTGTCTGCTATGGTTACAAATATATTAATACTTGTTTGCATAATTATAATAAGTAAATGTTTATGTTATCTAAGTAACTTAGTGTACGATTATTATTATGTCTAGGTGACATATTAGTATCACCATTGTGAAGAGGAGTGTGTGCTGAGTAACTTTTGTATTTTAACTTTTTTTTGTAATTTTTAATAATTATTGAGATATATACATTTGCTTACAGCTAGGTTGAAAAGGTGCAGTCTCAGAATTTTAGCTCAGACAAATGCTGCCCAGCCAGGAACTATTCAGGTGTCAGGAGGTGTAAAATTCCACTCAGACTAGGTATGAAAGAATTATATAATCTTTTTGGTGTGAGATACCATCTGTGAAACACTCCTAATATCTGATCTCCAACCCCATTATTTTCTGCATTTGTGATAATATTTATCTCTTTCTTTGTGGCTTTTCCCACTTCCCCCTGCAGCCTTTTCCACATTCATTATTTTATATTTTCCTACCATCCTGTATGCTCTCTCTCTCACCTCTAGCCTTTTGGTTTTCCTCTTACTGTCTTTTCACCTCAGTAGGTTACATGCTAGGGCCTGAGTGGGTATGCGTGGGAATCCCCTGCCCCCTTTTTTCCTTCTCAGTCTTAGCTTGTTTTTGAGATCCTCCCTTTCTGTTTCTCCATCCACCCTTATCCAAGTACTTCTGTAATTTCATTAGTTTGGTCTTTATTTGGTCCACTGACAGATTTCTTACTTCATGCACTATAACTGATTCTAATCACATTGATTCTACCTAATTATGTGTATGTTTTATGTGCTTCCTTCACCAGTATCCCGTGTATTTTCTCTCTCCCTTTCTCCAAATTATTTTGTATTGTATCACTTAATATGTTTCCTACATATACTTCAATGTTTGGGGTATTCCCTCACCTGAATGTGTCCCATTGCTACTTTTCCTTTCTCCTACCCTGACCACCACTGTCTTTTTGTGGATGCATCTAAGCCTGAGGCAGTTTTAAACCTGGCAAAAACTTGCATTATTTCCTCTTCAGCCATTTACACATTCTCCGATATAAGCATGCAGTCATCTGCTTATATTAGAAATCCTGAAAGCACTTCTATTTTCATAGGCTCATAGATACTTACTAGACTACTGATCTGAGGATCTTAGGAAGACTAGCCTTATATTCCCATGGTAGTTTTTAGCATTTGTTGCCCGGGTTGGTCCAACTGAGCTAAAAGCCCATTTTCAGTGGAGATCCAAGGAGAAAAGCTCAAGTACAATAAAAGCAAAACAAAAAAATAAACAGTGAGGGAATGGTGACATTATATAAACAAAGAAGAGATACAAGTTGTTACATAACATGTCAAGTACAAAGAAAATACAGAAAAATGAAAATTAAAGAGATAACATTATTACTTAATATGGAAGACATACAAACTAGAAACATCAAATATCAAATCATTTGAATCAGAATAAAATATAAAATTGAAGTACAGGTAGATGTATCAGATATTTGAGTGGTACAGAAATATCCCAAAGTTGCGAATTCAGAAGATTGAGAGCTGTAACCAAAAAAAAGTAAAAAAAAAAAAAAAAAAAAAAAAAAAAGTGACACATTTTATTGGAACTAAAGAAGAGGGAATGGGATCGTGTAGGGTCCTGGCAGGGGCACATCCATGAGTTAAACAGGAAGTTTTTTAGCTCTTTTTTGAATTGACTTGTGCGTATGATGTTTTGTTTATTAATAGGGAGTTTGTTTCAGGCTTTAAAAACAGAGTATCAGTACAAAAGTTTGCCAGTGGTTTTATTCGGCGTGTAAATATCTAGAAAATGTTGGTCACAACTTTGGAGTGAATGATTTGGGATGTAGTAGGACATAAGAGAGGAGAGTGAGGGGGCAGGTAGTGGGTTTGTTAAGTATTGAGTGAAATATGTGCAGCTCTAATTGTAACAGTTGTTGGGGAAATTCTAGCCACTGTAGTGTCTTTAGTGCAAGGCAGTGGTGAGGTGTAAGGTTGATTAATGGCAAATTTTGCACTTTTGTTTGTTCTAGCTTAGCAATTAAAGTGGATTGTAAGTCTGTCAAGATTGAAGAGGCATAGAGTAGGCTGGGTAGGAAGAATGCCTGAGCTAGAGAAAGTTTAGATTCTGACGTCAGGAATTTTTTGTTCCTATAAAATAATCCCGATTTTTGATGAGTTTTTTTGATACACTGTTGAACATGAAGGTCAAATTTTAATTGATCATCAATAATGGAACCAAGGAGCTTTGTGTGGGGTTATACTTTAATGATTGTTTTATTAAGAGATGAAATGGTAAAGGTGGATTTGTGATGAGAAAGAGATTTAGGAAGGAAGAGAAGTTTGGTTTTGTTTGGATTTAAGATGAACTGTTTTTCTGTAAGCCATCTTTCAACAGAAGGGAATGAGTTCAGGTTAAGTGTGTGAAGTTGAGAGATGTTATCAGACCAGGAGATAAGAGTAGAGTCATCTGCATATTGAATAAGAGACAAGTGAGTACAGGATGTGTGTAGGTTGTTAGTGAAAATGCTGAATAGCAGGGGGTCTAACAATAGAGCCCTGGGGGACCCCTGTTTAGATTGGTTGAAAGGGGGAGCAGGAGGTGTGTCTTCTGACAGACTGTAACCTGTTAGTAAGGTAGCTAGAGGACCATTTATGAGTAGAAGAAGAAAGGTTGAGAGCAGATAGTTTTGTAAGAAGTTTAGAGTGTGATACTGTGTCATAGACTTTATAGAGGTCTAAGAACAAACATGACACAAGTTGATTGTTGTCTAAAGCTTCAGCAATAGTATGAGTAAAAGATATGAGGGTAGTAGCAATGCTATGATTTGATCAAAAACCATGCTGGGTAGTTGTCAGAAGGTTGTCTTGAATAAGAAAGTTGAGAAGCTGAGTATGTATAAATTTTTCAAGGATTTTTGAAAGTGGGGAAAGAACAGCTATGGGTCTGCATTTTGGAAAGGTGTGTGGAGTTTCCTCCTTTGTGTAGAGGTATAGTATAGAAAGCTTTCCAGATATCAGGGACAACAGCTTCTTGGATTGAGATATTAATTAGTATAGAAATTGGTTAAACTATTGAGTCTGCGGCTAGCTTTAGAAAGAGGGGTGGTAAATTACCAGTAGGGAGTGAACATGGTTTAAGTTTATGGAGGGGTGATTCATGGTTTAAGTTTATGGAAGGGTGATTTTTTTATATAGGTGGTAGAGACAGGTTTAAGTGAAAAGGGGGTTTTGTTGGTATACTGAATGGGAAAGGTAGGGAGATAGGTGTTAGGATCTATATGGGTAAATTTGAGAATGGAGTCTAAGAAATGGCAGTTGAGAATGGTGACGGTTTCTTGTGAAGTCTTGTTAGGGTAGGGTCTTGGGGTGATAGGACTTCCTGGGTAAAGAATGTTGTTGAGGGTACTTCTGAATTTTTGGGGATTTGAGTAGCGGTTTGTTTTGGTGTTATTGTAGAATTTTTTCTTGTTGTTATTAATTTGCTTTTTAGTGTGGTTTCTGAGTTCCTTGTAATTTTGAAGGTGTATTGGGGATTTGGTTTTTAGCCAGGATTTACAAGCACTATGTCTTTTATGCATAAGAGAGCAAGTATCTTTTGAAAGCCAAGGGGCATAGTTTGATTTTATTCTAATTTTCCTTACGGGTGCTAGGGTTTTGATAATATCTAAAAATATGTTATTGAATTTTAGTACTGCTTCATTGAGGGGAAGGTGGTGGAAGCAGGACCAGTTGATGGATGAGAACCTGTCAATGTAACAGAATTAAAATTGGAGTGTTTGCGGCTGTCATTATATAGGTGAAACCTGTACTGTTGGAGAGAATATCTTTGAATGTAGGTGGGGAGATGGTCACTTATGGTATCAGGTAGAGAATAAAGGTTGTGATAGAGACTGGGGTTAGTTGTGAAGATCCAGTCAAGGATAGAGCCATTATTAGAGTTTTTATTCAAACATGTGGGGGTTGTGATAAGTTGATTAAAACCATGAAGGTTTAAGCTGAGGTTAGGTGAGTCTGTACTAAGAATTTTCCAGTATATATTCACGTCACCGAGGATGACTGTTTCATAGGGTATGTTGAGTGAAATCCATGATAGTATGTGCTCAAGGATGGGGATGTTTTTACCCGGTGGGATATAAATGGAAGCAATAGAAAATTTTTATGGGAATTTAAATGACAGTTTAGTATTAACAGTTCTGCAGGGTGGAAGTTTGGGAGAGGAGTAGGTAAAGGGGAGAGAATAAGTTGCTCAGAATAGAGAATAGCAACACCTCCCCCTTTTTTTATTTCTATCCAGCCGATAGATGTTATATCCAAGGGGTAAGAGTTCATTATTTGAGATATGGGGTTTAAGACAGGTTTCAGATAAGATTAAGATATGTGGAGTGTTATGGGCTATCCATGCATGATGTTCAGTGGTTTTATTGAGGATTATTTGTATGTTCATTGAAAGAATTGTTAAGTTTTGGAGGGTTGAAGAGGACAGGAAGGGAGGATGAGGTAATGAGTTAAGGGGGTCAGGTAAAGGAGGAGAGTTGTTGAAGAACGGAAAAGAGGTAGTGGTTGGACCAGGGCTGAATGTCTCAAGTGAGCACCTGCCACTAATACAATAAAATGTAACTGGCAATTTTATTTTAAAAAAATTATAAAATAAACAACGCAACTGTGCTGAAAATGGACAGACTACCTTTTGCAATACAGTGTACTGACCAGGATATGTAAGAGTAATAACTGTAGCATGTAAGCATATGTTTGGGGCAAGGTTGCCAACCGTCCTGTTTTTCCCAGGATGTCCTGGATTTGGCCATCTGTGTCCTGTTTCCTGGGAAGGACCTTCCCAGGCCACCATATGTCCTATTTTTGGCACAGATTAGCACAAGTTACTATAACTTACTAAAGGTTTCCTTAATGTCCTCAGTGAGAGTGTGCTAGGTTACTTGCTGCACAGCATTCTGGCAGATGGCAATGCTGGGTACCGTTCCACTGCTGTAGCAGCCCCTTCCAAACCAATATATGCTATAGGGACTATAAGGTTGCTAACATTATATAAAGTCAAAGAATGTGCTCATCTCCTGCGCAACACACAGGAACACCAAATCACTGAACATACCCCTCTGGAAATACAATCATCATCATCACCTCCCCAAACTCTGGAAATAAATTGTGCACATTAAACAGTTTAGAATTTGCAAGGACAAAGCAGCCGATGCAAAGACGCATGAAATCTGTACATAGCTCAGATTCCTTGTAAGGGGGGCAGACAGCAGGTTCACAATTGCTTCAAGTCTCTTTATCTCAGACTACATAAATATCCCAGTAGAACCTCAAAACATTCAAGTCTGCAAAGTCTATCTTCTACCAAACAGCAACAAATCTGACAAAGTGTTCTGCCAATACAGTACCAAAACACTCTGCCTCTTCTGATGTTCTTCGTGTTTCACTGTTGCAGTCATTATATTTGGGTAATCTGCTGGCAGGTTGTCTTCAGTCGGCCTGAATTCCAAAGTCTTGAGTCCTGCGTCAGTTGCTGTCTTCTCTTCCATGACGTCAGGTTGTCAGGGGTATAAAACATGCAGCCAACGCCATTTTCTTTAGTCTTTCTTGCCGTGCGGTGCCCAAAGCAGAAGCATTTCGCAAGTGCCGGTTGGCCAACTACTGAAATATTCGAGTTTGAGTTTCATATCCCAAGTCTTCACTAAAGCTAAGTATCCCGTTGGGGAAACTTTTTTCTTGCTTTTTACTGATGTCAGAAAAAGTTAATAATTGTATTACTTGTGGGAAGCAAATACCTCATAAGAATTTCCATTTATACTGTATTCCTTGCCTAGGCCCTGATCACAATGTACCTGGCTGTCGGTTTTGTGCTAGATTTAACCAATACACTATTAAGCGTCGGTATATTTTTGCATCAAAGTATTTTGGAAACAGATTTAACTACCCAGAAATGTCGTCGGATAGCAATCCGACTACCGGAGTACATAAAAAATGCAAAGAAAAGGACAGAGAAAGGCAGTCAAGATCCAAAACCGATAATGAAGCTTCTCCTAAGCCAGTCGCCAGTTCGCCGGTACTCAGTGAGGCACATTCGCAGCCCCTGATACCCGCTACCTTCGAGTAGCAGGCCTCTAAAGACACCCATGTGGAGTCCGGCATGCCGCAAGATACTCAAGCTATTGGATCGACGGATGTATCTCCTTCAGATGGGTCCGGAGCCACTGAGCAAGCACCGGCTTCTGAGGGTATATTCAGACATCAACATTTGTATATCAAACCAATGACAGCTGCAAAACAAAAGACAAAAGCAACTTCTAAAACTAAAAAACTGACGCAAGAGCCACGTGCACAGGCTTCAATGCCTAAAAAGCAGATGATCAAAATGGCTGAACACCTTATTACCTTGATCAGGGGTACCCATCCCCCTCCAGATAAGAGGCCTAGGCAAGACACTGATTATGAATTTTCAGAAAACGTTTCTATTTCTTCTGATTCCTCTTCTGATCAGGAATTATCTATACCTCCCTATGAGGATTCTGATGCTGAGGAGTCTATTCCATCTGCATCTCCTCCTGAGGATTATTCATTTGGGGAAACCTTGCATACTTTGAGGGAGCATTTTCACTGGGAGAGTCAAGACTTCTCAGAATCAAAAAAGATGCTCAGGGATTTCCTTCTTCTCCCTCAGCACAAGCCTTTAGCCATTCCCCCTGTTTTAGACATTGTGGATGATGTGTTTTTGTGGATGATGTGTTTTCGGAGTCAAGCTTGACCCCGACTCCTTACCTCCGGCTCCCAGTAAGTCTAACAGATATTACAGGATCCCTGACTCACATAAATTTTTATTTAGAAACCCTGCTGCTGATCCTGAAACTATTTCACAGAGTCCAAAGGGAGTTAAGGCCTCAACAGCAAAAAATCCTACCCCCTCTGAGGGCACTAGACAGATGGGGAAAAAAGGTTTATACATCTGCAACCTTGGCAATCAGGGCCTTAAACTGTCAATTTCATATGCTAAAGTACCAACAACATCTTATGGGCTTGCTGAAACAGAAAATTATGTTGATTTCAGAATGTGCAGAAAATAAAGAATTACAGGAATTATTGCATGCAGCCAAACAAGTTGAAAAGCATACTTTGCAATGTGGTTTTGATTCCTTAGAGGCCTCCTGCAGGGCCGCAGTTACTGGATCTGTGATTAGGAGGCATGTCTGGTTAAAGGAACAAAATTTTCCTGATCATGTTAAAGTTAAATTGCTAGATGCACCTTTACAGCATGATTCTCTGTTTGGTATTAAGGCAGAAGAGGTTTTAAAGAAAATGGAAGACTAAAGCTAAGTCTATGCAAACTGTTAAAGACTTCTTAAAAGTGCAGCCACCAAGAGTCAGTAGACACTGGCCTACAAAAAATTGGTCCTTTCCTGTGTCAGACAGAGCTCAAAGGGGCAAATCCAGATGCCCTAAGGGTTCCAGATACCAGGCGCAAGATTCATACAGGTCAAAGTAATGGGGTGCTTCTACCTCCAAATCTGGAGGAGATAAAGCGCAAACCTACAGAAACCAATCCCAATGACTTATCTCTGCCTACACCAAACACTTATCTTTTGGCAGCACCCATAGGGGGAAAGTTAGCACTTTTTGCTCAAAATTGGCAGTTAATAACCCAGGACAAGTGGGTACTAAACATAGTATCACAGGGATACAGATTCCATTTCCACACTCTTCCAATGGCAAATGGTTGGCCAGATCTGCCAAAAAATCAATGGGCAGAGGCACAGAAACAGGTTACGTCCCTCATGGATATGGGGGCCATTCAGCCAGTACCAGAACAGGATAAAGGACAAGGTTTTTACTCAAGACTGTTCTTGGTACCCAGAAAGGATAAGGCCTGGCGGCCAATACTGGATTTATCGATTTTGAACACATACCTGGACATTCCAAAATTCAAAATGCTGACTTTGCAGCAGCTTCTGCCCATGCTGGGCAAGAATGCTTGGCTGGTGACATTAGACCTAAAAGAGGCATACCTGCATGTCCCAATAAGACAATTGTGCAGAAGATACCTCAGATTCAAGGCTGGCTTAATGCATTACCAATTCTCTGCAATGCCCTTTGGCTTATCTACTGCGCCCTGGGTCTTTACAAAGTGCCTGGCACCAGTAATTGCATTTTGCAGACAAAGAAGTATACATATATATCCTTACTTAGATGACTGTCTCATTCAAGCAGAGAACAAGGACATTCTTCTTCGACACCTGGAGTTTGTGAAAAGGCTTCTAACATGCCTATGGTACACAATAAACGAAAAGAAATACAACTGGTACCCTCTCAAAAGATAACATTACTGGGTTCAAGCTTGAATACAACTGCCCAGATGGCTTACCTCACGCCAGACAAGCAAAGGCAACTGAGTACTTACTTCAAACTGATGGCAACAAAAACCCAGTTATCTGCAAGACAAATTCTGCAGGCTCTGGGCTTCATGGCATCCTGCATCTTACTGATTCCATATGCAAGACTGCATATGAGGAAACTTCAATGGTACCTGAAAAGTTTATGGAGTCAACATTCTCACAGTCTGGAAGCAATGATTCCTCTCATTCCCTGCCTACAACAGGAGTTTCAATGGTGGGCAAAGGCATGTCACCAAAACATGGGATGGGCTTTCACTCTCCCGCCTGCCAGCCAAACCTTAACAACAGACGCCTTGGATTATGACTGGGGGGCTCACATGGCAGGAAGATGCATTCAGGGTATATGGACCCCAAAACAAATGCATCTACATATCAACCAGAAAGAGATGCTAGCTGTTCAAAATGCCCTAACAGCCTTCAAGGACTTACTTCATCCAGGACAGCTACTGATAAAGACGGACAACACCACAGTCATGTGGTATATAAACAAGCAAGGGGGCGCACACTCATACCCCCTTTGCAGATTAGCCATGGCACTGTGAGACACAGCTTTGACCTACCAAATATATCTTCAAACACAATTCCTGCCAGGAAAACAAAATACACCGGCAGACGATTTAAGCAGAAACCGTATGGATCCTCATGAGTGGAAACTAAATCCACAAGTCTTCAGCATGATAACAGAGAAATGGGGGAGCCCAGACATAGATCTGTTTGCCTCTCCTCAAAATTATCAATTGAAAAGATTCTGCACAAGGACTTATCACAGACAAGCATGGAAAGTGGACGCCCTATCCTTCAGTTGGAAAAACCTATCAGTTTACACCTTTCCTCCTCTGCCTCTTCTCCCCAAGGTCCTCCTAATAGTCAGACAAGAGAAACCAAAGATGATACTAATTGCCCCGGACTGGCCCCACCAGTACTGGTACCCAATCCTAAGGAACTTGTCTCAATACCCAGCTTGGACCTTACCTCAAAGACCTCAACTACTGTCCCAGCAAAACAATCAGATCCTGCACAATCAACTACAGACACTGAACCTGGCAGCATGGCTTATCATGTAGTTATACAAACAACACCTCTTAGTAAAGCTGTGATGGATGTCATTTTGGAAGCCAGAAGTCCTAGTACTAGAAAATCTTATGCTGGCAAATGGAAGAGATTCTGTGCTTGGAATCAAGCACAAGGAACTGATACAGCAGAACCAAATATTCCTCAGATATTACAATACTTAACTGAGATGCTTGACAAAGGCCCATCTTTCTCATCAATTAAAATCCATACGTCTGCCATTTCGGCTCATTACAATACAGAGCCACCAATCTTTTCTCATCCTTTACTAAAGCAGTATCTTAGAGGAACCAAAAATGTAAGGCCTCCTAGAAGATCACCATTACCTGCATGGGACCTCAATTGTGTGTTGGAAAAGCTCACCCTGCCTCCATTTGAACCAGCTTATCATGGAAAACAGCTCTGCTACTAGCAATTACTTCAGCAAGAAGAGTTTCAGAGCTACAGGCCCTCATGGCTGTAGAGCCTTTTATCATATTTTACCCAGACAGGGTGTCTCTGAGGACAAATCCTACTTTTATGCCTAAGGTGGTTTCCAGTGTGGCTCTTAACCAAACAATTCATCTGCCAACCTTTTATCCAAATCCACAGAACAAGGGGGAGAGAATTCTGCATTCCTTGGACGTACACAGACAGCTAAGATTCTACTTGAGCAGGACTAAAGCTCTAAGAAAAACTGAGCAATTACTAGTGTCATATGCTGCAGGATCAGAAGGAAAGGCTATTTCAAAGCAGACAATTTCAAAGTGGATAAGCCACTGCATCCGTTTCTGCTACCTACACCATGGTAAACCTGTGCCCAAGGGCAATAGGTCTCATTCCACCAGAGCTGCTGCTACTTCAGCAGCCTTTCTCAGAGGAGTACCAACCAAAGACATTCTAGAGGCTGCTACTTGAAGTTCTGTTCACACCTTTACAAAGCATTATCATTTGCCTCTCTACTCTAAGTCCAGGACAGGCTTTGCCACTGCAGTGCTGCAGGGCCTTATAGCCGCACCTAATGCTGTTTAGCTCCAGCCTCCCAACCATAGCTTTGGGATTCTACCCAAATGTAATGACTGCAACAGTGAAACATGAAGAACATAGTACAGTTGTGTACACTTACCATAAATGTAGATGTTCGAGTGTATTCAGTCCAGGTTACCCTCCTGCAATCCCTCTGTTATTCTGGAGTTTATCTTTCCTTCTCTGTCTTCTACAACCTATGTGGTGTATTTGCTTGTAGATGAAGGTAAAGTTTATATTGATGCATATATATATATATATATATATATATATATATATATATATATTTTTTTTTTTTTGCTACCTTTTTGGGGGCACCTGACATCGGGGGCAAAGGAAAATGGCATTGGCTGCATGTTTTATACCCCTGACGACCTGACGTCATGGAAGAGAAGACAGCAACTGACGCAGGACCCAAGACTTTGCAATTCAGGCCGACTGGTAGCAGATTACCCAAATGTAATGACTGCAACAGTGAATACACTCGAACATCTACATTTATGGTAAGTATACACAACTGTACTTTCTGCCATGCAAGCTTCACCCTTACTAAAAACTGATGTTGTAGTCCAGCAATTCCGAAACTGTGGTCCGCGGACCCTCAGGGGTCCGTATGACGAATTATAGGGGTCCGCGGAGTTCCACTTTACAATTCTGCAGTCACTGTGTTGAAAAATAAAAAAGAAAACCACAAACACACTTCCCGTCCGTGTTTTCCGCATTCGCGGCTAACCAGCTGCTTTCCCTGCGGTTACAATGACACGGAACAAGTGATTACTTGCCCTATACAGTGCCAATGTTTTCTGTATAGCAGTTGTGGCAGTTGGAACTTGGAGGGAAAATTCAACAAACTCTCCAGTCAGAGTTATACAGTTGTAGTAGCTGTGTGATGGTGGTTGGATTCTTTCTGCAGAGCCGATCGAGACAAGACTTTTTAAGGTATTTTCTTTTTTTTTTTCTGTGAGGCTGCTGTATATATACATTTTTGCCTCATAGTTTTGGTGTACCTCCCATAAAACTGATTTTTTTCTGGCAAATCCATGACAAGTTATTGAGCACTGAAGACAGAAAATATATTGTAATGGAGTTTGTATCCTTAGCCTGGAAAATTCATAGCAATGCAAACTTTGTAAGTCTGTAAGAGCAATATTTAAAAGGTGTTCTTATTTTTGTTACTATGTTCTCCACATGGCCCTGTGGGTGTGTTTGTTTCTCATAAAATTGTACTTTTCTGGCAATCCTCTGGCAAATCATTCATCAGCACTGAAGTAATAAAATAATGGCAGACATTTCAGTTTTATAGTTATTGTTTAGAAAATTAGTACTAATGCAAAACTTGTTTTTCTATCAACTTTGTAAGTTTGTAAGAGCAAGCAATATTGAACAGGTGTTCCTAGTTTTGGGACTATATTCTCCCATTATTTGTGGCTTTGTCCAGAGTTCATGGTCTTGTATATGGGTGTGTCTGAGTGTATGTGTAAGTAAGAGAGGGAGAGGTGTGTGTGTGTGTGTGTGTGTGTGTGTGTGTGTGTGTGTGTGTGTGTGTGTGTGTGTGTGTGTGTGTGTGTGTGTAACAAGGAGCGAAGTGTATGTGTGAGTTAAGAGGTCAGTAGTATAGCCCTCAACTTTATAGGTTTTCACAGAATGTCCAGATTTTTGCCTCATAATTTTTTTTTGTCTGTTTATCATAAAATTGTGCTTTTTCTGGCAAATACCTGGCAAGTCATTGAGCACTGATGTCAGAAAATAATGGCAGACATGTGCAGTGGTTAGCGTTGCCGCCTCACAGCAAGAGGTTCTCCGGTTCGATCCTTGGCTGGGGTGCCTTCTGTGCGGAGTCTGCATGTCCTCCCTGTGGTCGCGTGGGTTTCCTCCGGGTGCTCCAGTTTCCTCCCACATCCCAAAGATGTAGGTGGAATGGACACTCTAAATTGGCTCTAGGTGTGAGTGTGTGCATGTGTGTGCCTTCTGTGGGAGGTTGGGCGCCGGGCTGGCAACTCAGCACCATAAAATTCCACTGCCAATCGTGAGCAGACAGGTGATCCGCTGTGGCGACCCCTAACCGGGAAAAGCCGAAAGAAGAAGAAGATCCTTCAGAAAATTCATAGCAATGCAAAACTTGTTTTTCTATGAACTTTGTAAGTCTGTAAGAGCAATATATAACAGGTGTTGCTATTTTTGGGACTATATTCCCCCATTATTTGTAGCTTTGTCCAGAGCACATGTTTTTGTGTGTGTGTGTGTGTGTGTGTGTGTGTGTGTGTGTGTGTGTGTGTGTGTGTGTGTGTGTGTGTGTGTGTGCAAGAGGTAGGAAGTATATCCCTTAACTGTCCAGGTTTTTGCAGAATGTCCAGATTTTTGCCCCATGTTTTTGTTTGTTCCTCAAAAAAGGATTGAAGTTGCTAAGTAATGAGTCACATTTCAGTTTGACTTCATATCCTTTTGAATCAGATTACAGAAGTGCCTTCTAACAGAGATTCTGTTATTCTACCATTTTTCTAAGTTCACAAGAGCAGTACTTATAAACTGTACCTATTTATTTTAGGCATTGTTCAGATTTCTTGAGATTCAGGTGTGTGTTAGACAGTGAAATGCCCTACTTAGGTTCAGCAGGTGGATGCAGATGGATTGCTGATACTGTGTTGTATTTCAAGGTTGTGGGATGCTGCACTCCTGAATGTGTCCTCCTTTGGATGAGATGCCTGGGAACTTTTCGGTCTGTTTTCAGTTTGCCATCCATGCCATATTACCAGCTTACCATTTTTTACTGTAACATAGTAGGCAATTTATTCTTCAAGGACAGCAGGCACTGAATTTGTAGATGAAACACTGAAATATACAGTTGTTTGCTAGCAGCAAACTTTTCATTAGTTACAGATCTTTTTAAGGTGGAATTATTCGGGTGGCTTTTACTTCTGCACAGATTGTGCATATTGACTGATATTGGTGGATTGTAATGACAGAAGTTTGAGTGGCCTTTTATGGTTGGAATGTTCTTATTGGTTCATATGGTTTGTTTCAGTGCTTACTCTGAAAATGTTCAAAAGTAGCCCTATGATTAAAAAAAAAACAGTCCAAAGGTAAACTTCATCCGCCAGTGGCCAGATGCATTTTCTTTGAATGTGGGTTTCAATGCTGTTTCAGTGACTGAGTTTGAAAGTCACAGAATTTGTAATGCTAAGTCTGTTTTCATTTTGAGACTGTTTTTCTTTGTTTAGCAGTGCCTATCAGTGTTTGTACTATATTGGAATTAAATAATATTTGGAAGTGCCTTAATGCACTACTACTCATTCTAGAAATTAACTACAGTACATGTTTAGCTCATCAGACAGTTTTAGAAGCTGGAGTCTGTTTAAATTGTAATCCTTTACAAATAAAATTAATTTCTGCAATTCAAATATTGCTTTAATATTAATTATTTATTAATATTAGCAGAATCCAAAATATAGGGGGTCCGCGAAAATATTTTATTTATCAAAAGAGGTCCTCCAGCTTGCAAAGTTTCAGAACCGCTGTTGTAGTCTGAAGCACTGTTTTTGCATAGCAGTCACACAATCTGATATTGCTAGCTGATCTACTTGGGGGTTCACTGGAAATGGATACAAATTATTATGCAACTGAAGGCAGCGTGAGTAGCGCTGAAACTGACAGAGAATGTAATGATTTACCAAACACTCCTCCACCTAAAAAGAAAGCAAAGAGGTTGTCACGATATCATTGAGAATGGCAGACAGAATTTTCCTGGTGTGAAAAAGTTCACTGCAATGTCTTCACAGTTCGATGCACATTGTGTAAGAAGGAGGTTTCAGTTGCTTATGGTGGCAAAGATGACTTAGTAAATCACAGCCGTTCGAAAAGTCATCAGAAAGCTCAGATTGCTGCAAACACTGCTGCCATTGACATTTTTTTCAAGAAGTCAACGACAATAACAGGAATTGACAAGCAGGCAATGGCTGCAGAACTTGTGCGTGTTTACCACACTGTACGTCACCACATCTCCTACAATGCTGCTGACTGTGGTGCTAAACTAGACCACTTGTTATATCAAGACTCGGCTACTGCTAAAAAGACAGCGTATGGTCACACGAAAGCAGAAGCACTGGTGACTGATGTCCTTGGCCCAAAGTTAGTGGAGTCCATTATGAAAGACATTACTGGTGACAATTCTATTCGATATTCTGTGTCAACTGATGCATCTAATTCTCAAGAACAGAAAAATGTTTCCTGTCTGCATTCTGAGCTTAATGACGAGCATTCTACCTCTATCTTAGACATGCTAGCAAAAGTTCTTTCAGATAATGGCCTTGATATTGCATGCATGTCCTTATTCAGCTGATAACACAAGTGTGAACTATGGTGCAAAGCAGGCTGTATTTACTGAGCTGTTGAAAAGAAATAGTAATATTCTGAAGGCAAACTGCAAAGCTCGTGATACACAATGCCTTGAAAAAAACGGTACTTACGTATTATCGCAGTCAGATTTTCGCGGTTGCGAATTTACAAGACTTCTGTACAAACGAGGCCACAAACCACTGTAAGGTGGTATTTAGGGTCTGTTTTATTTGTTGTGGACTAGCTTTCCATTACAGGGTCTGTGTGAAGGGGAAGACAAGCATTTGAGGAAACCCGCTTCGTGTTTTCAGAGTGCCTTACACATGCACGCTTGAATTAGAATGCCTGCTGTTGTTCTGATGAACAGATTATTTTGACAGTGTGGAAGGAAGCAGCCTTCAGAGAAGGCAAAGGCAGACCCTGTAATGATGGTTTTGGTCACTTTTTTTTGGGGGGGGGGGTACTATTTGTAAAGACATCTTCAGGTCAAAATTAAAAAAAAAAAAAAAAAACGTTTGCTAACAGCCACAAAGTACAGGAAGAAGAGAGCATTGTCCGGCAATAAGATGCTTTGGGAAAGTGCTCTTACTACGTGTAATCATGAAGTGATTTCAGTAACCGGGAAGATGCAATGACATGCTGCCGCCAGGGAAGTGCATGCATAGACAGTTCACTATTTTTCTAATTTGTATTCATAACCCTGCATAAAAGACCCTTCCTTGTCAAAGAAAACACATTGTCTCCCATTTTTAAAATCTTACCGGACACATTTCACTATTGGGAAGCAACCTTTACGATCGCAAAAATCTGATTGCGATAATACGTAAGTACCAAAAAAACTAATTGATGAACTTGATTGTGATGTAGAAACAATGGTTACCAGCATTTACAGTTATTTCAGTGTATCTGCTAATAGGAGAGCCCAGTTGTAACATTTTTTTGACTTTGTATACTTAGAATATCACGAGTTGTTGAGGCATGTACCAACGAGATGCTTGTCTCTGGGTCCAGCTATTAACAGATTACTTGATTCATGGCCTTCCATTGTGTCCTACTTTGCATCTCTTGGTGAAGACCGCCCAAAGAGAATTCGTATGCATTTGGGAATAGAAAATAATATGCACGACTGTGAAGCAGTAGAGACAAACATTAAAAAAGCATACTTATATTTTGTCCAGAACATTTGCAATGTGTTTGAGGTGTCAGTCCAGAAAGTGGAGAGGGAAGATTTTACATTGCTTGAGCTCTTGCCTTTAATGCAGCAACTGAAAACTAAAACTGAGTCACGCATAACTGATACATTTTTTGGACACAAAGCACAGACTAATCTTGAGAATGACATGGAACCTCATACGTCTGCAACAAAATTTTTTGGCAGCTCTAGAAAAGTCTTTAGCATACCTGAACAAATGGTTTAATTACTCAGATGGGATCATTGCGTGTGTGATGCATCAAATATCTCTAAATACAGAAGGAGCATTTCAGTCCTTGAGAAATGCAAGCACTGTCATGGGCTTGACAACAAAGGACATCAATTTAGACGTGCTTTATGATGTTGTGCAGCAAGGCATGCTTTATCCAATATTATTGCTAATTCAACTGCTACTTCATGCACTAAATGGCAGTAATTTTTGCAGGTGGCTGTGATAGTGCAGCTTTTCCAATGAACATGTTTAAGATTGTATCAGCTGGATTGTCATTACCAGGCAACGATGCCTTCCCTGAGAGGGTGTTTTCTTTAATGAATGCAAAGTGGCATGCAGACCGAAACAGGGCCACTCTAGCACTAATCAAAGCAGAACTGCAAGCTTTCCTTAAGTACATAAGCTGAAGTAATTTCTATCAGTTTGTTTTGAAAGATGACAAACTGATTTCATCAGCAGCTGGCAGTGAAAAGTACAAATGGAAACGGATTGCTCAGGCTGAGCAGTCTGCTTCTTCCACGAGTACTTTAACAGCTCAGGGTCAGCCTGCTCTAGATTCACGTGAGGTAGACGTTCAACTTCAATCAAAGTAATTAGTTTTTTCAACTGACATTGAATAACATTTGTATTGACTATATCTTTTGCTTACACTTCAGTGTTATTGCTTTATTGTTTTTTTGCTGTTTTCCAATGTGAATGACTATTTGCAATTTACCAGTTAGCCTAACTGTCTGCGTGGGCTGGCTACTTGAAAATAACAGTTTTGAGCTAAAAATTCTTGCATTCAGGTGTTGTTTTTTTTTTACTCAAATGCACTAAAATTCACCTATGCATATCTGTTGTTTAAAATTTTTTTCCGGGGGCTCAGCTCCCCTGGACCCCCAGGGGGAGCCTGGGAGGGAAAGGGAAGGGGAGAGGAAGGCAGGGAAGGAGGGAGGAGAGGGAAGGGAGAAAAGGGGGGTGGGTCACGTGACGGGGGGCAAGGGGCAGGAAAAGTGGCATCCTGAATTTTAATTGTGAAAAGTTAGCTAGTATTCTGATTTTGAGTAGATGTATGTAGGATAAGCTGTATAAAGAGGGAGAGAGTGAGAATGTGTGTTTGGTGTTATTGAAGTTAAAGGTATGGGTAAGTGTGGGTGATGGTTTTAAGTATGATAGTTTATTATGATATGAAGTTAAGAAGGCGAGAAGAAGAATTAAAGGGGTAGTTAGGTAAATAATATGCATGTTCTAGAGTGATTTAACAGTGGGAGTGCAGGAGCTGTAAAAAAATATATATTTTGCTTTTCCCTCCAATTGTGCTAACTTTTTCCACTCTTCAGTTGTCATCTCTTTAGTGACTAGGTTGAAGAGCCATGGGGAGAAAGGGCACCCATGTCTGGTCCCTTTCTCAACTTTTGTAGTCTTGGAATCGCCTCCATTTAACATTACCTTTATTTCTGTCTTAGTATCTCCCAGGGGAATTCACATATGACCGTGTTAAAGGCCATTTGTAGGTCAAAGAAGACCACCACTGTCTGTGTGACTCCCCCCCCCCATGTCTTCTCTGTCTATAAACTCTGTTAGGGCCCACCAATTAATTTCTGCCCTTTTCCCTTTAACAAAACCATTCTGTCCCTTCTGTATTGTTCCTGACAGACTCTCATCCAGTCTGTTTGCTAGCACTTTTGCCATTGTGTTGATGTCTGTATTTATTATGGAGATTTGTCTGTAATTCCTTACTTCTATCGTGCCTCCAATCTCTTTTGGGATCACTACCACCCTAACCCATTTCATTGTGTCTGTTAATTCCCCTGTTTCAATTATCTTTTCATACTTTTTCTCTATAACAGTCCACATTGCTTCTCGGCCCCACTTGTTGAACTCTACTGGGTATTTATCTGAGTCCCTATCTTTCTGTCTTTCACTGCCATCCTCCATCATGATTTTTGCATTCAGTTTCTCCCCCTGTATACCTTCTGCTTGATATTGCTCTCCTCTCTCTGTGACCTCCTAATGGACTTCCTTTTCATTCTCCTCTTCCTGGTATATTTATCTGTAGTATTCCCTAAAGGCTTCTCTAAGTCTGCTGCCCTTCCCTGTGATCTTTCCTTCATTGCTACTAATGCTTGGTACCTCTCTCTCACCTTGTCCTTTTTTGTACTTCCTTGCTAGATGTTTCCCCCTGTTCTTCCCCAGTTATCTTATCATTAGTCCTTCCGGCACCATAGCGCTGCTTACACTGTAGTTAGTATCTTTTCTTCTACTTTATTTTTTATTATGTCTTCCGCTGTCCTTAGTGCTTCTCTGTCTATACTATTTTTCCACATTTCTGTTTATATCCTGCTCATTTCTCCTTCAAGTTTTATTTTTTTCATCTTTCCTCCTTTTCCATCCATCTTTTGTCATGACTGTTTCCCCAAATTGCTGCTTTGAGTCTATCCCACCAGTGTTTTATGAGTTCTGTCTTGTCTATAGTGATCTCCTCCACTGTCTCCTCTTTCAGTGTGTTGCTTTCTTTGGCGATCTTTTCCATGTGTAGCTCACCCATTTTTATCACAACTCACACCTTGTTACCTCTCTGTCCTTATTGTCTTTCTCTAGTATCCTGTCCAGTCTACAGGCATGGATGAAGAAATTTCTGGTAAATGTGTGCTCCCTCCTTTTAGGTTATCTTTCCCTCCGTATATCCTTCCACTCTCGTCTGTGCTACTTTCTAAGTCTGTTTTCATCTTTATACTGTACTCTCTCTATTGCCAAACAGCCTGTCTTTCTTGGAAACTAATTCAGCATCGAAGTCTCCAGTAGTGATTTCATCTCCATTTCTTTTTAATTAATTCCATTCTTCAAAGAGCCTGCTGTAAAACATCCTGTGTATCTCTGATTGTGACATTTAGGTTCCATATTGTCCATCTTCATCCATTTATTCTTCCTTTGCCAAATTATCCATCCCCCTCCCCACTTTTCTGCACCCTTTCAGTCATTACACGTAATTCTTTTCTGAAAAGGATGACCACTCCACTCTTTCCACTCCCTGCTTTATTGTTTGTTTTTGTCTTGGGGTCCTGTGGGCTCATGATCTTTACCCATCTTTTACCTTTAATTTGGTATGCTGGAGAAATACCACATCTCTTTGTGTCCTAGTCAATCTGTTGCGTATTTTTTTTCTTTTTTGATCAGGCATGAAGCCCTGCTATGTTCAAGGTTACCACTTTCAGTCTATGTTCATTCCTTTCTGTTTTTATTGTTTTTTTAACCTCCTCCTCCTCCCCATTTGAACAGCTCTCCTCTCTTGCGTTTATCTACTGAACTGGATCTTCTGTCCTTTGGACTTTCCTATCCTTGGATCCCCTTTTCAAGCCCCCTTTTCAAGCCTGTAATTTTTGAGCATCTCTGGACTTGGGTAATTCACTTTGTCCTTTTCTCCCAGTCCTCATTCACTCACACACACACACATGCACGCACGCATGCACACGTGCACGTACACACACACACACACACACACACACACACACACACACACACACACACACACACACACACACTTTGACATACCCCTTACATGTCCCGGAGTTGACAGAATGTCACTGATGTTTGTATTATCTTGTCCTTGTCATTGTAAATCATAGGTCTTTACTGTCAGTAAATAATCCCAGACATTAGAGTTTCATTCCTCTTAGTGTGCATGCAGTCACAGTGATGCTAGACCTGTTGCTCTACTAACTTTTTAAGAGTCCCAGTAATACTTTACCCATAATATCCGTACATGTTTTAACATCTTTTTCTAGTTTCCTTTTTCTTCCTCTCAAACTGTAATTAAAGCCTTTCAATTATTATTATTTCCATATTGACAGACAAATATTCATTCATTTGTGCTTATATGGACATTTGACACCTTTGTACTGAAGCTTCCTCCCTATGGAAACACGTCTGCTGCTGCTTCTTATAACTCATGGACTGCTGTAATTATTGAATCATGCCAGACATTAGACTTGTTATGTATTATGACTACAGTAACTGATTATCATAGTGGGATAATTCTTCTGCTTCTGTCTGTATCAAAGACACAGGGTTTGAAACCTTTTACTTTACATATTTTTAAATGCTTTTTAGTGCCTTTAGAGCATGTTTCTCCCTGACCCACGTCATCTTTTGTTTTCCCAAGTACTGTAAAGATATGATATGCACTGTATCTCTGGTAGAGTTCTCCACCCTCCCCAATATTGCAGGATTTGCTTGATAGTCTAGGTATGTGGCAGTCTCCCCATACATAGGTTCATAGGTAGGTACTAGGCTATCAGCCCTAGAGCCTACAGAAGCCTAGCCAAAAAAGGTACCCTGGCTTTCGCCACCCAAGAAAATTATTTTCCTGTGCACCTATCGAGCAGAGCCACAGAGGTGATCCCCGTGTGTGAATTTCTTATTTCCCATCCAATCATCAAGATTTTTCTTGAAGAGTGCTAATGAGGAGCTTTGTTTGATATAGATAGGCAGTTTGTTCCAGAGTATGGGAAGTCTCTGGGACAGGAATCTATCCCTCCAGCATGTTCTATTTATTGTGGCGACAAGGTTTAGGTCCCTAGAGCATGTAGCTCGGAGGGATTGGGATTTCTTTAAGTGGAGCATGTCCAACATCTCTGGGTTTGACATAGCTTTCTATGTTAGGCAGAGATCACCTCTGAGTAGGCGATATGCGACGGAGTAAAGCTGGAGTTTTTTGAGATGGTCTGCGTAGGGCATCTGTTTGAGTCTGGTAATCCTCTTTGTGAGGTATTTCTGTGGCCTTTCCAGTTGTTGTAGATGTCTTGTGAGGTACATACCAAAAGGGGCCTTGTACTCTATAATGGGTCTAATGAGTGACGAGTAGAGGGGAACAAAGACCTCTTTTTTCATGGATGAGAAACCTTTTGTGATGAGGTGTGCCACGTAGAAGGATTTTCTGACTACTGTGGTGATGTGATTATCAAAGGAGAGACTACTGTCCACCTGTGTCCCAAGGTCTCATATCACACTTTCGGTGTTAAGTAGACTACCACCTATGTTGTAGCTCACGGGTACAGAGTTTTTACCAAAGGGGATGACAATGC
Organism: Protopterus annectens; assembly: GCF_019279795.1. Classification (NCBI taxonomy): domain Eukaryota; kingdom Metazoa; phylum Chordata; order Ceratodontiformes; family Protopteridae; genus Protopterus; species Protopterus annectens. The sequence goes on along the minus strand of NC_056735.1, from coordinate 1,852,869,464 downwards.
ACTTTTTGGCATTGAGCTTGAGGCGATGGCTTTGGCACCAGGCTTCTGTCTCAGTGAGGCCCTTTTGTAGGATGACCACATTGTTAGGAGTTTCAATTACGGCTCCTAGTTTGCAGTCATCTGCGAACTTCATTAGCCAAAGACCTTCTGTGTTAGCTTGTACTTCAGAAAAATAGATACCAAACAGGAGAGGATCCAGGACTGAACCCTGTGGTACTCCAGTTGTCACTAGTCTGAAGTCGGATTTGGAGTCTGCTACTTTCACAGTGTGGGTTCTGTCAGTGAGCCATTTGGCAACCCATCTTGTGACATAGGGATTTATACCTAGTTTAGTGAGTTTATCTATAATTCCAGAGTGGGGGGTGGTGTCAAAAGCCGTGGTGAGATCTAGATAGGCTGTGTGAACCACCTTACCCTCGTTTACGGCTTTGGTGACTGCTTCAAAGAAGTCAATCAGGTTTAGGAGACATGATATGCCTTTTACAAACCCAGACTGGGTGGGGTCCAGAGTTTTGAGATTACCAATGTCTTTGTTTATAAGTTCCATGATGATGCGTTCCATGGCCTTGCACACCAGGCTTGTTAGGATAATGGGGCGGTAGTTCCCGGGGTCCCTGGTGGCTCCCCCTTTGTGGAGTGGGATAACCGTCGCTGTGCGCCATTCAGTGGGCACAAAGCCTGAGGTGAGGCTATGATTGAACATGGTGCTTAGGTGGGGTGCCCGTTCATTCTGTAGTCCATGTACAACACAGCCTGGGATGTTGTCAGGTCCCATGGATGCTGTGTTCTTGGCTTTGGAAAGTGTGGTTTTTACCTGTGCAGCCGTGATTACAGGAACTTTGCATTCGTCCGGTATAGAGATGGGCCTTTTAGGGGGTGGGGGGGGGTAAAGTTAGCACTGAACCTATCTGCCAGGATGTTGGCGATATCAGTTGGTTCTGTATATTTAGTGCCATTGTGCTGTAACTCAGAGAAGATCTGAGTGTTGCCATTGAGATTCTTGACATCGCTATAGAATGCTTTGTGGTTGTTTTTAGAATCAGTGACGATTTTGTTTTCATAACTAGCTTTGGAGGATTTTATGAGGTATCTCAGCTTCTTACTGAGGCTGACCAGGGAGTTCTTCCAGTCATGGGATTTTACTCTTTTTTGCAACAGTTTCTTTCTTCTGTTGCATAGTTTGTTTATATCAGGGGACCAACAGATTGTCTTCCTTTTTTTGGAGGATAGCATCTTGGTTCTCTTAGCGATAGCATGGTCCATGCACTTGTGTAAGTGCTTATAAAGTGCATTTGTGTAGGATTCAGCAGTCATACCTCTATTGTCCATCTGTATGGGTGTCGTGAAGTTTGCCACTTCTATCTTAAGAAGTGTGAAGTTGGCTTTGGAGAAATTTTTTACAGTGGTTTCCCTAATGGGGTGGTGGGGTGGGATGTAGATGTCCAGGCTGATTAGCTTGTGGTCGGATCTGACCAATGAGGAATTGACCTCTGGTGTGGAACACTGGTTGCCCATGTTGGTAATGACCTGGTTTAGGATATTGCTGCCCCTGGTGGGGGTGTGGATAAGTTGATCCAAGTCGCTGGAATTTATGAATTCCAGAAAACGTTGAGCAAAAGAGTTGGTACATGAGTAGTTTTCCCAGTTAATGGTGGGGTAGTTGAAATCGCCCATTATTAGGGTGTTGGGTTGTACCCTAATATTTTCCAGTGTATCAAGAAATGAGGAGTGGGAATCCTGGGGCATGGTGGGGGATCTGTAGCAAGTTACAATTTGGATTGCGGTCTTGCCCAGAGTTAGTTGCACTTGGATAATCTCGGATGCATTATGCTGAGCAACTAGCCTGGAGGTGTGGATTTCCTTAATGAATATGGACACGCCTACACCTTTAGTGTTTTGGTCCACGTTAGGTGACCGAAAGGTGTGGTATGAATTATAGCCTGGCAATGCAGGGGTGCTCTCTGGAGCCTTGAACCAGATCTCTGTCACTGCAAAGATGTCGATGTTCTCCATTTTAAGGAGTGCCTCGAGTGAACGCATTTTGAGGTTTAGACTTCTAGCATTGAGTAGCATTGCTCTCAGATTTTGGGGTCTATGTTACAATCTCGAAGGTTTAAAATGTTCAATCACTAAAGAGCGAACTTTAGTGATCGAAGTCTTAAACCATCTAAACCAAAAAAAAAAAATAATAATAAATTAAAAAAAAAAAAACTAAATAGTGTGTAGGCAGGGGGGCAAGCCCCCCTGCACCCCCCACTTAAATATACCAACTCCAAGAACGCATTACAGTGAAGTAAACGGAAATCTCCCCCATGGAGATTTTCCATTTAAATGTTCGATGTAGCGCGCCTTCAGTATTCTTTTGTCGACAATATCGTATTCGATATTGTCAGACTTTGAGGTTTTAATATAGATCCAGATTTTGCTTGCTTGTGTACCTGTTACGGTGGTGAATTTGTCATTTGAACTTTGCCTAAAGACACTATAGGGGTGGCAAGAGCCTTAGCCAGTATCCAGAATCCCAAGGGCGACTGGTACAGGCCATCTCTGGCAAAGTATTGTGGTCTGTCGATCATGTCATCCCAGGCAGACAGATACCGGATCCCCTTAGAATGACACCAGATGTTTAGCCAATTGTTGAAGTCAGTCATTTTGTCCTTGTACTGTGGTATCATTCTGGGTGATGGAAGGATGCTACTCAGGACTAGGGTCATATCTGCCTGGGCTACAAGATCGGAGAGCTCCTCCATGTCTCTTTTCATGTAGTCCAGGGAGGTACTTCTCAGGTCATTCATACCAACATGGACAATGACAGAGTCATATCTGTACTTGTTGTGGAGTGACCTGAGTGCGTGCGTTATGTGGCAGATCGTGGCAGCTGACAGTAACTTTCTCCTTGTTTAGCCTGGTGAGTGGAACATCAGTGTGCCTGACTACAGAGTCACCTATGACTAGAGTTGGGTATGTTGTTATGCCTTATGGGCTGTGGTTGAGTGGCGCACTGAGCTTGTGGGCTATGTGTCATTTGGGTTGTGTTGGGGGGTGGAGGTTGCATGCGTTTCTGCTTTGGATGTCTATGTTGCTTGAGCAGATTTTAATTGAGAGCCTCCGCAAATGTAGGTGTGTGTTTTGTGTTGCTATGTGTTGTGTTTTGGTGGTGTATGTTTTGAGAGACTATGTGATGAGTGTGGTGTGGTGCAAGTGTTTAACTTATCTTCTTGACTGTCTAGTCCAGTCTTGGGTGAAGAGAGCTTTGCTTCCAGTTTGGCTATATAATTGCATCTCTCACAAGTTGTAGTGTTGGGTGGTAGGAGGAGAGGGTTGTCTGTGTACATGAGGCAATTGCTGCATTGCCCCAAGATACCCAGATTCATCAAGTAGACATGGGAAAACACCGGGAGCTAACCCTTAGACATGCCTGGATAGGTGCTTATTTATTAAGTACTAAAAACTGTTTTCCTCTAGACAAGTGAGGAAATTTGATTGCTGTAGTAATTTGTAGCTTATTTAGTGCTTACAACGAGTTCTGAACAAGTGCTGAGCTCAAAGAAACAGATTTGAGTGCTAAAACTAAAAAAACTGGCTAGTTCTAAGGGAAAATTTGAAGAGCAGACTTTATGGTGCCAGGAATACTTTAACCCTAGCTAAGCGGCGATGCATAAAGTATATATATATATTTTTTAAATATAACAGTAGCAAGTGAGCAAACTGATTTAAACAAATTAACCAATAAAACCTAAAAACTGAGCCCCATTCCAGCAGTCTTCGATCAGACAAGTTTTAACTGCACACTCCTGCTGCCAGGGTGCAGGGGAACCTTCTCCAAAAAAGGATGGTCTGGATTAGTGCTCAAGTTATGCAAACAAAGCTAGATTCAGCAGGTCTGAATTTAGTCTATGCTACAGCAAACAAGGCGGACCAATTTCAGAAAGAAACAGTTCAAATAAGCAGGCACAATAAGCCTTTAACCAGAAACTCCCAGCTCAGAAGGGCAGAATCAACCCTCTCCACCCACAAAAGTGCAGACCACACCTTCATAATGTAAAATAACTGTCCCAGTGCCCAAGTGCGTAAACCAGAACTAATACACTCTTAGAATAACAGACACTAAGCCTTCAATAAGCAACTCCCAACTTAGAAGGATGTAAGCTACCTGTCCTGCCACAACAGTGCAGACCAAAAACCTTCTTAATGTAAAAACTGGTCTGAAGCCCAAGTGCTTCAACCAAAGGCTTATGATAACAGTTACAATTTAATCAGGCTACTAACAAGCAGTAATAAATGCAACATAATAAATACAATTGAGTACTTTTAAGAAGAGGCAAAATCAAAATAAAGTGCAATTTTTTTTTCTTTAGTAAAGTGCAAGGAGAGAGGAAGGAGGAGCAGAGGTTAAGAACCTAGGTGGGTTGGCTTTCTCAGATGTTCTTTCTGTACTAAGTAGAGTGAACACCAGACTGGGAGGGGTGTCCCAGATCAAATTTACAGTAGGGGCGGGCAACTGCAAAGCCACCAACTACAGCAACTCTACAAGAATAGGGTGGGAGGGAGGGGGAAAACAGTTTCATGACAGATTAGAAACATAAAACAATGCCAAAAAATATATAAAATTATTCAGTCAGGCAAACAATAATTCAGTCAGTCAAAATTAAGACAATGCAGAACTCTGAAAGGTTAAAATGCCAAGAAATATACTTATCAATCAGCAATATATTTCCAGATTGTTTGAGAATCACACCAGCTAGAACACCAGGAGTTTCCAACAGTGTTTGCAAGAATTTACAAACAGAAACTATTTTTAAATCAGCAAGCCTTGAAGCAATCAGATAAAACAAAAGTTGTTAGAGTTAGACCAGTTTTATAAATCCACCTCAGAAATAGGGGGTAAGCAGTTTTAGGACAGAAGAGAAACATAAAACAATGCCAGAAAATATATAAAATTATTCAGTCAGTCAAACAATAATTCAGTCAGGCAAAATTAAGACAATGCAGGAGTCTGAAAGGTTAAAATGCCAAGAAATATACTTATCAATCAGCAATATATTTCCCGATTGTTTGAGAATGACACCAGCTAGAACAGCAATAGTTTCCAACAGTTCACACATTCATACACAGAGGTACAGGCGCACACTCACACACACACATATGCACATACCCCCACCCAGTCATAATCCAGACACACTCACCAATTCACCCCATACACACACCTAACCTGTCTATCTGCTAACTAAACCCTCCCCTCTGACTTTGCTATCCCAGGCAGACACATACACATATAGCCCCATACATACTTACATGCATGCACACACACACACACACACACACACACACACACACACACACACACACACACACACACACACACACACATACTTTCTCTAACACTACCTGTGTGCTAAACTCCCTAGCACTTACCTCTACCCTGCTGGGAGAGAATGAGCTTTTGGGCATGTTCTTTAACACAAGCAGCTGTAAGCAGCCGTGTTGCTTTACATAGAATCACTTGGCTGTGTAAATGTCTTATGAAGGGTATTTCCAGGGGAGGCCACATGGCTAATTAGCATATGCCTCTCCCCAGAATGCCTCATTAATATTTAGTATGGCCATAAAGACAGTTCACTGCAGTACTGCACATCTTTGTGCCAAAGCACCGTGATAGGGCTGTCAGAAAAGGTTATCACAAGGTGTACGCTGTAAGCTAACCTTTCTGAATTGTCCCCACTGTATGTTTACTAGATATTAAGTTAATATCTAAAATTCTGGAGAAGTAATTTGAAATGATATATGGTAATAAACTGATATGGAATTCAGGTTTACCTATATGTTCAGGGATTTCAGTTCTATGGATTCAATAGATTTATGACATTACTATTATTAATCCAGGAAGGGTAGTGATTATAAATTGTAAAATAAGACAAAAATAGTAAGAATAATATTCATTTATGTTACACAGATATGAAGAAAATGAGATACATATTTCCTGAGCTACCAAAATAGTTGGCTGTTAGTATGGAAGTAATAGTAATAAGAGACTTTAATTGCAGTTTGGGATAAAGGAAAAGAAAACTAACAAATATGTTAAAACACATATGGATATATGTGTAAAATGTTTCAACTGAAAGTAAAGAGAAAAGAACTTTATTTGTACAACAGGTAATCCAAAGTATAGAAACAGATTTTATGCTATTTTTAAAATCTTTAAATTAAGTAAATAGTGTTGGATTTTTAGATTGCATAGCAATTTGTGCACAGTTTGAAGATGATAATGCTGTACTATAAAAAAGGAAAAATAATAAAAAATAAATGAGGTGTGTGAGGATTTAATTGTGATGAAGGAAGAAAAAATATGCGAAGAACATAAGCACATGGGAGAATTTTATGTAGATTGGGAGGTTTGGTGAGGTGACTGTAAAGTAAATTACAAAAAACTTTTTTTATTGAGAAAATACAGTATGGCGAAGTATATAATGAAAAAATTAAGAATCATAACTTGATATACATGAAGGAGAAGATAGAAAAAAATGGAGGCAAAAGCAATATTTTGATTAAATACGGTAAAATTGTGAGATTAAATAATTTAAAATTGCAAGATGTTGCAAAGGCTGATATACATGACTAGAGGGCAAAATAATTGAACACTTTGTTAGCAAGACGAGTTTTATATATAGAACATTTTATAATAAAGACAGAAGGTAAAAAATTAGAAATTTAAATACAGTGAATATAGGGAGGAGTACAGTGATGCAACATAATGTATGAGAAAGAAGGGAGTGAAATAAATCCGCTGTGAGAATTAAAAAAGTAATGAAAGGAAAAAAGAGTGATAGAAGAACTGGAACAAGCTTTCATAAAATGAAAAGCGAGTCAGTGCCAGGATGGAATGGCATGTGTTATAGGTTGCAGTTTTTATAAGGACTTGACAACTGAAGAGAAGAAATATTTTTGGGACATTATTAATGAATGGCTAATAACATGTATTTGTAGTAAAGTCTGCAAAGGGATCATGCCAGCTGAATAGAAGAAATATTTGTTGGAAGCTATTAATGAATAAGTACGCTGTGTATGTAGAGTAGATGTTTTCAAGAAGGTAATTAAGCTTTTGTGGAAAACAGATGGAAGAAATGAAAAGTTGGTGACCAACAAAACCCTTTACAATGTAGATTATACAGTTACAATTACAATGACTGTAATGCAGAATACATTTGAAAAAGTGTCAGAGAAAGTGGTGAGTGAGAATGCTTTTGGAGTTCAAGAACAAAATAGTAAAGAAATGTTAGATATTACAAAAGAAGTTATTTATAGCTCATAAAAATGCAAAAAAAAGGGGACGGGTTTGTCATATGATAATGTCTATCATGAGAAATTGTGTGAGATTTTACAATTGTATGACAAAATAAATGGTATTTCAGTTTTAAGAATTATGTATGAAAGTACATGGGTGATACCTTAAGTTAGTGATGTGACAGAGACATCAGAGTAGAGAAGGGCATTAAACAAGAATGTTCAATGATTACAGTTTTATTTGGGCTGCTCATAAATGCTGCTATAATTAATATAGAAGGAAAGATAAAAGAAGCATGTAGCAAATATAGAGAAACAGGAGATATCCCTATGTTTATGAATCACGGAGATTCATAAATGTAGGAATATCTAACATTTCTCTTAGTTATGCTCAACAGTAAGATCTGGGTGATAAAAGTTATGATAGTTTAGAAATAAATGTTATGGATAAGAGCAAAGCATATGGAAGGATAGTGAAGATGCAAAAAATATGTTTTTATGTTAAATAAATTGAAATCTTAGGAATTAAACTGGGGAAGAGATGAAGTTATTAAAAATCAACATTTGAAGGGCAGCACATTCAGGAGAACAGAACCCCCCCCCTCCCACCTATTGCAGCACTTCAGTATCAGTAACTGAAAAATAATTCAATAACCTTGGCTAGGACTAAAACCCACATCCATATAATCTTCTCACACTAAAGATAAGTGTCTTTCCTGTTCACATTTGTGCTCTAAGGCTGACATGTCAGCAGTTATTTATTCATTTACTTACTTACATTTTTAACGAGGAATGTCCAGTTGGAAAGTGTCATTTTCAGTGGAGTCCCATGAAAAAAATTCTGTTAACCTCAATGTCAGTCTCTTTAGGACCTTAATGTTATGAAATAATCCCCTTTTTAATACTTAGATGTACTGCCTGTTAATACATATCATATTAACCAAGTAAATGCCAAAGAGCTAACCAAATAATCTGCGATTACTTAGTACCATACAAAAACATTTAACTAGATATGTCTGAGGCTTTTCATTCTTCTCAAATAATCTGGCTTTATTTGGCAAACAAGGGATCATTTCCCTGCATTAGGTCCTAAGGAGCCTAAAAATGAGGTTAGTGCCAACTTGTCGATGCATCCTTTTGTTGGAGAAAAGTGGAAAATAGTTTAGTACTATGCTGTCTTTGTGTGCCACTTTAAGCCTGCATGAGAATCAAACTCTGTGCCTTGTATCTGTCTGTAGGATAACACCTTAACCATTATGCCACCCTCCCACTAAAAAGTTATTTTTTCAATGCATTTTACAGACTGAGCTATGTTGATTTTTTAATGGTTATTCCTGCTTAACAGCACCATAGGGTATAGTAAGTGGATAGGTGTATACATGAATTATCTGACTTGGACCCCATAATGTATAAAAAAAAAAGATTCTAGGAAATTAAACTAAGCAAAAGAAATGTGAATGACAATGTTACAGGGAAATTGTTCAGTGTATTGCAGTACAGTTATAATTAGTAGAAAACTGTGAGAAATATATTTTGTTAATTGAATCAAAAAATCAGCAACAATAAAGAGATTGTAAAGCAAAAAAAAAAGCCCTCAGTACAATCTAATGAGATGAAGTTGTTACCTGATTTAATGTAAGCTGCTTATGGTGACTTCTAAGCGTATTAAAATGACTGAAGCTTTGTAACCATGTACACTGGAAAGACAGAGATTGGAAATGGATAGTCATGAATTTGCTTTCTCAAGTAGTGTTTCCTTACATTATGAAAAGTAGTTCAGAGAGACCTGTGGCTTTTGAGTTATGGGTCTTCAGTTCACTGGAGAGCAGCTATTCTTAAAATGGAAGAGAAAGGCCTCAGTCTAGTCCAAGCTGTAGAGAAATTCCCTTGGTATATAAAACTTTAGTTGCTAGTTTATTCCAGTAACAGAGTGAATAGTTCCTTGTTGTTTTTCTCCACATCGCAGAATTTTAGCACTGACTGAGGGCAGCTGTAGCATCGTGTTTTTCTTGACATGTCTGGGAAAAAATAAAATGGCTGTTCACAACACACAGATAAATTGTGCAGCCATGTTTAAGGTGTGTTTACAAATGGTAGTAGTATGTTGTTGTATTTTACATTTCACAGTTAAAATTGTGAAAGGTTGCTGGCCATAAGGTGGAAGAGAAAGAATATAGTTATAAAGGTACTCCCAACCCAGGTTTATACTTCTCTAGGGGTTAGTGTGTGTTGGGGGGGGGAGGTTGTGTTGCCCCTGACTATTTAAAGCCTGGATCATAACTAGTGTATCACAGATCTAGTACCCCTTTATTATCCTGTATTGGATCCGGTATGAAGTCTTTCAAAACTATGAAATCTGTAAATGCCTGTCATGACTTCACTGATGACTGTATCTTTGAAGTCAAACAACCTGCATTTTCTTATTCAGTACAGATAAAAGTGTTTGATGTTTCTATGTACTTTTTATATGGGTCAGACTACTCATTGCTTGAATGTAAGAATTTTGGAGCATTTAGTTGCTGTTTGAAATTTAGGTCTAAGAAATGCTATAACTAAGCATTTCTGAGCTGTACCTATCGGGAATGATCATTTATAAATGAACTGGCATTTTTTTATCTAAATGAAAATTTAAAAGATGATGTAAGAGGAATGGTTCTGAAAAAAATTTGGTTCATTTGTAAGTTTAATACTGTGATGTTATATGGCATGAGTAAATAACTTGATACTATACTGTAATATTATGAGCAAGTTTGATTTAAGCATGTAATTACTTTGCATGTTGTTTGGGGTTGTTCTGCTGTATATTAGATGAGATATTAAACTGTTAAACCTGTAGATGTGTAGCTGAAATTCTATTGTTTTTCTTCTTTTTTGCTTGTTTTTTTTTTTTTTTTTGCTGACTAAACTTTCAGTATTACTTTGTCTGCTGGCAGTGCTTTCTCTGTCTTTGGAATTTTTTTTAGTTGTGATAGATCTAAAAGGCAATTACGACAAAAATAACTGCAATAAGTAATTGTACAGCATGAGAAGCAGAATTGTCAACTGAAGATGGGATTTCCTCTACTAGTGCCAGTTTGAGTCAACAGAAAAATGTCAGGGATGAATCAAGGTGCACCTAGCTCTTATGCTCAATTAAGAAGCACATCTGTGATTGTGATGTAGAGATGCGATGTGCACCAAATCAGGTTTAATAGTGGATCAGCATAAATTAAAATCCAGAGGTAGAGCTCACCTCTTTTCATGTTCACTTTTGCCACTGATACACCGTAGGTCTAATTATTAACACAGCTGTTAATCTTTCAAGTGAATGGAGTTACAGTGATCTGCAGTGATCCAGTATACTGATAATCACTGTTGAGCTGTATGTGATCAGGATTTACGCAAATATGGCATAGTTTACTCACAAGGGCAAAGCCTGAGTGGGTAGATTTTTTTCAGGAGTGATTAAATCTGAGTGGTGATTGTTAGTATTTTACTCCAGACTTGTACTGAAAAAAGCTTCTTACATTTTTGAAATAATTTTAAAGTGTAATGGTTGCCTTTTCCATATTCATTTCTGTGTGCTTATAGGTTGAAGTGGAGATGTCTTTGTCTCGTGCTTTACATGCATCCATCTTTTATCCTTATGCTTATGTTGTACGTTCAGTGACTGTCTGCTGATGTTTTACAGTCATTAAGTATAAGGTCGCTGTTGGGTTTAAACAGTTTGTGTTTCCTGGTCAGTATAGTGTATTGCAAAATGTAGTCTGTCCATTTTCAGCACAGTTGCATTGTTTATTTTATCATTTGTTAAAATTGAATTGCCAGTTACATTTTATTGTATTAGTGGCAGGTTAGCACATGTTTACATTCTAGGCTAAATGATCTTATTGTAGTGGTAATTGTAGTTTGCCACCACTAGGTGTCCATTTGTAGAACTATTTTTTAGAAGCGGTATGTAATACATATTACTCCATGAGAATATGTCATAATTGCCAGTTCCATGACATATAGGGAGATAAGGCCCTAACTATGGCCCAGGTAACCCGGGTTTGATTTGTGGCTTGGGTGTCTGGGGTGCTGAGCGTGCTCGTCGAGGTGAGGTGAGATACCTAGAAGGCAGAATCCCTTGGATATTATTGATGACTGCAGGAGTGGGTGGGGTGAGGAAATAATGGTATGTCATAAAAAATACCCCTCTCAGCAGCAGAAGCAATTGCAGGTACTGCCCAAAGGATCCCATTAAGATTCACTTAGGCCCCAGCTCACTTGGAGTAGTCCAGGGGAGGAAGGAGAAGCAGCATGACCTGGTGATGGATGGGGGCGTGGGGATGGCCAGAAAGACTGAAACAGAGGAGAAGGGGGAGGAAAAAAATAAAAATGAAAGCATTTAAGACATCCAGAATGGACTTTCAGTCTTATGCTGTGATTGATTAAAATAACTCAACAGTTTATAGCAGCTGTAAGTATAAAGGAAAATAAAGGTATAGTCTTATTTTTTAGATATACATCTTGTTGGGAAGAGGGTAATTGATTTTTTCTTGTTGCAGGTTCATCTAATCATCTATGAAAGTTGATCAAGTCCTGTTTTGTTTGTTGAAGTCATGGAGAAAGGGGGACAGTTCTCCATATAGAGAATAGACTATTTCTTCTCCATGATAGTTCAGTCTTGGAATTAGGGAATATAAGTAGCAGAGGTGTGGGGGATACAGTACCCCACATGATGTACAGAAACTCTTACTTTTGTTGATTCCATGCCCTTTGATGTTTAAGCTTACAAATCAAAATGCAGTACCTCGCCTAGCTGACTTTTCAACAGGCTGGTCTTTTTGACTAATTCAGCTTGACAGCTTGTGTTATACAAACTGACTGTTGGATTAATAAACTAGATTATAAGTGCCGGGGTGGTACGGCGGTAGCGTTGTTACCTCACAGCAAGAGGTTCTCCCATTTGATTCTCGGCTTGGCTTGGGAGTGCCTTCTGTGTGGAGTCTGCATGTCCTCCCCACGGTTGGGTAGCGTTTGAAAGACATGTGTGCGTAAATGGGCGTGCCTTCGTTGAAGGTTGGGCATCGAGCTGGCACCTCGGCGTTTCGTAAAAATCTACTGCAAATCATTAGCGGACCGGAGTTCTACTGTGGCGACCCATTACCAGGAAAAAATGAAAGACAAACAACAAACATAAAATAATGTGTAGAATATTAAAAAGTCATACATTTTTTCCACACTTTGCCACCCCATGCCTGCCAGTCATCACCCTCTCTAGCTATTCCCTGTCATCAGAGTGTGGACTGGCAAGAATGGCCATCACTAAGGCAGCCATTGGGGTGGTTTATTCAGTTTTTTTGTTATGCCCTACCTCCCACACACACTTTCATTCACTGAGAAGGGAGTGTATATAATGGCTTGACAGCTCTGTGAGATCTCTCTCGCTTCTGCAGGGGACACGTACCAGCTGGAAATCATACCCACCAATCAAAAACACAGGAGGCACTTTTCCCCAGTCCCCAGAATAGAAATCTGTATTTGTTCCTGAGCATGTGCCACCCCAGCCCATAGGGGGAGGCAAGCAGGGCCATATCTCTTCACTCCTCTCCTTCTCTGTCTCCTCTAGTGCTGGGACTGGTAATTGAACTCCAATCATCTGGACTGAAGTCAGAGCTCTTTTCCTCTGTGCCATGGAGTTCTTAACTTTCTCTCTCTCTCTCTGTTCCTCTCTTTCAATCTTTGTTTCTGTCTCCCTCTCTCTCTCTTTCCCTCCCTCCCTCTGGACTAATAACCTTCTGTGCACTCCATACCTGAAACAGATATCCCCTCCGTTTATTTTCTAAATGATCAGTTAGTAATTTTTTTCTTTTTTTGTTTGGACCATACAGAATTAATGTGCATGAGGTACAAATGCACATGTGTCCAGGAGACCATTGTAGAGCCTAGCCAAATTTCCTTGGAGCACTGTTTTGTTAAGCGGCTTGCTCAAAGTCACATAGGAAGCAAATGGAAGCTGTGGGACTCAAACCATAGCTTACAGGAAGTAACGATGCTTAGCCTTATCCCTCTGCATTAACTGTAATACTTAGTCATAGTTATATGCTGTGGCAAGATTATGTTTTCCTGACTGGGAAACAGTTGAGTAACAAAGAAACTTTTTCCACTTGTCTTCCTGGGTAAACCACAAAACATTTTATCCTTTGTTTTCATTATTATTAGTCAATGTTATACTAGTGTTTACTGTTATCCTAGGAGTAAGTGGAACTGGATGGATAAGCACTGTACTTACAGTTTATGTAGAACACCTACTTTTCAAATTTGGACCCCTTTCCAGTTTTATTTGTAGGCTATAGAATAAGCTGTTTTATGGCTAAAATACATTCTCAACAGAGTGCAGCTGAAAAAATGTGAATGGATTCACATATTATAGTAAATAAAAAGCTGGACAAGATCTGGAAAAATAAACATAGAGAAACCAATAAAGCAGCTTGTGTTTTCATACAGTTGTTAGATATCCATATTGCATTGCTCACTAGCACGAATCTTGAGATTAAGACATCTTTGATCTTATTTGCTTTTTCCTTTAAGACCACGGGCATTTTTGATGAAGGCAGAACTGAATGACTATCTTCCCATGCATTTCAAGAGGATTATGATTAGAAGTTAGGATTATGTTATGGAGACAGTGATGAAGTGTCCCATTGAGAGGCAGTCACTCACAAATGCCAGTGTGGAATAATAAGAAGCAAGATTCATTAGAGAGAAATAATGGCTAGTTCTGAGAAAGTTGATTAAAACATGCTTCTTGTAGCTGTGTACTACCTGTGGAGTTTGTAAGCTTTTTGGAAGTTTGTGGTTTCTAGCTTGTATATCTTACATTTTTTACCTCACAAATGTAAATTACTATATTTGTTACATAGGAAGTATGCAGTTTAAAGTGCCAAACATTTACCCTTTGCACTCATCCATAATTTGCAAGCATTTCTGCACATGATTTCTTCATTTATTTTTTATTCTTTCCAGCATTAATTTCCTTTATAATTTAAATATGTTATTAACTTTTGGTAAAGAATAACATTCAGTGTACCAAATGTGCCACTGTAATACAACCACATAAACCACACACATGCCTTTTTATATTCCTGCTTTTATTCTTTCTCATAATCCAAACCATAACAAGTAGCCATAGTTTCTGTAGTCTTTATACAATTCTGCATCATATGCATCATTTCATTCCTTCTTTTGTAACTCATTTTGCTTTTCACTAGTTCTGTTGTATGACTAAATTTCCAAATACCACACATTTTAGTGAGAATGCTTTTCTCACCAATGCTTTTAGTTCATTTTTTAATTATATTTTTCTTTCAAGATCCTCAACGAATTCATAAAAAGGTATTCCTCATTCTCTCATATAATGGCTTTCTTCCATCAGATAGTATTTCATCTTTCACATTTTTTCATTTCTCCAGAGTCTTAGTCTTATTTTTTTACATACATTTCTGTGCTCTTCCTATCGGAGGTCTTTTTCTGGTGAAGACCTAGCTAATGGTTCTGTTCTATTCCATGTATACCCTCCTTGAATAAGTTCCTTAGAATCACCAAAGAATCTAAGGGAGATTCAGAAAGATTCCCTTGCCCATGCTAATTGGCCAGTACAGGTTGCGCAGTTAGTGTGATGGTGAGAATCTCTGATTAAGAGAAAATGAAAAGCCACACAGGGAGGCACCTCATTAATGGCGTATTATTGTGTCCCTGAATCAAATGCTGCACTTTCAAACAGGGCAGTGCTAGTGTTTTCCCAAACAACATAGGAAGGTATATGTTAGTATAGACACCCTTCATCAACACTCACACTAATACAACCACACATACTTCCAGACATTCATACATACAAACATGCAGACATCCATGCATCCACAAATAAGCCCCCATGCACATGCTCTAATACACACACAAAACACACACACACACGTATACACACAGATACAGAGTCAGCATCCCCACACTTAACCTGCCATAGTGCAATCATCCAGATATAGGTGCACACATATCCGTTCAGTCATATTCATGCCCCATGGACATGCAGACTCCCATCTACACACATACACACAGACACACACATCCCTGTGTCTCTGCTGTACTTACCTGTACTACAACTATTCCCATAGGAATGAATGACTGTCATAAAAATACAGCATTCCCTTTTTTCCTGGTGGAGAAAAAAATTAACCCAGCAGAGAGAAGAAAGAAGATAGAAGAGAATGGCTCTGTTGAGTCAATCCAGACCTGCTGCCATTTCCAGGGGAGTGCATATGGCTAACTAGCATTAGCTGTTCTCCTGGACTGCCTCATTACATTGCAGCGTCAGCCACCAGCTGGAGAAAACCATAGTGTGAGAACATTCTCTGAATCAGAAAGGCTTACTGTGATGGGGAAGCCTTCCAGATTAAGCTTTTTGCATCTTGGTAAGCTTTCTGAATCCCAGGAAAGATGAATTTCACCACCTGCCCAACATGTTTGCATACAGATATATCTGGAAGGTCTTGGACCCTCATAATTTGGATATTTTTTTTACTATTGTTTTATAATCCATGACTAATAAAGATACAGGCCTCCAGTTCTTAATTGTTTAGTTCCACTGTTTTTCTTGAATAAAATGTTTTTAAAGAGAACATCCTCTTTCTTTGTAACGTCAGGAAAAAAGTTCCAAACTCCACATGCATTGTACACATTATTCTCTAGAATGATGTATTTACTTCATGTAATAGTCCTGCAATGGCAGACATATTTTTCTTTCACTCTGTCTGTTAACATGTTACAACATTTCGCCATTATTCTGCCTTTCCTTACTATAAGCCATGTTGAACAGGTAACTCCAGATAACTTGTTACAGTATGCATTCACCTTTGATTCTGTTTAAAATTTGATGTGAAATTGTTTGATCTCGCCGTTTGTTCTTACACACAGGTTAGGAGCCGATCCTCGGCTCCGAGTCGGCCGCATCACAAGCTCTGCATCTAAGAGAAGCTTGAGGCACATTCCCTATCCCATGATCCTCCGCTGCTATCCCTCAGATCTAGTTTGCCACTGCAACAGATCGTGTCGAGGAGAGAGCTCGGGCCAGTAAAATTTTGTATTTTACAATTAGGTTCTATTTAAAACTAATTTTTCTAGTTAGTTTCAACATAGTAACCAGTTTGTGTGTGTGTGCTTTGTAGTTGTAGTTGTGTGCAGTGTTCTATATATTTAGAATTGTTAGTGCTTATTACTTGTTTTGGACATGGCAGAAAAGGCCAAGTCTGGGTTCAAGAGATGTCAGTGTGGACAGAAGATGTCCATCACCGACAATCATACTTCCTGCGTCTACTGTCTTGGCCCTCTCCATCTGCAGGAAGACTGTTCTATCTGTCATTCCTTCAGTGGAAGGGTCATGATGGAGAGGCGCAGGAAGTTAATCGAGAGGGTTTGCTAAAGCCCGACTTTCAAGAAGCCTTGGAGAAGGCTGATCAGGCGTCGAAGTCTTCGAAGGGGTTGAAGTCTTCTAAGGTATCGGAGCCCAAGTCATCGGCTCCGAGCACCTCTACTAAGATTCGGTCGCCAGCTCCACAGACCTCAGGGCCGAGCATCGAACCATTGTCTCTGATCAAGGTCCAGGTCTTGGAGCCGGTATCGGAGGTGCCTCCATCTTCGATCCTTCGCTTGGTGACATCATCGGCCCCTTCGACCCGTTCTTCCAGGCTATCTGACACCAACGTGGATCGAGTGGTGCAGAAGCTTATGGCGAACACGGCTCTATCCAAGCTCATTGCGGTTTTGCCCCAGTTGGTATAGAAACTTGAAGCCCTCCCTGTGTCTGTGACAGACCCATTGAGTCCTCAGAGCCAGGAGATGAGGAACCGATGATTGTTAACCCCTCGGTGCCGAAGCCTTCTTTAGTGCGGTCGGCACCATTGACCTCGACTCCCTCGGAGCCATCGAGGAGTCTCGGAGCCAACGGTCTCTCCTCAATTCCGGGGCGGAGAGTCGAACCGAACTTTTGGTTCCAACACTCCCCCTCGGAGCCTCGGCGCAGATTAGCTCGGCTCCGTCCTCGGGGTCGGAGCCTGTAGTCCCGGTTTCGGGGAAGCTGCTGTGCTCTTCGGATCCGGTGGAGTCCTCGGACCGGGGCTCTGGTGCCTTTGACGTCATGAGGAAGGTCCTGTCTGAACAGACATTTACTTCATCGGAGTTGTCGTCTCCTTCCCCCAAGGGACCGCATTCTGTTTCTGCACCCATGATCCCAGCAAAGTGTAGAGACCCAATGCCTCAGCCAGCCCCAGAGGGTGTTCCCTGTTCCTCGGAAGCTTCACCAGATGCCCCCTCTGATGAAGTTCCGAGGAAGAAATTGTGCAAGAGGAGGCACATTGATTCCCCACAGGAATCATTGACATCGGACACCGATTTGGATGAGTCGGAGGGGTGCCCACGGTCCGCCTCTGAGGATGTCTCATTTGCTGACATCCTGGAGATCTTAAAGCAGAGGGGTGATTGGCAGTCACTTGCCCCCACTGAGGATGAATCGGTGTTGCTGAAGGCTTTTGGGGCTCAACCTTCTACCTCCTGGGTGACTCCGCCCT
The DNA here is from genome assembly GCF_019279795.1 of Protopterus annectens. NCBI lineage: Eukaryota > Metazoa > Chordata > Ceratodontiformes > Protopteridae > Protopterus > Protopterus annectens. The sequence continues at coordinate 1,852,851,600 of NC_056735.1, read as the reverse complement.
TCGATGAGTTGATGGACGTAATAGCTCGAAGGGTGTGGGAGAGTCTGGACACAGTGGAACCAGTCCCTCGGAGGCCCAATAAGTATATCACTGCCCCCCAGGACAAGGCCTGTCTCACTAAGGGAGACCCAGTTGATGCTATGGTGGTGGCGGCAGCCACGAAGAAGGAAATGTCCGAGGCATCTTCCTCTGTCCATCCTCCTAGCAAAGATTCCAGGACTATGGACAGGTATGGGAAGCGCGTTTTCAGTTCAGCGACTTTCTCCATGCGATCACTGAACTATCTCACGCACTTTACGCGCCTTCAGAGAGACCTCCTTAAGGAGCTGGGAGTTACTCTCCAGGGTAACACAGATGCTGCTGTCTCAGAAAAGGTTACAGCACAACTCAACACCCTCACTTCGATAGTTAACTTGTCCATGAGGCTCATCTTGTATGCGGCCAAAGGTTCGAGTAGGGCTGCAGCCTCAGCGATCGCTCTGCGGAGACAATCCTGGATGCGCCTGTGCTCCTTTGCGGAAGCCTTCAAGTCTTCCTTTGCCAATGCCCCCTTTGATGGTGCCACCCTGTCTGGACCCAAAGTAAAGGAGACTCTCACTCGGTGTGATCAAGAAGGTAAGACCCTGTCTACCGTAGGGGTCCGTTTTTCTGCCCCTACTAGATTGTACCCCAAAGGGCAAAGAGGTGGAAAAATGTGGTTCCGAAAGACTCAGGGATCTTTCCAGTCCACGCAGAGTGATGCCCCCTCCAGAGGCAGAGGAGGGGGGAGAAATGGAAGCCGCCGCCCAGGCAGCAGAGGGGGTCCGCAGAACCAGGGCGACAGGGATAGCACCCCTGGGAAGCCCTTCCAGCACTCCTGAGTGGAGGCCCGACTGTCCTACTCTGGAGGCAGTCGGGGATCGCTTGGCTTTATACCCAGAGGCCTGGCTAAATCTCACTTCAGATTCTTGGGTAAAAAGCATAATAACCAGAGGGTACAACATTCCATTTGTAACCATTCCCCCCGATCAAAAGAGATTTCCAGATGTCTCACCCAATCTGCGAGCTCAAGCAGCCATAGAAATAAGAAAGCTGCTCGAAAAAAGAGTCATCCAACCAGTCCCGGCGGACCAAATAGGATCTGGAACTTACTCAAGGTTCTTTTTAGTTCCAAAGAAAACAGGGGACTGGAGGCCAATATTGGACCTCAGCAAACTCAACACCTTCGTAAAGAAGGAAAAGTTCCGGATGGTCACGCTACAATCGATCCTTCCCTTTCTGCAGAAGGGCGATTGGATGTGCTCTATAGATCTCAGGGATGAGTACTACCACATCAAAATGGCCAGGGCGTCCAGAGATCACCTGCGCTTCCGGCTGGGAGCCAGTCATTTCCAATTTCGAGCTCTGCCCTTTGGTCTCACCTCAGCCCCCAGGGTGTTCACCAAATGCATGGCAGTAGTGGCGTCTCACCTGAGGCGACTAGGATTCCGGGTGTTTCTGTATCTGGACGACTGGCTCCTCACCGCTACCACCAAGCATCGTCTTGTACAAGCCAGGGACTACACCATCAACCTTTGTTCCCGTTTAGGAATCACAGTCAACTTCGAAAAGTCTGCCTTATCGCCCTCACAGCATATCTCATTCATAGGGGCGGATTTAGACACTACTACAGCTTTGATCAAGCTTCCCCAGACAAGATTTTCAGCCCTCAGGGATCAGGTCATTCTTCTTCTTCGAAACAAGAGAGTTCCTGCCGCGCAAGTGCTGAAAGCCCTGGGAATGATGGCAGCTACCCTTATTGCAGTTCCATTGGGCAGGATGCACATGAGAGTCCTCCAGTGGCTGCTCTTCGCCCAGTGGTCATTCCAGCAGCTTCCATTGTCACACCACATCTTGATCACAGAATCTTGCAAGCGGGATCTTCGATGGTGGCTGAACAGTCAAGATCTGGCGATAGGTCTCCTGTTTGTGCTAGCCAGCCCTACAGCTACAATAACCACGGACGCTTCCCTGATGGGGTGGTGGGGACTTTTTCAGGGGAGAATGGTCCAAGGAGAGTGGTCCAAGATGGAGTACAATCTGCACATCCATGTCCTGGAGTTGAGAGCAGTGTTTCTAGCGTTGCAACACTTCCACGACTCTCTACCTCTAGGAACAGTGGCAGTTCAGACGGACAATATGTCAGTGGTCTGGTACATAAACAAACAGGGGGGAACCAGGTCTTACCCATTATGCAAAGAGGCCCTGAGAATTTGGCAATGGGCTGTGTCCACCGGACGCTTTCTATTAGCAACGCACATCCCGGGGTCATCCAACGTCATTGCGGACAGGTTGAGCAGAGCCATCCTGTTGCCTAACGAGTGGTCCCTCAAAAGTCAAGTGGCAGAGAGGATTTTCCACAGATGGGGCCAGCCTTGCTGTGATCTGTTTGCATCCCCCTTAAATGCCAAATGCAGAAGCTACTTTGCCCTACTTCCCCCTCCGGGGGGTGCCCCCAGGGACGCACTGGTACACGATTGGCCCCCGGGTCTCCTATATGCCTTCCCTCCGGTTCCATTAATACCCAAATTCCTACAGAAAGCCAGGAGTCTGGAAAGGACGATCATTTTAATAGCACCATTCTGGTCTTGACAGATCTGGTTTCCTTTTCTTCAAATGCACCAGATGGAGGAACCGTGGATTCTGGACCCAGTGCCAGACCTGTTGACACACTCGTCAGGGGTTCCTCACCCATCTCTTCAGTCCCGCAAACTGACAGCTTGGCTGCTCCGCTTCTCAACTTAGCCAAGTCAAATTTTTTGTCTCCAGCAGTACAACACATTCTAGTTTCTTCCCACAAAGCTTCCACTAGGAAACTGTACAGGAGCAAATGGAAACATTTTGCGTGTTGGGCATCAGGGCAAGGCAAAGATCCCTTGGTGGCCCCGATACACAAAATCTTGGATTTTTTATCTACACTCTTTTACGAAGGGGCTTCTATGTCCACGATAAGAGTGCAGTTAGCTGCCATATCTAACTTTCATGTAGGTGAAGGGGACTCTACACTTATGTCTCACAGGCTTTGTAAAGCTTTTATGAAGGGTACCTTTCATCTCCATCCACCCATTCGGGATCCGTTTTTTCCCTGGAGCTTGAATTTGATGTTATCTCACCTTATGTTACCACCGTTCGAACCAGCGTCAACGTGTTCACTTAAATATTTGTCATGGAAGACTCTTTTTCTTATTGCTGTCACTTCAGCTCGTAGGATATCAGAGCTACAGGCCTTGTCGGTTAGACCCCCATACATGGTTTTTCATCCTGACAGAGTCACCTTACGCACTAATCCATCATTTCTCCTGAAGGTATGTTCAATGCTTAATATTAATCAATCTATTGAGCTTCCCACCTTTTTCAAAAACCATTCTAACAAGTTGGAATACATGCTGCACAAATTGGATGTACATAGACAGCTGAGATTTTATTTGGACAGAACAAAGGTAGGCAGGAAATCAGATCAGCTTTTCGTTTCCTTCGCGGATAATAAGAAAGGGATGGCAGTAACAAAATGCACGTTATCCAAATGGCTTTCGGACTGCATAAATTTTGTCTATTCAGCTTGCAAACAACCACTTCCGTTCAAGCCTAAGGCTCATTCTACTAGGGCAGTTTCTACCTCTCTAGCCCATGCCGCTCGTCTACCATTGGATACTATCTGTGCGGCGGCAATGTGGGCAAAGCCTCATACGTTTATTACTCACTACAAAGTAGATAGGACCTCCAAAGACAGGGCAAAGCCTCATACATTTATTATTCACTACAAAGTAGATAGGACCTCCAAGGACAGGGCTTCCTTTGGTTCCACTGTTCTCAGGAACATTCTTCCGTGAGCCACCCAGGGTAACGGAGCTAGGGACGCTACCCGTGTGTAAGAACAAACAATGAGATCGAACAATTTCACATAAAGAAGTTATGTTCTTACCATAACGTTCCATGTGAATTGTTCATCTCGCCTTTGTTCTTACATTCCCTCCCTCCTTCCCCCACCGCGTTCTGGAAGAACTGGTACGACTAGTGTCTGGTTGGTCTTCGCTGGGTTATCTAGCGCTACCTGCTCATTACTAGGTGTCTCATTAGGTGTACACCGGTCTATGTTTAGTTTATATGTTTAGGTTCAGGTGTATGCTTGCGTGAGCGTTAGACGCAGGGGTTGGTAGTGCATTCTGGTTTCTTGCAAACTAGATCTGAGGGATAGCAGCGGAGGATCATGGGATAGGGACTGTGCCTCGAGCTTCTCTTAGATGCAGAGCTTGTGATGCGGCCGACTCGGAGCTGAGGATCGGCTGCGGACCCGTGTGTAAGAACAAAGGCGAGATGAACAATTCACATGGAACGTTATGGTAAGAACATAACTTATTTATTTTCATTTTTAATGCTTATTTTTTTCTTTTTCAATACTTTCACCAATAATCTCAAAACAGCATATTTCATGTTTTCCTTGTGTCCCATATGTTCACCCTTTTTTCATTTTTAAAAACAGTTTTAATAACAGCTTTGTACCTTCTTCCATGAGCAGCATATTACCATCACAATATGAGCAAAAGATGATTGATTTTAACAAATGGCTGCCTTTCTGGTGTAATTCTAAGTGAATCCAATATTTGTCAGCTTGGTGGGACATGATTAACAGACCATGTTGCTTTGCCAAGGATGAAATGCACTTGTCCCCTCTAGGCTTTTAAATACTGGTTAAAACTTTATCCATCCCTGTAGCACCTTTTATAGGTAATGCCAAATTGACAAACCTATATACATAGCAAAATCAGTTTAACTGAATCCCAAGATGTTACTGCTTATCTCCAGGAGCCTAAATAAAAAGCTGCACTCCCTCCAAGCCCTCCTCACACTTGAGAATTTAGACATCAGTGCAGTTGCCGAGACCTAGATTAAAGCAGCAGAGACTACCCCGGCAGTGCAAGGTTTTAGTGCCTTCCACACTTTTAGAACAGTAGCAGCACAGACAAGGGCTAAAGGTGGAGGTGTCTCAATGTACTTCAATAGCATGCATACCTCTAGGGTGGTCAAACAGGATGATGCCATACCTCTCAAATGTCCAGATTTTCTCACAATGTCCGGATTTTTGCCTCATATATTTGGTCTGTTCCTCATACCATCTATGGTTTTCTGGATTTTTGGGGCATATCAGTGAGGACTGAATTCACTAAATAATGACAGGCATTTGAGTTTCAGACTTTATATCCTTCAGAAAATGCATGGTAACACAAGACGTTTTATTCTAGCAGCTTTCTAAGTTTATAAGAGCAGTATTTAAAATGTTTTCCTATTTTTGGAGATTTGTCCCCCCATTATTATTGGCTTTGTCCAGATTTTTTGTGCTACAAGGTTGGGAGCTATGGATGACATGCTGGAGCTCTTGCATGTGCAGATTGCCATAGACAAAATCCTATACCATATCCTAGCCAGCTATAGGTCACCCTTGATGTCCCAAGAAGCTCACAATGCACCTGGACCTACTGGAGACACTTACCATCCAACCTAACACCCAACTCATGGGAGACTTGAATTACCCCTCTGTAGACCGGGAATCCTACATGGCCTCAAATCTACAGCCACAGAAATTCCTGGACTTCGTAAATACAAACACCATTGACAAAATAGTAAAAACACTCACTAGAGGCTCCAGCATACTGGACCCCGTGCTAACAAATGTGGGAGAACACTGTGCCCACACCAATGTCTCATCCTCCCTGGTAAGGTCCAGCCATAAAGCTGCCTTCTTCAAAATCAAAGTCAACTCCATAACCCCAATAAAACCAGTAACAGGAAATATTCCAAGGCAAACTGCCTTTTATTAAGTGATGGTTTGTCAAAATTCAGTGCCCCTCCAAATCCAGAGAACACAGCAGCCTGTGCTGAATTGCTTTCAGAAACTCTCTACAACCATGTCAATGGCTACATAGAGGCTGCTGTACCTACCAGAACTAAGGCTAGGAGTAGCCCCCAAAACAAACCACCCTGGTGGCATCCCAAATTAAACAGGATATAGAACAAAAAAAATTATGGCAAAAGTCAGGAAGGGTAATCCCTATAAAGACAAACACTCTTTCATCAAACTAAATTGGCAACAAAGAAGGCTAATTAGGTCAAACAGAACCAACTTTGAGGCCAAGGCATCCTCCCAGGTGAAGGATAATGATAATGCCTTCTTCATCTATGTCAGAAACCTCAAGGGCAGAACACAGCAATGTGCTGAACTGGCGGTTAATGGTGTTCGCTTACTGACCCTGACAATATAGTGAACCTGTTAATGGACAAATTCAATTCCAACTGTACCCCCATCTCACCTCCAACTATTCCCCAAGAAGTAACCTCAGACATAACCTTTGCAACTATAACTGGGCAGCATGTACTGGCTGCACTCACTAAAGCCAAAAACATAGCCCAAGTTGGCCCCAATAACATCCCAGGATGCCTCCTGAACAGTCTAAAACACAACTTATCAGGACGTCTAGAGTCACTATTTGACTGTAGTCTTAAAACAGGTTTTGTGCCATGAGAATGGAGGTCTGCAATGGCCATCCCTTTCATAAGGGATGACCTTCAATAGATCCTGGAAACTAAAGACCCATTAGTCTCACTAGTCCTATTTGCAAAACCATTGAAGAAATTATCATGGAGATTATCAACTAGGACATAGTAGGAGACCTTCAAACACTGGATGCATCCTAATTCAGCTTTGTCAAAGGAAGGTCATGCTTACTGAACCTGGTGGATTTCTTTGAAAAGGTCACTAAGGCAATGGATGAGGGGGAAGTGGTGCATACTGCCTACCTAGATCTGGCTAAAGCATTTGGTACAATATACCACTCAGGCATTGTCAACAAACTTACAAAAGTAGGCATACACCCCTTTAAAACACTTTGGATAGCTAGCTGGCTCACAGATAGGACCCAAGAGGTTAGGATTGGTGAGGCCACCTCTACAAAGAAGCTGGTCACCAGTGGAGTCCCTCAGGGAGCTGTGTGCTGGGCTTGCTCCTCTTTGGCACTTACTTCTTGGAGGTCAGTGCCAATGTCATGGGCCTCTAACTGACCAAGTTCACAGATGATTGCAAACTGGGAGCAGTCATTGAATCCCCCCAAGGTAAGAGTACTCTTTAGGAAGGTCTAACACAGATAAATGTTTGGTGCCAAAGCCATGGCTTAAAACCTAGTACCATAAAATGCATTATAGAACCTTTTAGGAAGTTCAATAAAACACCTCCTAAAAGTTGATTAACTAGTCGGGGATCTGAGAACTGATGTGGATAGTAATCTAGTCTTTGAACAACATGTGTCCAAGGTAGTAAGAAAATCCTTCTATGATGCTCAACTAATAAATAAAGGCATGACATCTAGGTTCAGAGAGGTTATTGTACCACTGTACTCAGCCCTCATCAGTGCCATCCTAGAGTATAATGCTCCCTTTGGTATGTACCTAACCAGACACATGTATCAACTGGAATGCCCACAAAGGTTCCTTACAAAAAGAATACTGGGAGTAAACACAGTGCCCTATGCTTATCACCTTAAAGCTCTACCTCTTTACTTGGAATTATACAGACATCTGAAAAGTGATCTTTGCCCGGCATACAAGGCATTTTGGGACCCTGTTTTGATGAATCTTTTGCACATCTGCAAAAAAAAAAAAAAAAACCAGCATCAGAATTAGAAGATCAAAAGACCTAAACGTTGTTTAGACATAAAGAGGACATGGTGGACAGACAGATATGTTTCTTAGAGAATTCACAGTCTTTGGAATAGGCTCCCCATCCATGTGAAGCAGAGTTCCTCCGTAACTCTATTTAAGCGCAACTTGGACCAATGGATGAGTAATCAAATATTATACAATGACCCCCCCCCATTAATATTCAAAAACGTGCATGCTTATTGGCCAGCGTGCTCATTGTAAATCCCACAATATACCAATGGAAAAAGGTCCAGTCGCCCGGACTTTTTTCTGTTGGTATAAAGTGTCCAAAACCTTTTTTTTTTAATAAATAAAAAAAGAAATAAACGGAGACTTTCTTTTCTCTGTTGTTTCCGTTTCAAAGCATCGATGTACTGGATATGCGTAGGAACGCAAGTCCCATACACATGCGCAGTAGGAAGCAGTATTCCACCACTGGCAGAACAACAATAATGCACAGTTATACAAAGACATTATTTAAGAAAAGTAAATATTTTTTTTCTTAAATAATGTCATTGTATAATAGCAATAACCGACTCCATGGTTGTGGTGTATTGAAACTTACCCACGGTTGGCTTTATTTAATCACTCGGGCTTTGCCCTTGTGATTAAACCACACCAACTGTGGGTAAATCTTCAATATACCACACCACGTCATCGTTTATTGCATAATTCATCTCTGGACTGGTGCCTGTCTCTCTCATGGACAGAGTCTGTCAGCAAATCCCCCCCTATATACAGGAAACTCTCTCTTATCTGACCTCCTTTTAACCAGCCTTCAAATTTCTGCCATAGCCGTAGCAACAGACAGAAGAGAAGAACATACTTTCTTCCTCCTCTGGGCACTTCAGAACATCTTGGCTTATCATTTTAATCTAAAATATGTTAAAATATTGAAACAAAAACAAACTTGTATTGCAAGTTTGTTTTTTGACCTATAAATGCTTTCTGATTTTCTGACCTATAAATGCTGTTTTGTATGCTTTTTCTGATTAACCAGCCATTTGTTTATCCAGCCTAGGGTCTGGTCCCAGCTAGACCGGATAAGAGGGAGTCTATTTTAATCTAGATTTGTGGCTAACATTTGAGTTGCACTGTTAAGCTTATAAGGGCCCTTTTGGGGCTTGATATTCTCTCTTGTATCCATCCATCACGTAAGGATCATCTCCAGTTATTCCCATGTTTTATTTTTTTATTTGCTCTTAATAATCTTAACATTTCATTAAAAGCTAATGTCATATGAACTTTTATTTATATAATTCCAAGATAGCTTTCCTTTCCCCTATACACTCAACAACTGCTTTCTAAATCCAAATCTTTCCAGTAATTGTATAATATGCCTCCAAATTCCTTAGCCCTTTCTTTTTTCCCTATTTTTTTTACTTCAGATATTACTATCCTGGTGATGGACATTGAACTAACTTCTACTTTCCCACAAAGTGTATTATATTGTACTGATCTAAAACAAAAAATGTGGATGATTTGTCATTTGAATTTTCCCATCATATGTTGCTTCTCCAGTTTTAGTTACAAACCTCATCTTGCATTTCTTAATTGAAATCTGCAAAGTGTTTTTCATTTTCTTTTAGCAGGCTTGTAGATTCCTCCCAACTACACAGCTACAGCCACACATACAATGGCTTACTTAAAAGTAAGAAAGGTTCTATAGAATTCCAAAAAACATTTTTTTTTCTTTTCCTGGAGAGCACACATTCCAGAAGCTTTAGTAACTACCACTTTTTAAACCTCAATATTTATTTCACTAGTGTTTTTCCCCTCACCCCCTTTCTAAATTGTAGTACATTTCTGTACTTAGTTGCTAACACTGTTCATTACTCTAGAATATTTAATCACTGTTTCTTTGATCTTCTCTATTCCTTCTTAAGACAATGAAATATTTTTTGTTATGGTTAACATAATAAAAGTAGCAGACTTCAACATTTTTGACAGGTTAACAAAAGCAAAATATTCAGTGTGACTTCTGTCTAGTGTTAATGTAAAAAAGTCTCATTCCTTGTTTTCCCTCTTTCCTTACATTCATCTTCTTTTATAGAAAGGAAGTTCACTTATTACACTAGTTTCTGTCTTCTCTTCTGTTTTCTTGGCCATTTTTTTCTTTACATTTTCATCATATTAAGCACTGCTGCAGTAGCCTAAGCTATATGGATTATAATCCTGCCAATGTTGTAACAGTCATCCATCTTCTAAAGCTTCAGGGCACCTTCCATGTGCTGAAACCAGTAGGCAGCCAGAGCTGAGCTGCCTAAAAGGCATGTTCAGGGGTGAAGCCCTTCAGAGCTCTCTTGTCACTGAAGAGAGAGCGATCAGTGGTCAGCTTGTGCTATTCCTTTGCTGGGCAAACAAGTTCCCTCTTTGGGAAAAACTTCCATATAAAATATTTTTTTATTTTTATGTAATTTTTTGTTTAGGTTGTTTAGGAAAGTTAATGTAACTAGGAGTTTGTGTTTCAACAGACTGCCACAAGACATAACTGTACTTTTAAATGGGGGGGCACTTTTTTCCTGTCAGTTTTAAAAGTTGTTTAAAGTAGTTGAAAAGCATATTTTTCTCTGGAGAAATTGTGTTTATTTTACTTTTGGGGGCTGTTAAAGTGTATTAAAGTGCTTTGTACTGTATTTTATGAGAAAAAAGTGACTGCAATGATTGGTCATTCTTCCAACCAGAAAAAGGAAAAGTTAAGCAACAAGTCTTTGCCACTAAAGTAGGGTAGCAATTTGCATCAGCCACAGGTTGGTGATTTTGCTGTGGCCAAATATGGCTCCACAGACTACTCCTGTTTTACCCCAGATCCCTCTTGTGTAGTACCAACATCCACTATGGAGTGGCAGTTAACTATGTTCTCTGTGGCTGTCGGAATCCCCTCGGTGGGCAAGGGAGAGCAACTCTTGGTGCTCGGATAGGGAACAGGGAAGACTTCCCTTTTTAGTTAGAACTTTGTGCCCATGCCTGGGGACGCTGCTGCCGCCATTAATAACACTGTTGGCCCGATTTTTCCTGTCAAAAAGAAACAAAGATAAACATGTATCTACTCCTACACAAAATGTATTTAAGTAGGAATAGTTAACTGGGTCTGGCTCAGGGTTTAATTTAGGCTATTGATCCTTCTTGTAAGATGGTTTCTGGTAAAACAAGAGTGATGCCTCTTTTCCTGATGAACTTCAAGATTCTGAAGCAGGACCAGAAGATGGGGGGACAGATGTAGGGTTTTCTCTTCATATTTATGATTCAGACTCAGATGTGAACTCTGTTTCTAATTATCTCTGTGAGGTTTCTCTTTCTCTGAAACTATTTCTAGAATGTGCCAGTGTTTTCAGTGAGAGAGAACTGAGGTATCTTATTCCCTCTGAAAATACTATAAACTGTTAACAAGGAATTTCCTGAAACTTCACCCATTCCTCCCCTTCTGTTAGCTTTCAATGATGTATCACTGCCTGCATTTTTCCAGACAGTCAGCCTGCTGCCCTAAAAAGGCAGATAAAATGTATAAAGTTCAATCCTTTTAAGTTTTATACTTTCATCAAAAACCTCACCAGGAGCTGTAGCTTTAGTAGTTAATCCTACTGCTGCTAAACATTTGATTAATTCTAATCCTGCTCTTTGACAACAGAAAAGTTATTGACAAGTAAGGGGAAAGTGTATGTTTCTGCTATTATGATTGTCAAAATTCTGAAGTGTCAGGCTCATATCTTAAAGTTTATTCTGACTAATTATGAAAGTATGGAGCATATTTTATTTACAGTTTCTTCTTGTGAATAAAAATCTGTTATAAATGTTTTAATTTCTTCCATTTTACAGGTCACTACTTATTGTTTACAGAGTGTTCATGCTTCTGTTGATACTTTTTCCAGGGCTATGGCCACTGGTACTGTTTTGAGGTGGTTTGTATGGTTGTATTCTCAGAACCTCCCACTGGATGTGAAGAAATTAGATTTTAAATTCTCCTTTGGCTAGAGATTTAGTTTTTGCTCCCTCTGCTGCAGAAGTTATCAAAAAGTGTGATGAGAGGAGTAAGCTGATGTAGGGAATCTCAGGATTTTTCATCCCTACTTGTCAAAATCTTCTAATCCTGTTTTGGCAAGAAACAAAAGAAGCAGTCTCACCAAAATGCAGGTAAACAGAACTTCAGAAGAAATGGCAAGGGGGCTCCAAAAAAGAATACAGGAATCCCCCCCCCCAAAACCAAGGACAGTCCAGCAAGCCAGAATGAATATTTAAGGACCTTGTCCCCCCGCCCCGGCAGCCCCTCTTGTCTTCCAGAAAGTCTGAATTTCCACTTTCCTCTTTGACATCAGATAATTTCAGACAAGTAGCTTCTGAAGGTAATTCATTAAGGTTGCAAATGACAGTGGGAAGAAATTCCTCCTTTCTAGGGGGTGTTGGTAATTCCTCACCCTTCAGACCAGACCCCTCTCTTTCCCCCATCTTTCAACTGTTGTTTTCAGGGCGTGATAAAGCCAGTTCCTCTTTCCCAGGTTGGGAAAGGTTTTTATTCAAGGATGGTTTTAGTGCCAAAGAAAGAAAATTCTTGGTGACCTGTTCTGGATCTTTCTTCCTAGACCTGTTTGTGATAGTGCCCAAATTCAAAATGGTGTCACTTCACGTTACCCCTTCTTTCTCATTTAAGTTTCCTGGTCACACTAGATTAAAAAAAAAATGCTTATCATCACATCCCTATTCACCCAGACTTCAGATGGTTTTATTTTTATTTATTTAACATTTGTTGACCGTGTTTGTCCGACTGAGCTGAAGAGACTTTTTTCAGCGGAGACTCGGGGAAAAAGCTCCACCATATTATACAATTTTCATTATAAATTAGGATTAAACAGCAATGTTACAGGATTATTACAAGGCATTAAGTAGCAATACAATGTTATGCAGTGTCAATAATCAGGAGTATAGCAAAGCTCTTTTAAGATCTATTAAAAGAAATATGTCATTAAGATGAATATAGTTTTTGGCGTAAGTGGTTACAAAAAACCCAGTTTTATCATAATGTATTTGCATGAAGGCAAGACAATTACAATAGAATGTTTCTCTGAGGCGATTTGCTTAATAGATTTTAGAAGACAGTAGAAAGAGTAGTCAGGGAAGATTAGAGAGAGCTAGTGAGAAGAGTGAGTTAAGGGCAGAAAGTAGATTAAGGTATGGGAAGTAGGGGATGTTTAAGGAGGGCGAGTGCAGTGGCAGGACCAGTGACTGTTAAAGTCATCTTTGGTGGCGGTCTTAAATTGTTTAGGATGTGCAAGGGTCCTGATTTCTAGTGGGAGCCTATTCCAGGCAATAGTGGGGTGATAGTTGTACATGTTACATCCAAATTGTAGTAGGTCTTGATTAGAGCTTCGGAGAGGTCTGGAGGGAGAATAATGGGAGATGAGAGGGGATAGTGATGGGCAGTAGGAAGGCTTGTATAGGATAGAGTGGATGATCTGAAGCTGAGAGAGAAGAAGCTGGTGGGGTAATTCAAGTCAGTTTAGGTCTTTTAGATACAATGATGGGATCTGTAGGTTTGTTGGGCAGCAAATCTAGATACCTTGTTGTAGGTAGATTCAAGTTTGGTCAGGTGTGTTGAGTTAGGATTTGTGAGAATTTGAGAGTTGTACATTAGACTGGGTAGAATGTAGGTAAGAGAGAGAGTATTCCTGGCTTCAGAGGTAAGGAATTTCTTGTTATGGTAAAAGAGCCCTAGTTCTGAATGAGTCTTTTTGATACAGTTATTAACATGCAAGTGAAATTTAAGCTCATCATCGACGGTTACTCGTAAGAGCTTAGTGCTGGATTCTACCTGAATGGGAGTGTTATTAAGGGACTGTATGGAGAAGGAGGGTTTAATATCGTTGAACATTTTAGGTAGGAAGAGTAACAGCTTTGTTTTTTTAGGGTTAAGGATGAGCTGGTTGTTGGAGAGCCATGTTTCAACTAAGTTAAAAGATGCCTGAGTAGCTGAGAAGAGCTTAGAGGGAGAGTTGGCTATGGTGATGACTGTAGAGTTATCTGCATATTACACTAAAGATAACTGAGGACAGGAGGTATAGATGATTAGTAAAGATATTAAAAAGTAAAGACCCTAGATAGACCCTTGAGGTACATCCATTTTTACAGGGAGAGGAGGGGAGAGTGCCATCTCACTGATTGAGATATGTCAGTGAGGTAGCTGGAGAATCATGCAACATTATCAGAGGAAAAGTTGAGTGTGAGACAGTGTTGAAAGCTTTTGAGAGGTCCAAGAATAGGCAAGAAATAAGTTTATGGTCATCCATGGCTCTAGAGACAGTGTTAAGGATGGATAATAGAGCTGTAGTGGTGCTATGTTTGGGTCTGAAGCCATATTGAGTGGATGTAAGCAGATTTTCCAGTATTAGATACTGCATAACTTGTTTATGAATACATTTTTCTAGTACTTTGGAGAGAGGGGAGAGGATAGCGATAGGTCTAAATTTGGAGATATCAGAGGAATTACCTCCTTTATGTATAGGTAGAGTGCATCATTGTTTCCAGATGGAAGGGGCTTTAGATTCAGAGATAGAGTGATTGATTAGGATAGATACAGGGAGAGCAAGATAGTCAGCTGCTAGTAGAAGAAAAGTGGAAGGAATATTGTCAGCTGATGCTGAGCATGGTTTTAATTTAGAGAGTAGAGTTTTGATGTAGCTAGTAGGTACATGTTTGAGGGAGAAGGTATCTGAGGAGCTAGTATTAGGAGCAGGTTTAGAAAAGTTGGAGATGTTAGTAGTAGAGGAGTTTGGGTTAGGGTTGAGTAGCTTAGATGTTGAATCGATAAAATAGGTATTGAAGACACTGGCAGTTTCTTCAGATATCTTGTCTGGGCATGGATTGGGGGAGCTAAGATTACCAAAATGTAATATTTGGTTATTGGAGTTCTAGAATTTTTTTAGGATTAGATTGTAGGACTGTGGGAGATTTGATGTAGAAGTCCTTTTATCTTTGTTTATGTGTTTTTTTTTTTTGTCAGATTTTTGACTTCTTTATATTTTTGCAAGTCTGCAAGGAGCTTAGTTTGTGACCATTTTTTTCCATAATTTGTCTCTAGTTATCATAAGGGTACGAGTGGCTTTTGAAAGACACGTAGATATGTTGGACTTAATTTGGACTTTGCAAGGGGGAGCAAGTTTGTCTAAAATGCTAAGGAAGGTGGAGTTGAAAGCTAGGACTTCTGCTTCTAGTGGGAGTTGGGCAAGGAATTTCCAGTTTACTTTAGAGGGGAGGGCATTGAAGGTTTCTGGATGGAAGTTAGAGAGTTTGTGACAAGTGATAAATCTAGAATGTTTTGAGAAGTAGGGAGTGAACCTAAGCACTTTTATAGGGGAGTGATTGCTCAGGGTGTTTGGTGGGGTTTCAGGGTTATGATATTTGGAAGGATTTAATGCAAATACCCAGTCAATGAGTACTAGATGTGTGAGAGTTGTTTGTATGAGCAGGTTGGGAGATTAGCTGTGTAAAGCCATATAAATTAATATGAGTATTAGAGTTTGGATTACTGAGAATTAACCAGTTAATGTTGACATCCCCAAGGAGGATAATTTCATTGGGGATGTGTTGAGAAAAGTATGAAAGAATATTTTCAAGCAGAGGAATGTTGTCTCCTAGAGGAATATAGATGGCTGCTACTGTGATAGTGGTGTGGTCATTGATTTTAAGGTTAGCTGTCAGTAGTTCAGCAGGAGAAAAGGATGGGATTGGTTTCATCATACTTGTAATGCTGAGGTGGTTGGAGTAGAGGATGGCTACATGAGCCCCTTTTTGTTTTGGCGATCTATGTGGAGTATATTATAACCAAGGGGGAGAATGTCTTTATCAGAGGTTTAAGGTTTTAGCCAAGTCTCTGTTAGGGTGATGACATCAGGGGTGTGGAAGGCTATGCAGACATGGATTTCACTAACTTTGTTTAGAATACTACGGGCATTCATAGAATAAAAGGAAATATGTTTGTTTGGAGAGGATGAGTTTATTAAGTAGGGAGAGGTAGAGTTATGTATGGCGGGATGATGGATGGGCCCAGGATTTGGATGTATCTCTCTTGACAGAAGCAGGGCTACATGAAGGTGGTAAAGTTTGAATTGAAGTGAGTTGTAGGTCCAGTACTTAGTCTTGTTTTAGATGCTAGAGAGTGAGGGGGAGGAAGTTTGATTTTAGGCAGAGGGATGTTCATGGAAAATATAGAGGAGAAGATTGTAATAGAGTACTGCAGAGATGAGAAGCAGTTAGTATGGGGATTAGTGGGATCTCTATGGACAGGTGGTAATGAAGTAGTATAAGATGTAAGTATGAGAAGGATGGAGACAAGAGGAAAATAAAGAGGGTTACAATAGCCATGGCCTAAGGTGGGGAAGTAGGATTGGGATGGAGTGAGGAGTGGGTAAGGAACTAGGAAAAGTAAGTTGTTGGACCTGTTAGAAAGTTGAAGTAAAATTTAGGTGAAACAACCTGTAGGGGGAGTAGGAGATATATAGGAAGAAGGATTTGCAGCAGAATAAAACATTAAGTGATAAGTATGGGAGGAGTAAGGTGTTTAGAATGTTTTAGCAGACAGGAAGGGGTGGTGCTTGGGGTGGAAGGGATTAGGTGGTTAGGTATAAAGGAAATGATATGGGAGGGGTGGGTGGAGAGCGGAGTGAGCTCGAGCGTATTGAGGCCAAAATGGAGCGGGATGGGACAGGAAACGGCAGTCACCACAAGAAACAATCAGCAGGCCAGGAGGGAAACAGTAAGGAGCACACAGTGAGAGTCAGCAGGTAAGTAGAAGAGGTGTACACAGAGAAGGAAGAGATGTTATAGCGAGGTATACACAGGTATTTGCAGTACGATAAAAACAGTTAAAAGGAAACCACAAACAGAAAAACAAAAAGAGTATAGCTAACTGAGAGAGCTGACACTAGGGTAGTGACTAACTTATAGATGGCAAAGAGATACAGAGGCAAGGTTTTCTAAACAGGTGAGTATGGGGGGAGTCTCAGTGGTATGCAGATATCCTGTACAGTAGACAAAGTAAGACTAATTTGTGGTATGAGCTTAGAACATACTTCTAGTATAAACTGGCTATACAATCGAGCACAGACGTAATTCCAGGAGTTGGAGTAGTATCAGTAAGGTTTATTAAGGATTTGTATGTCTGAATCACATTACCAGTTCTCTGCCTTACCCTTTGCTCTGTCCACTGCACCGAGTGTTCATAAAGTGTATAGCTCCATTTAAAGTTTGTTGTATGCTACGTATTATCCAAATTTTTCCATATTAAGATGGCATGCTTATCTTTGCATAGTCTTTTTCAAAGTGTCATGAATTTTTCACTTGGGTGAGAGATATCTTATACAAGTTGGAATTCCAAGAGAACATTCAGAAGTCTTTTTTGAGTCCTTCTCACAGGATTGTGCTCCTGGGGAGATTGCTAGACACCTCAGTTCAAAAAGACTTTCTTCCACAGGAAAAAATAGATCAATACTTTTTCTAAAGTTGTCCATTTAGACTTTGGTCGCTGTGAGGGAATAACTCTGGATTTTGGGTCTCATGGCGTCTGTGATTCTCATGATACCCCTGGGAAGAGTCCACATGAAGAAGAATTAGTAGTACCTGAAGTCTCCATGGTCTCAGCACCAACACCCATTATCTTTTCAAATGTAATTTCTGAGATTTGTCAGAACAGTCACTTGGCAAAGACGGCACATTTCCCTAAATCCAGGTCTCCCCTTCTTCCCCCTGCTCCACAGAAGTCACCAGATGCCTCAGACTTTTAGGAAGCAGTTTTAAGAGGGATAAAGTGCAACTTGTTTAGGACAACAAGTACAGATGCAAGCATATAAGTATAAAAGAAATGCTTGCCCTGATCAAGGCCTTCAACTCTCTCAATCACTTTTGGTCCCCAGGACCTCTTTAAGTTGCTACAGAATACCACAGTTGTGTGGTACATCAAACAAGGGGTAACCAGATCCTACCCCATTTGCAGAGTAACAATGTTGGTCAGAGTACCCACTAGGGAGAATAACATCTTGGAGCTTGTCCTTACTAATATGGAAGCATCTTGCACTATCCCTTGTGTGTATTCACCACTTGTTACTACTGATCATAAAGCAGTCTTCTTCAAAATAAAACACAAACCAGAGCTGCATTCCACCAAAGGTACCTTTAAACATTTCTTTAAGACAAACTACCTACTCCTATGTGATACATTGGCAAGCTTCAAATTCCCACCAAGCCCAGTTAACTCCACTGAATATGCAGAAGTGTACACTACCATACAGCTCCATAAACGCAGCTGTAAGGCAAAGCCCAGAAATAAAAACACATGGTGGAACTATAATATCAACAAGCTTTATAATAAAAGGAAAATGTTGACCAAAAGTAAGAAGAGTAATTCTCAGAATGTTAGAGACCTTGTCACTGAAATAAACAAACAACTCAGGAGCATAATAAAAGCCACCAAAGCCAGGTTTGATGCTAAAATAGCCAAAGGCAATCACTAGTAATTTTTTATTTATGCTTTAAATTTCAAAAACACAGCACAGCAAAGTGCTGAGTTAATTGTGCAAGATGTTATCTACACGGAGGCTGAAGATATTGAGAACCTACTGGCCGATAAAGTTAGCTCTAACTTTAACCCTTTCTCCCCTCCATCTGGCCACCAAGATATAACTTGTGATGACCCTCCACTGGACCAGTAATCAAGGAGCCTCAATCCTCACCACTGGCAACAATGGGGAACGTTCACTGGGAGGATAGCAGATACAAACACAGTACTTCCAGATGCAGCTCTCTGCATCAAGTTCAGTTTCCCTTAAGAGCACAGAGACCACAGTCAGTCCAGGGCTGGTTTCTCCCTCTTTCTGCAGATCCCCAGTAAAACTCCTCAATGGCACAGCTATAGTGGTGAGATCTCAGCTGAGTGACCAAGCCAAGACCTCTAGCACCTTCTCTGTCCAGCTGTCCAATCAGTGCTTTGTGTCCCTGCCCAAGTAGCTGACATACTCTTTGACGTTTGATTTGCACACACACACAAAAACACACACACACACACACATACACACACGCACGAGAAAGGCTGGCACACTTTACTAGCTATGCCTCCTTCTGCCCAGACAATAAGGTACTTACCCTGCCACCAATCACTCCTTATCAGCTAATTTAGGGTCCTTAACAAAGGGTTTCCAATCTTACTGTGTAATATTAATACTAATACAAATAGTGGTTTGACCAAGATCAAGGCCGTTAGGAGTGGCCCACACAGTGTCACTAAGTAAACATGCAAGTACTCTCAAAACATAAATACCTCAACACAGATCAGCCACAATGAAAGGTTTAAATATATTTAATAATAAATAATAAAAGAACAAAACAATACTAAATATACATTCACAATGACATCAGAGTTCAAAACCACAGGAAGTATTTAAAATAACATTGCAATACAGGCTCACACAAATAAAGGAAAACATCTAAACTAAGCTTCATTATATTCCTGATTGAATCTAAGAGAATTAAACTATAACCTAAGAACTTACTAATAGAGCAAGGCAGATGTGGTGAATGGATTTTCTAGTTGTTGTCAGGTCCAAGACAGAATGCAAAATGTCCTGTCTCTCTAAGAAACTTCTCAAATTAATATCTAAAATATTACTGCTGGGATAGCTTGCAGAATGACATAATTTCTTGTCATCTGACTTCTAGTTCCCAGGCCAAAACCTCTATTGCTAGAAGGTGGCAGTATTTAGCATTGATCTGCAAAAATATACAGACAAGGGATTTTCCTCAGATCTTTGGCAGATGCTAGAAGTCATAAAACAATTGCATTCCTTCATACTTCAAAAGTAGCAATTAGTTCACTCCAAAGACTATACAGAAAGCTTGCTAGTACATACTTTGTGTCTCTAGCTGCCTTGAAAATTTGAGCGGTAACCTCTTTATTGTGTTTTCTGGACTGAGGTTAACCTCCTGTATTCCAGTTTCCATTGTTAAAATATGTACATTTAAACAGTTACAGTAGTGCATGTACATTTCTGTTCTCTTCCAGTAGGGCACACTGTGGATGCATTTTAAGTACAAGCACTTTACAAAATACCTTTTCAGCACAAACATCTATACAGAGCTGTTTGATGTACACGTGGCATACAGTTCTAATACATTTGTAACACAAGCATCTTATATAAATCATTTTGATATTCACCAGTGGCATATAATTATTTACAAAATTCCAGCTAGCTGTGCTCACAGTATCTCCTTTCATCACACTTCTTCCCCCTTCAAAGGCTCAAAGCTAGTTTTTCAATTGACCCTTGAAAAATTTTGCTTGAGAGGAATGAGTCTGTCTGGGAATAAATTATCCCATTTCTTGTCTTGAGAGCCCATCTGCATTGGTATTGCTAACCCCACTGCTGTGCTGCTCTGTCATATCATATGCCAGCAACCCTAGGCTCCACCTTAATAACTTGGCATTTTGCGGACTGGCTCAGTGTAGCCATGTTAAGGGATTGAGTTCTGTAACTACAGTGAATTTCCTTCCATACAGATAAGGCTGGAATTTCTGCAGTGCCCACACTATGTCTAGACATTCCTTTTCTACAGCTGCATAGCATTCCTCCCTGGGTTGCAGCCTATGGCTAAGATATACCACCGGGTCCTCTTCTGCCTCTGAGGAAACCTGGCTGAGTACAGCCGACACCCCATGGTTTGAAGCATCTACCTGCACAGCAAATTCTTTGCTATAATTTGGACTGGCTAACATGGGGGTCCTCCCAAAACTCCTTTATGCATCTAGAATGCCTGTTCACATACTGGGGTCCACACTACCTTAAGGTCTGTTTTTCTTTGCCAGGTCTGTGAGGGGAGCAGGTATGGTATTATAATTGGGGGCAAACTTTCTGTAGTACCCTGCTATCCTTAAGAATTCCCTCAACTGCTTCTTGGTAACAGGGGCAGGCCATGCCTGAATGGGTTCCACTTTGGCATGTTCTGGCCTGATCTTACCACTCCCCACTCTCTGTCCTAGGTAGGAGACCTCTGTCGAGCCCACCTGGCACTTACTGGGCTTAATGGCCAACTCTGCCCTCCGTAGTCTGCCCAGCACCTCCCTGACATGCTGAAGGTGTTCTTGCCAGGCATGGCTGTAGATGGCAATATCATCCAGGTAAGCTAGGGCAAAATCTCTTGCTCCTGCTAGCATACAATCTGCAAGTCTCTGGAAAATCACTGGGGCATTTTTCAACCCAAAGGGCATCTTCGTGAACTCATACAAACTGAAAGGAGTCACAAAGGCTGACTTCTCTCTAGCGCTGGGAGTCAAGGGCACCTGCCAATAGCCCTTGGTAAGATCAATAGTGGTAAGATACGTAGCCCCACCCTGCTGCTCTAGGGCTCATCTGTCCAAGGCATGGGGTTAGCATCTGACTCTGTGTGACTATTTAATTTCCTAGAACCTGGTGCTGCCATCCTTCTTAGCTACTAGCACCACTGGGGAGGCCCAGGGACTGCTGGACTCCTGGATTACCCTCATTTCCAACATTTCCTATATTTCCTCCCTCAGAGTCTGTTTGACTCTGTTAGGCACCCTATAAGGGGCCTGCTTGATAGGCCTTTGGGGTCCTGTATCCACACATCCCAGTGAACTTGTCCCCAAACTCCTGTAACATTGCTTGGATGTCTCGAACCTGGGTCTCACACAAGAAAAAGTCCTAAAAGTGCAATCAAAATCTAAAAATACTGCATCAGTGTTTCTTGACAAAATTCTTGGATGCATCTTAAATAGGATGAAGCATGATTTAGCCACACTCTAACAACACTGTTCAGTCTCAGTCTTCATACAGATTTTGTACCATGTGAATGGAAAGCAGCTACAGTCATTCCCCTGCATAAGGGAGGACGTTCCACAGAACCAGGCAGTTACAGACACATAAGTCTGACCAGCCTAATATGCAAATCTATGGAAAGATTTATCATGGAATTAATCAGTCAGGACATAGGGAACCCATCTCATTTTGGATTCGTCAAAGGCAGGTCATGCTTACTCAGCCTGCTAGATTTTTTTGAAAAGGTCACCAAAGCAATGGATGAAGGTAAAACAGTACACACCGCATACCTTGACCTGGCCAATCATTCGACCCAATTCCCCATTCAGGCATAGTCTTCTTCTTCCGGCTTTTTCCTAGTTAGAGGTCGCCACTGTGGATCACCTGTCCGCTCATGATTGGCAGTGGAGTTTTACGGTGTCAAGTTGCCAGCCTTGTGCCCAACCTTTCACAGAAGGCACACACACGCATGCACGCACTCACACCTAGGGCCAACTTAGAGTGTCCAATCCACCTACAGCATGTCTTTGGGATGTGGGAGGAAACTGGAGCAGCTGGAGGAAACCCAAGCGACCACAGGGAGGACATGCAGACTCCGCACAGAAGGAACCCCAGCCAGGGATCGAACCGGAGAACCTTTTGCTGTGAGGCAGCAACACTAACCGCTGCACCACTGCAGCCGCCCCCCACTCAGGCATAGTAGAAAAGCTAAATAAACTGGGAATAAACCCTTATGTCACCCACTGGATTGCCAGCTGGCTTACAAATAAGATAAAGATAATCAAAAATAGGGATAGTTACCTCCACAAAGAGACCAGTCACCAATGCAGTCCCCAGTGGAGCCAATCCCAAAGGGCTCTGTCTGGCTAAGTTTGCCGATGATTGTAAACTAGGAGCAGTCATTGAATCCCCAAATAACATAGCCTTCCTACAGAAAGGTTTGTCTCAAATCAATAACTGGTGTCAAAGTCATGGTCTGAAACTAAATGCCAAAAACTGCATTATTGTATCCTTTGGGAAGTTATCTACCCCAGGGAACTATCACATTGACAATACTCTCCTAAGAGTTGACTCAGTTGTTCAGAATTTGGGAACGTATGTGAACAGTGACCTAACTTTTGACCAACATGTGTCTATTGTTTTAAGAAAGTCCTTCTGTATTGCACAGCCTATGAACAAAGGGATTGTGTCTAGATCTAGGGATGTCATTTCCCCCATTTACTCAGCCGTCATTAGACCAATCATTGAATATAATACCTCCTTTGGCATGTATCTGTCCAGACACATGCAGCAACTAGAACGCCCACAGAAATACCTTACTAAAAAGATACAAGGCCTAAACAGCAAGTCCTACATGGACTGGCTCAAAGCCCTGCCACTATACCTGGTGTCTTACAGACTGCTAAGAAGTGACCTGTGTCTGGCATACAAGGCATCCTCAGGCTCATTACTAATGGATTTAGTGTACATCAGCAAGTCAGATGGCCTCAGAAATACTCAGTCTAGGGATCTAAATCTCTTCTGCAACATCAACAGAATGGTTTGAAGGGGGAGGTTTATTTCTCACAGGATACTGCTGCTGTGGAACAGACTCACCATCACATAAAACTAGGTTCATCCCTGTCCATTTTCAAGTGCAACGTAAATTTATGGGTGGGAAATAGAAAGTTCACCCCAAGACTGCCCCCTGTAATACTAATGGGCATAGGCAGCTCCTGGATGCTTTATTCCATGCATTGTTCTCCTAGAATTATATATGTTATGATCCCAATTACTCTTATTATGGGTAATATGTAATTACATGGGATGGGTAAGGCTAATCTATAACCCAATGGGATAGATTATTTGGAGCACGAAAAGTGAAACTGTCAAACCTTAAAATGACTCACAAGTGCAGGCAGCCTAGTACTTACCCATGAACCTATTACACTATGTAGCTTTACAGCACAGTCTCAATCTACAGGCATCCTACATCCTATCAAAGCAAAACTGTGTGGCAGACAAGCTGAGCAGGACAAGGCAGGCCCTCATGTGCGGAGACTAAATTACAGGGTCTTCCAAGGTTTGATCCATTTGTGGTGAGTTCCTGAAGTAAACCTCTTTGCTTCTACGAATAATCAGCTGGCAGAATTTTGCCCATTGACTCCATGGAAGAATGCCTAGAAGACAGATGCCTTTTCCTTTCCTTGGACACGAATATTTGTATATGCTTTTCCACCCTTTCCACTGATGTCCAGGGTACTTCTGAAGATTCAGAAGGAATCCCTCAAGATCATTGTGGTGACTTTCTTTGGCTTGGACAACAGAGGTTCTCCCTTGTTTTGGAAATGGCCAGGGGCAGTTACCACAAGCTTCCTCACAGAATGGGTCTACTCACACAAGAACAAGGGTATTTGATACATCCCTACCCCAATCAACTTCAACTGCCAGCCTGAAAGATAGGGTCTTAATTCCCTTTAGACACCTGTTTACTGAAGATGTGCAGCGGGTATTAATTGAGGCAAGAAAGCCTGCTATGAGAAAATCATATATTAACAAAATGAAAAGCTTTTCTACTTGGTGCCAACAACATAACCAGCACCCATTCATGGCTAGCATTCTGTGTTTTTACAGTATTTGCATGCATTACTATCCTTTGTCCTTTCTTATTCCTCTGTCAAGGTTCTTTTATTGACTATTTCAGCATGTGTGCCCATGGACCCTCCTTGTTCAATACATTCTCATGTCAAAGTGTTTTTGAAAGGTGTTTTGCATGAGACCTGCAAGAAAACCAATAGCTCCTCATTGGGATCTTAATTTTGTGTAAGAGAAGCTAACACTTGCTCCATGTTAACTGGCTCATCTGCCTGACTTGAAGTTCTTAACATGGAAAACTGTTTTACTGATTGCTCTGATCTCTGCAAGAAGAGTATGTTGAGTTACAAGCTCTTTTGATGAGTCATCCCTATCTCATTTTCAGAGGGACTTTCTCTGAGAACTAAACTTTCTGTTATGCCTTAAATGATATCCAAGTTTTCTTTAAGCCAAACTATCCATCTCCCCATTTTCTTGCTTGAACATAAAAATGAGCAAGAAAGGATATGCCATACTTTGGATGTCCACAGACAACTCAGGTACTATTTTGACAGAACAAAATCATTCTAATCCTCAGATCAGTTGTTTATTTTTTAAGAAGGTAAAAAGAAAGGAGAACCTGTGTCAAAGCAGACTATTTCCAAATATTTTTTCTTAGGCAATTACCCTTTGCTGTTCTCACCATAACAAAAACTGTTCCAGACAGGGTCAAGGCCCACTCTGCCAGGGTCTTTGTTTCATCTATGGCATTTTGGAAAGGGTTAGATTCAAGAAGTATTCTAGAAGCAGTCACCATCTGGACATGTATTTACAAAGCACTACAAGCTTGATTCCTTCTCTAGGTCTAAGTCAGGCATTGCTAGGACCATTCTCCAGGAGCTCCTGGACCGTTTGCCTTCCACCTCCCAAATGTTGTAAGTTATGGTAATCTACTCATATAGCTAAGGCTACATTAGCTGCTGCCCCCCTCCCTTTTTTTTTTTATTTGCCAGGGTGTGAGTGAGTGTGTGTGTGTACATATGTATGTATATATATATATATATATATATATATATATATATATATATATATATATGGGTTTATGCCAAACTATCAAAAATGCACTTTAATCCCATTTCAGTGAAGCTCATTTCATCGAATTCCATTACATCAAACTCCCGAAAACCATGGGAAAGAAACCACTCGGACACCAGGACAAAAACAACAAACAGGAAAACAAAAAACCCTCCAAGTGGGGGGCTGTGCCCCCCACACCCCCCCTAATTAAGTAGACCAACTCCAAGATCATACTACAGTGGAGTAAGGGCAAAGTTCACCATAGTGGCCAACTGTTTCCTTTCCCCAGGGTTTCGTTTTCGCAGCTCTGGGAGATCGATATAATGGAAGTCGAAATGAGCTTCGCTGAAATGGGATTTGATAAAGTGCATTTTTGATAATTTCAGGTAGACTCATATATATATATATATATATATATATATATATATATATATATATATATATATATATATATATGGGATCCGTACAGATCCCCGAATGCACTTTCTACAGAAGCAGAAATCACAGAGCATACTTAACCGAAAGTGCTGTTCACTGAAGCAGCACTTTCGGATAAGTATGCTCGTTGTGCCGGTCATACTACGGTGTGGATAAGGGAAAATTCCCTTTTCCCCACTGTAGTGCGACCTTGGAGTGAGAATATTAAAGTAGGGGGGGGTGTGGACTTGCCCCCTGCACAGAAGTAGGTTTAATATTTTTTTTTTTAAACATACTTTACCGTAAACGCTTTTTCGGTGAAAGCGCTTTCGGTAAAGTATGTTTGGTAATTATGGATTCGTAGTTTTGATCTTTCGATCAAAAGTCCTAGATCCATATATATAGATATATATATATATATATATATGTGTGTGTGTGTGTGTGTGTGTGTGTGTGCGGAAATAGATATATATATATATATATATATATATATAGATATATATATATATATAGATAGATAGATAGATATGTGTGTATATATATATATATATATATATATATATATATATATATGTGTGTGTGTGTGTGTGTGTGTATATGTGTATATATATATATATATATATATATATTTTTTTTTTTTTTTTCTTTTAATTGATATATATATTTTTTTATTCATTTATTTTAC
This sequence comes from Protopterus annectens, assembly GCF_019279795.1. Taxonomy (NCBI): domain Eukaryota; kingdom Metazoa; phylum Chordata; order Ceratodontiformes; family Protopteridae; genus Protopterus; species Protopterus annectens. The sequence goes on along the minus strand of NC_056735.1, from coordinate 1,852,825,350 downwards.
ATTTGTTGACCGGGAGAGTCCAACTGGATACAAGTCCATTTTCAGTGGAGGCCCAGGGAGAATATATATATATATATATATATATATATGGGAACACTTATATATATAAAATCTCGATTTGCATATGGTGAGACCATATGATCGAGATTTTAATAAATATACATTACGTGCACACAGAAGCAAGTATTGTTGCATGCCTTGTGTGTACGTAATGTATTTTTTTTTGTGGTGTTGGCAGGAAGTAAAGAAATCTCCGTTTTGCACTTCAGGATACAGAGATTTCCCATCTCCCACTGTGATCTTGGAGTTGGTATATTTTGTGTTTTGTTTTTGTTTTAATGGTTTCCTTCATTGTGGTTCGAGATTTCTTCTGAAGTGAATCCATATATATATATATATATATTTACTCCAAGCTGTATCCTGTCAGGGCTCAGCCTTCCTCTCTCAATTGGCATGAAAGCTCTAAAAGGCTTGGTGTCCTAACCTGCCTTTTTTAGGCAGCTGCCTAATGGTTTGGGCACATGGAAGGTGCCCTGAAACTTTGGAAGCAAGCCGGCTGTTATATGCTTGGCAGGATACAACCCATATAGCTAACGCTACGGCAGCAGTGGTCATTTGAGCATCTACTTTTATGATGTTTACTTTCACAACTCTACTCTGTCTCCCTTTTTCATCACTGAATGCCGGTTGTCCATTTCTGTCTCAGGTTTGTGATTTTTCCAAGTGGTTCTTCTTTTGCTTGATCCCAAGCTGTGTTTAGGGGGATACTACTTGAAAAATCCATTTTCTTTTTCCTTTGGTCTTGTAGGGCAGATGTGCCTGCCTCCTCTTAATTTAATTAGCTATTTACTTCTTTTGCTACTGGAAGAACAACTGTACAAATGTCATCAAACAGCCATCCTCTGGAATCCATGCTTTTCCTTGCAGAGGCAGTACCTTTGGAGTCTATCAGCAGGATGATTGAAAGAATCCACAACACTGAATGCATTCAAGCTACCCTTGAAGTCCTACGTGTTTAAGCTGGCTTTTGAAAATTAAACACTAATGTCTTCATATGTTTAATCTGTTTGTCCTAAATAGCAATTTTATCATAATTCATCAGATTACATTAATAATCTGTTCATCTTTCCTGAACAACTCTTACCAACATTTTATGCTTCACTAGGTCAGTTGCTTTTACATATAGAGAACCCCCCCCCCAATAGCCACATTTTTGTCTGAGTTCACTTTCATTGTTCTAAACATACCAATCCAGATCCATGATCATTTAACTCTGATCAGATAATGTCTGTGATTGACTGATTTCACATACAAGTTTAACTTCCACCCCATTATCAACTTCTGACAAGGTGCATCTCGGTGGCCTGATAATAACCAGAGGAAATATATACACAGACATATAGGCGCGTGTACACACACACACACACGGAACCCCTGAAGATCCAAATTCTCAAACACTTAACTATTTTGATGCACAGATTCCAGGGCTCCACTTTCTTATAGTCAATCTTATAGTCAAACTAGGTGACCGTCTGGGGTGCAATGCTTATAAGGGAGTTTGTTCCAGATTTATTTGTTTTTAGAGCAATTAAATACTTTGTTTCTTTGCTCTAAACATACATTAATATGGTGCCCTGCTAGAGCAAACTGCTCCCATAGCATGATGAGGACACTAGGGGGAAGGTGTTGCACTTGACTTGACCATTCAAGTCAAGCAACATTGTTATGCTAGACTTGAGCATTGCAAGGTCACAGAGCAGAGACCTCACAACATTCAAATTGTAGGCGTAAAACCATGGTGTTCAGGTGAGTGTTTGGTTTACATCAATATGATGCATATTTTAAGAAAAAAAGTATGAACTTCTTATACCTGATTTACAATTTTATGAATTGACTGTGCCAACAGGGACATTCTACAGAATTCTGGATGGTTGAGAGTAATGGTGTAATAGTGAAATAGTTTTTTTACAGCAATACTGGCAGTGATCAACCAAATATTTTGTGCAATATTTCTAGCTTTGGATGATGTAGAGCAACTTGGAATACTTTAATGTGCTGTAGCAACTTGCCTTTGCAATGTGGAGCAAAGCTGAAATATTTTACATGGCCATCAGATGTTATGACTGTACCTGCTGCTCATGGAGTTGGGTTTGGCTGGATGAAATTAACAGTCACTGACCCTCTTGTTATTTGCTCACTTTTTAAGCAGTCACTACCTGGCTTTACAGGACTAGTGTGCATTTGTAAGAGGTAAGATAGACTGCTTAATATGTGATATGTACAGACAGAGTATACAGCGGTAGCGTTGTTGCCTCACAGCAAGAGGTTCTCCTGTTCGATTCTCAGCTGGAGTGCCTTCTGTGTGGAGTCTGCCTGTCCTCCCCGTGGTCGAGTGGCCTCCGAAAGACATGCGTGAATGGGCGTGCCTTCGCTGAAGGTTGGGCGTTGGCTGGCAACTCGGCACCATAAAAATCTACTGCCAATCATTAGCAGACCAGAGTTCCGCTGTGGCGACCCCTAACCGGGAAAAGACAAACAACAGATAGAGTATGTATAATTGCTGGGGTAGTCTATGGAGGAGAATGAGTAACTGCCTGCCATTGTTTATTCTGGCTTTGCAGGTCTAGTGTGATTTCGTGTGAAGCAATTTGAAATATTTTAATGTATGGCTAGTGTGCATTTGTGAGAAGTAAGATGACCTAAACTGAGCACCTGTTATGCGTTATGCACAAACAGAGTAGGTGTAATTGTTGGGGCTTTAAAATGGAGGAAAATGATTAGCTGCTTGCTGCTGTTTGCTTATGATTCTGGTTTTACGGGACTAGTGTGATTTATGTGAAACAACTTGGAATATTGTAATGTGTTGCAACTCTTTGACCATGAAATGCATTACATGGCCAATCCAGCATCTGAAATGTACATAGACATGCCTATAACTTCTAGATGGGGATTGTCTGGATGAAAGCAACTGACCCTCTTGTCACTTGTGCAGTTAAACAGTCACCTTTCAAAATAATAATAATGGTTAAAATGGACCACAGAATTACCAGACGTTTGCAGCTTCTGGATAAACATAGCCAGCCAAGTTTCCAAAATATATTGTAAAAACCCTAACCCATTTTCGCGGTTACCACTCTTTCTGCCCACATCTGAAGTGTCTGTCACGACTTCCCTTACTTAATATGTAACACACTTGGTTAATTTATCCGTAGCTGTCACTACATCAGCAAACTAAATTATAGCCATATGGAAAACACCTTTAACACAGTCAAGTATATTAACTGAATCTTACCAGTTCCTCACTTCAAATTCTTGCTTAACCTGTAGCATAAAGCTCTTTGTTTAGCCATTTAAAAGGGACTGTAATCATACCTCTTAGAGCAAGAAATCTGGACAAAGCCACAAATAAGGGGGGGGGGGGGGCAGAGGCTCAAAATTAGGGACTGTTTTTAAGTATTGCTCTTACAAACTTAAAACGTTGACGGAATAAAAACGTTTGCATTAGCGTGACTTTTGTGAAAGATATGTCCGCCATTTTTTTTTTACTTCAGTCTTCAGTGATTTGCCAGAAAACCACAGTTTTATGAGAAACAGACCAAAAGTATGAGACAAAAATATGGACAGTTAAGAGGTATGACCGTAATTATAAAAATACATTCTCCCGTTTCTCAACTAACCCACTATATTTGATTGTCAGTTCGGTGAAGTATCAAAAGTGAAAATGATTCCAAGGATGAGCAGCTAACAAATTCAGATGTGGAAATTAAACCATACTTGCAGTCTTCACAGTTGTATAGTCCTGACATTTTTTTACAAACTCTTGCACAGTTCATTTCTTCTCCATAATGTAATCAAGCACAAATTCTGTCTGATATTTTTCCCAATTTTGTTTGAACGTCCTTAACCTATTCCTTCAATGTTTTATTTTTCAGATGCACTGAAAGCATGGTATGTAGCTGATCATAGGACAGCGTTTCCTCCTTACCTTCACTTATGTATCACAAGAGGTTTCACTGTTTAAAATTGGGTCTATATGAAATAACCGAAGACGTGTTTCAGCGAACACCTCTTCGGCGACACATAAACAGCAAACGCACAACCACAAACGCTGATATCGCTGTGAACTATCGCGGTTTAGTAAGCTCGTTCATTATGTCATGTGTCGCCGAAGAGGTGTTCGCTGAAACGCCTCTTCGGTTATTTAATATAGACCCTAAAAATTAATTCTTCTGACTTCCTTCAAAGCCACCACTGTATTTAAGTTTTTAAACTATCCCCAAATGACACGTAAACACACACATATGCTCATACATTTCACCGTCTTTCTTTCTCTCACTCTGTCTCTGCACAAGAAAACATGTAGTTGTTACTCCTGCATTATGGCTTGATCCCCAGCTGCACTTCACTCCAGCTTCACATTTCATGCATGGTTCCTAACTCCTGTTTCCATCCCTGTTATATTTTAACAAAAACGGGACTGTTTATACAGGTGTACACATTCTGTCTCAGGTGGCCATCATCCCTGGTTGCTTAGAGGACGGTTGCTATACTAACAGTTATTCTGTTGCTCCTCTGCTGTAGTTAGAACGTTGGTTGTGGATGAATCAGCATCAGAAATACATCCCATGATGCTGCAGACTGACTTTCTACTCTCTCTGCATACTTCTCAACTCTCCAGAATTTTGCAGAATGTCTACAACTTTGCCTCATATTTTTGACCCATTACTCTTAAAATTTTAATTTTTCTCACAAATTATTAAGGATAAAAGTCACTAAATAATGACAGAATTCTATTAGAGCAGTATTTATAATATGTCCCTGATTATGGACCCCCTTTTCCCCATTATTTTGGGCTTTGTCCAGAATTCTTGTACTAAGGGATTGTGAGAAATGTCTCAGTAGCTCCTGGCATTTGTATGTGTCTCAGCAATGAATGTTAGGACACTTGTTGTTTATATACAAACTGCTTAAAATCAGACATTTTTAAATTTGTTTTTGTCATCAGCAGTTGTGATTATTTCAAAGGGGCTACTGATATTATCTGTTTTTTTTTTTTTTTTACAATCGATGTACTATTCATTCCTAGCAACCAGAAAAATCATTTTGGCAGGGTATTTTTTGCATTAACTTAAATATGCTTTCTTTCTTGGATTTCTTAGTTTGCTTTATTGGTTCTTTCCTTGTGTCTGTACAGTATCCCTACTTTATTTTGTGTAATGGTTAATATTTGATTGTGTTCCATTGTGGGCACTTCATCCTGTTTAGACACATTTTAAAATGGTGCAATTACAAAAGCAAAGGATAGTCAATATCAACTATTTTGTACCTACCATAAATGTAGATGTTCGAGGATCTCCATTGCTGCAGTCCTGACATAAGGGTATTCCGCTGCCCACCATCGGCCCGAATACCAAAGGGCTAGAACCGGCGTCGGTCATCGGCGCTCGAGACTGACATCAGTACGTGCCAGTACAAATGCGCATGACCGACGCCATAACCTCAGTCTTTCTTGCCTCAGACGTCAGAATGCAAAAAAAAAAAAACACCACCCAAACCTCAACCTAAAAAGAAAAAGGGGGAAGGAGGGAGGGAAAATTGGACTGCAGCAATGGAGATCCTCGAACATCTACATTTATGGTAGGTACAAAACTGTACTATGTTCTTCGTCTCCCATTGCTGCCGTCCTGACATAAGGGTAGAATCCCAGAGCAACAGAAAAAAGGGAGGCTGGTCAACTAAATAGCAGTAGGAGCTGCTGACATGCCCTGTAAGATTGCAGTGGCAAACCCAGCCCTAGACCTAGAATAAAGAGGTAAATGATAATGCTTTGTAAAGGTATGTACAGAACTCCAAGTAGCTGCTTCTAGAATGTCTTTAGTAGCTACCCCTCTCAAAAAAGCAGTAGAAGTGGCCGTAGCCCTAGTAGAATGAGGCCTGATCCCAACTGGAACATCCTCACCATGATGAGAGTAACAAAAAGCAATACAATGGCTAATCCACTTGGAAATAGTTTGTTTCGAGACAGCTTTCCCTCGTGAAGTCAAAGCAAAAGAAACAAATAATTGTTGAGAACTCCTGAACTCTTTGGTTCTGCTCAAATAATACCTCAACTGCCTATGTACATCCAAAGAATGCAAAACTTTCTCCCCGTCATTTTGGGGGTTAGCATAAAAAGTAGGCAAATGTATAGACTGGTTCAATGCCACATTAGAAATCACTTTAGGCAGAAAAGTAGGATTAGTACGTAAGGAAACCCTGTCTTTGTGAAAAATCAGAAAAGGTTCCACTGCCATAAGGGCCTGTAATTCAGATACCCTTCTAGCAGAAGTAATAGCCAACAAAAAAGCAGTCTTCCAAGACAAGAACTGCAATTCAGCTGTAGCTGCAGGTTCAAAAGGAGGCAGAGTCAGCTTTTCCAAAACAAAATTAAGATCCCAGGTAGGAGTAGGAGCTCTCCGTGGGGGTCTGATATTCTTTGCCCCTCTAAGAAACTGTTTAACCAATGGATGTGAAAATAAAGGAGGGTCACAATCATAGTGAGCAGAAATAGCTGCAGCATGCACTTTTACAGAAGAGAAGGACAAACCCTTGTCCAATAAAACAGTCAAATATTGCAATGTACAACTCAAATTAGGCAATTCGACATCAAAGCCTTTAGCTGAACTCCAAAGAAAAATCTCTTCCATTTACCAGCATAAACTTTTCGAGTACTAGGACGCCTGGCTTCCAAAATAACATCCAAAACTTGTTGAGGGAGCTGAAGGTCCTCCTTCTCTAAAACAGAAGCGCCAGGCTGTCAGGCAGGGAGTGCACCCTGACATTGAGAAAATGATTGTTCTCCTGAGACAATAAATGAGGAATCTGTGGCAATGGCCAAGGTGGTACATGAATCAAGCTCCTCAACAGAGGGTACCAATGCTGACGAGGCCAATCCGGTGCTATAAGGATCATGCAAGGCTTGTCCCTCCTGACTTTCAACAGCACCTGTGGAAGAAGAGGCAAAGGAGGAAAAGCATACACGTAAAGGTTGCTCCAACTGAAGGATAGTGCATCTATTTTCCAGGCTTTCGGATGAAATAGCCTTGTGCAAAACAGTGGCAGTTGGAAATTCAGAGGAGAAGCAAACAGATCTATGTCCGGAGTTCCCCAAGCCATTGTCAACTGAAGAAGTACCTGAGGGTCCAATTTCCATTCGTGAGGATCCACAATCTGTCTGCTCAGAACATCTGCTAAAGAATTTTGTGCTCCTGGCAGAAACTGTGCTCGAAGAGTGATGTTTAGATTCAAAGCAGTTACCCACAACAGCATTGCTTGTCTGCAAAGAGGGTAAGAATGAGTTCCCCCTTGCTTGTTGATGTACCACATGACCGTCGTGTTGTCTGTTCGAATCAACACCAGTCCTGGTTGAAGTAGGCTTTTGAATCCCTCCAAGGCAAATTGAACTGCCAGCATCTCTTTCATGTTGATATGCAAGTGAAGTAGCTCTGGGGCCCAAAGGTCTTGAATCCATTTTCCTCTGAAATGAGCTCCCCAGGCTGACTCCGAGGCGTCTGTCGTTAATATCTGACTTGCCTCTGGTTGGGTCACAGAGAGCCCCTTGTTTAGGTGACATTCCTGAGCCCACCACAGAAATTCTCTCTGAATGCAAGGTAGGATCCGAATGGCAGTGTCCAAATCGTGGCAGTGTTGAGTCCAAACGTTCTTGAGATACCATTGTAGCTTCCTCATATGCAGTTTGGCATTGGGAAGTACTAGAATGCAAGATGCCATGAACCCCAAGGCTTGAAGGACTGTCCTTGCAGTCAGCCTGGACATTACTGATAGCTGTTGGAAGTATAGGTGAAGATTCCTTTGTTTGTCCGGGGTAAGAAATGCCATCTGAGCAGCTGTATTCAGTTTCACACCCAGAAAACACATCTCTTGTGAGGGTACTAGACTGGACTTTATTTCATTCACAGAATACCCTAGGCATCTGAAAACTGTCATTACATACTGCAGATGTTGAAGAAGTCCGTGCTTGCCTTGAGCCAGAATCAAACAGTCGTCCAGATAAGGATAAATTTGAATTCCTGCTAGCCTGAGAAAAGCTATTACTGGAGCCAGGACTTTCGTGAATACCCTGGGCAGTAGACAAGCCAAAGGGCAATGCAGAGAACTGATAATGCAAATTCCCATTCCGAAACCTCAGGAATTTCCTGCAACTGGGCCTGATAGGAATGTGAAGATAGGCCTCTTTGAGATCCAGAGTCACCATCCAGTGATCTTTGTCCAGCATAGATAACAGCTGTTGCAGTGTTAACATCTTGAATTTTGGAATTTCCAGAAAGGTATTTAGAATGGACAAGTCCAGAATTGGTCTCCAAGTATTTCCTTTCTTTGGCACTAAGAAAAGACGGGAATAAAACCCTGTGCCTCTTTCTGCAGAAGGTACTTCCTGTATTGCTTCCAACTGAAGCAGAGAAGAAATTTGAGTCTGCGCTTCCAGTTTTTGCTGACGAGGCACATCCGGCATACCTTTGAAAGGAGGGAATGTGTGAAAATAAAATTTGTAGCCTCGATTTATTATGTCCAAAACCCATTTGTCTTGGGTAACCAAATGCCAATTCCTTTTGAAAAATCTCAGTTTTCCTCCCAGAGGGGCTGCCAGCAAGGCAGGGTCTGGCAGCTGAAGACACGGGTCATTGGGTCTGTTTCCGAAAGGACTGACCCCTGCCCTCCCCAGCAGAAGGGGTAGAAGAACTCAAAGACCTAGAAGTAACAGGGCCCTGAGAGGAAGCCCTACCCCTACCTCGCCTCGACCTGCCCCTAGACTGATAATCCGAAGAGGGGAAAGACCAACCCTTAGCAGGCCAATTCCTACTGAACTTAGGGGCTGAACCTGTAAAAATCCTTAACTGTCTGCATAGACTTAGCTTTTCCTCCATTTTTTCAAAACTGACTCTACTGGAGGACCAAAAGAACATCAGATTGTAGAGGAGCATCCATAATTCGAGCCTTAACATGCTCTGACAAGGTCTGATCTTTAAGCCAAGCATGCCTACGAATGACTGAACTAGTAGCAGCCACCCTGGAAGAAGCCTGTAAAGCATCAAAACCACACTGCAAAGAATGCTTACCAACTTGGTCTGAAGCATGCACTAAATCCTGAAGCTCCTTACATTCAATACCTTCAGCTAAAGCATCTACTTTACATTTCAATTGGCCCAGCAAATAATTTTGATACCGAAGCATATGAAACTGACAATTTAAAGCTCTCATAGCCAAAGTAGAAGAGGTATACAGTTTTTTACCCCACCTATCCAGGGCCCTAGCATCCTTGTCCAGAGGAACTGGATTCTTAACCACAGAAGCCCTAACCCCTTTGGGGCCTTGAGTAATAGTTTCTGGATCAGCCCTAGGACTCTTATATAAGTACTTGTGAGCTTCGAACCCTGTAGTATGTGTCTGGTTTAACCGGCGCAGGAGGCAGAGAATCTGGGTTAAGGGCAGCCTCAGAAAACACATCCTGAACAACATCCAGTACAGGGGGAATAGCCAAGGGCCTATGCTGAGGCAAAACAAGAATTCTCTCAGTCTTTTACGGGAATCAGAATAATCCTGGCCCTCCCATTTGAAATGTTCCCTCATGGAATGCAAAGTCTCAGAGAAAGAGAAATCTTCTGGAGGGGACGCAGAGGGAGTAGAGTCCTCAGCCTCCGAATCAGAATAGGGAGGGAAATCCTGAAGTTCTTCTACAGAGGAATCTGACTCATTGGAAGACTGAACCAAACCCTCCAACTCTGGCTCTACCCTGGGCCTCTTCGCGGGGGGGGGGGGCATAGAACCCCTAATTAAAGTAATCAAATCTTCAGCCATCTTTAACATGTGCTTCCTAGGAGCTGGACCCTGGGGACACGCACCAACAGGGGCAGACTTAGACTTAGAATGGGCTTTGCTATGAGAAGGAGGAGGCCTAACTACCCTATGAGGGGAGGGAACCACTGACATCAGAGAAGCACCCTCAGCCTGGCCTGACACAGGAGAAGCCACTTCCTGCAGTAACAAAGGCTCCCCTTGAGACGCAGGTAAACTTTCAGAAGGAGCCGCTGAAGTAGCCAGTGGTACTACAGAACCGGCGTCCGGAGTGGCCGCCTCATCCTGCTTGGACTGCAAAGACTTTTCTTTGCGTTTCTTAGAAGAACCAGTCGTCGGAGAATCCGGCATGTTATAATTACAACGCTTACCAAACACTAGCCTAGCACAGTCTAACCGACGTTTAATAGTGCGCTTGTTAAAAGTAGCACAAAGCGACACCCAACAACGTCGTGCTCAGGCCCTAAACAAGGAATGCAGAGTGAATGGTAATCCCTATGAGGAATCTGTTTCCCACAAGAAATACAGTTATTAACTTTTTCTGACATCCATCAATACTGAGGCAAGAAAAAGACAAAAATGTCCCCAAAGGGGTACTTAGCCCAACTTGGTCTCCGGTCTGAAACTCGAAAACCGACAATTCCAGAACGCCGAATGGCACTTGCAAATGCTGCTTCTGCTTAGGGACCATGCGGCAAGAAAGACTGAGGTTATGGCGTCGGTCATGCGCATTTGTACTGGCACGTACTGATGTCAGTCTCGAGCGCCGATGACCGACGCCGGTTCTAGCCCTTTGGTATTCGGGCCGATGGTGGGCAGCGGAATACCCTTATGTCAGGACTGCAGCAATGGGAGACGAAGAACATCTTCTCGTTTGCTTGATAAGTTAGTTTCATTTTGTTACTAATCAGCAAAGTATTATCTTTAGGATTTGTTTCTTTTTCACCTTCTTTTGCTTCTCATCATTTCATGCTTCACTCAAAGTGATTTGTTCATAAAAACAAATGTGCCTTGCCACGACAGTATGTGGTGCATTATATGTTAAACAACATTTTCACTCCAATGGCGATTGTTTTCAGCTGCACTTTTTTGATAATCAGTTTTGAAAAATCCCGCTTTCCCCATGATTTTGTCAGTTAGGCTAAGCAGTAAACTTTAACCTCTGCAACATTAACTTAGGGGAAAGTGTGCGTTGCGACCATAGAATTTAATGCACAGATCGTCTGGCATGCGCAAAAATGCATCAGTTAAAGTATATGGACGCACCTAATGTTATTCTTCAGTTGATGTCACTGAGGGATGCACTAAATTTATTTGGGTTATGGTTTAATAAAACAGCTTACAAAGCTTTTTTTAATTAAAAATGGCAAAAAACAAGTAAGGAATGAAAATAATACAAGTACATTGTGGCACTCAACTCATGAAGTACCGCAGTACTTAAGAATATGAACAAATCACTTTAAGCATACTGACAGAGTGTATGATCCATGAAAGTTTGTTGCCTAATGCATTACAGCATAAGTCCTGTACACCATTTTGCCTAATACACTGCTGTTTAGCTTATTATCAATGCACCTGCCACATCCCCAAAAGTACTGCATGGGACAAACTGGTATAAAGAACTGATTTGCATTATTCAACACAATTTGGTATAGCAGAGTACTGATGGACCAACTCATGTGCTGTTTCCAGTTGCTAACCATTCTTGATGGAGAGGGATTATATGCTTTTTAGAAATATGGTGTAGTGTTCTGGCCCCAGCTTGACAGTGGGCCCCTTCCTGTACACTGACTAGCCAGCATAGTTGTTTCTTCTTTATTTTGCAGGGAGAGCCACCACACCTCTAGGTGCTTCCTTAGTACATGTACCAAACCTCCTACCAGTACAATGCATTATAGCATGAACTGCATGCTTATAAGTTGTATTAGGCTACACAATATACACTGAATTGATGCAACCTGGCAGTATGCCAGTGGCATGCATATTAATGTATGTATAACATTTGATGCTGTAGTGCTGTTAACACTAGGTGTAATTTAAAAATTCAGAGTCGTCATTCCTTTTCATAAGTGTGGTACAGTGGGTTTCCCATTGTCCTACTATTATCTATGGTGAATTGTTTGTTTGTTTATTTATGTATTTATTTATTCATTAATTCAATCATTATTTCCATTTATTTATTTATTTATTGGTTTGCTTATTAATACTATGCTAACCATTGCAAATGTGCCATGCTGTTGGAGGAAATGGATTCTAGTTGTATCCCAGCCATAATCAGTTCAGCTGCACTATTTAAATATCAGTGCAGCTAAACCCTTGCATTATGGGATCATTCATTTCAGCGCACCTTCATTATACATTCAGAGACTGTGTCACATGGTCAACATGGTGTCTCAGATTGTATGACCTATGTGCAGTGTTAATGAGACTTAAATACTTCCAACAGCTGATTTACTGTTTACTGTATGTTATTACTTTATTTGTTTTTGTACTAGAAATATGTTTATGTGTGTAGTCTCCTTTTCTATTTGTGAATTGAGGTAGTAACACAGCAGGTCAAGTGCCACCATCATGCATCTTTCTTTAATTCTGCAAACATTTATACTTTACAGAATGAAACACAAACTTCTGTTTTCCAATAATGAAGTCTAATACAATGTGCAATATTTTCTAAGCTTGCACTCTGTTGTAGTTATACAGTGGTTATTAGATAAAATGCAGTTATTTGCATTAGTAAAGACATTATTGCTGTCCCTAGACAGTGAGCATGCATGCTGAAAGACAGCAGTTGGTAATTGCTAATGTCTTTGTTATTTGAATGAAATATGGATGTGTTTTATAAAGCAGGTCATGCTTCCATGAAATATATCTTTTTATACTTTCTGCTAAATTAAGTTTTCAGTATGGACTGACCTAACAGTAAATCAGAGGAGACTGGAATGCGGTCAAATCTCAGGATACTTGATCCCTATAACTGGCAAGTTTTGACATTCTCAGACAGGTAGAGGTCTTCCTCGACAAACACTCACAGATTAGATGTTCTTTGTGTTTCACTGTTGCAGTCATCACATTTGGGTTATCCCTGCCAGGGTAGCCCTCGGCCGGCCTGAATACCAGAGACTTTGTATTTCTGCGTCGGTTGCTGTCACTTGAAGACTGACATCAGGTCGTCAGTGGTATAAAGGAAGGCAACTGACGCCATTGCATCTGTCTTTCTTGCCGTGAAGCCCGAAACAGAAGCAGTTTGCACGAGTGACGGTCGGACACTACCTGAGTTTTGTTTCCAAACTGAAGTTGAAGTCTTTGAAAGCTAAGTACCCCATTGGGGACCCTTTTTTCTTGCACTAACCGATGTCAGAAAAAAGTTAATAATTGTCTCACCTGTGGAAAGCAAATGCCACACCGGGACTTCCACTCTTACTGCGTCACTTGTCTAGGCCCAGACCACGACGTCCCTCGTTGTCGGTTCTGTGCTTTGTTTAACATCAGAACTATTCATCGTTGGGCCCTTATTGTAGCCAGATATTTTCGATTATAGTCCTCAAATTCTGATATGGCTTCCGTAAGCCATCCAACACCAGATCTTCCAAAAAAATTAAAGATAAAAGAGACAGACCGTACAGGACTAAACCTGACGATTCTACCGCCAAGCTGGTCATCAGTCCTCTGGAATTCAGTGAGGCGCATTCGCAACCCCTGATGCCCGTTTCAGTTAATTCGCAGGCTGCTACCAAGATCCTTTTGGAGTCCGGTATGCCGCAGAACTCTTCTTCTTCTAAGGATCCTGCGGTCGTCACTACCTTGGATGGGTCCAGAGCTGCTGTGCAGGCACCGACGTCCGAGGAAGTCCTTCACAACACTGAATCCAGACATAAACTGACACTTTCTTTCATGGCTACCGTTCTTTCTAAAACAACCGAGTTCCTTAGGCTCAGGGGTCGAACCACCCCCAAGAAACCGACTACCAGCCATTCTCTGGCGCCTGCTCCCTTGCCTCACTTGCAAATGCTTAAAATTGCAGAGGACCTTATCATGCTGATTAGGGGAAGCCAAGCCACTCCCTCAAAAATAAAAAGAGCTCTGTCTCCAGTAGTTTTTACTGAACAAGAGTAAGATGAATCCAATGCATCTGACTACGAAGACATGCAGCCCCTTTCTACATGTGAGGATTCTGATGCAGAGGAATCTATCCCTTCAGCCTCTCCCTCAGAGGATTTTTCCTTTGGGGAAACCCTGCGTACTTTAAGGGAGCATTTCAAATGGGAGAGTCAAGACTACCCACAGTCTAAAAAGAGACAGAGAATTCCTAGACCTTCCACAGCACAGGCCCTTAGCCATCCCCTCATTCCTAGATGTGGTGGATGATGTCTTCCTCGAATCTAGCTTGACTCCAGAAGCCCTCCCTTCTGCTCCCAGAAAACCAGACAGTACTACAGAGTCCCTGACTCTCACAAATATCTGTTTAAAAACCCAAATGCAGACCATGAGGTCATTACTCAAGGCCTAAAAAAGGGTTAAAGCTTCTTCAGCTAAGAATCCCACCCCCTCAGACAGGGATTCCAGAGCACTGGACAGATGGGGTAAAAAAGTATACACCTCAGCTACTCTTGCTGTCAGGGCACTAAGTTGTCAGTTCCATATGCTTAAATATCAGCAACATACCTTGGAACTCCTTAAACAAAAAACATCTTCCTTTCCTGGATGGGCAGAATCTAAAGATTTATAGGAGTTAATGCACTTTGCTGGTCAAGTAACTAAACACACCTTGCACTGCGGCTTTGACACCCTAGAAACTTCTTGCAGGGCAGCAGTCACTGGGTCTGTCATTGGAAGACATGCATGGCTTAAGGAACCAGCCCTGCTAGACCATGTCATATCAAAATTGTTGGATGCACCCTTGCACAAAGATAACTTATTTGGTACTAAAGCAGAAGAGGTGTTAAAAAAGATTGAAAAAAAAGCAAAATCTATGCAGACGGTTAAAGATTTCTTACGGGTACAGCCCCCTAGGATCAGCAGGCATTTTCCTTCCAAGCACTGGTCCTTTCCTGCACCTAGTAAACAGGGCCAGCTTAGGCCCTGTGGAAACAGACCTCCAAGACAGCAGTCCCAGGGATTGCAGAGATCGAAGTAGTGGACTTTCTCCACTTCAAAACCAGGCAGTTCTAAGCCACCCCCTTATGGTAAGAACTCACAATGACTCATCTCCTCCCGACCTTTACTCTGCCCACCATCACATACCCCTAGGAGGAAAACTCTCCTTTCACTCAAGCACCTGGGTCACCATTACCAAGGACCAATGGGTTCTGAACATTGTGTCTCAGGGGTGCAAATTCTTCTTCCACACCCTTCCAAATTCAAAAGGGTTCCCAGATCTACCACCAAATCAGTGGGCAGAGGCTCAAAAGCAAATTCATACCCTGCTCTCCTTGGGAGCAGTAGAACACGTTACTGCAGAGCAGATAGGCCAAGGCTTCTACTCCAGACTTTCTCTGGTACCCAGAAAAGAGGGCACCTGGTGCCCTATCCTCGATCTATACATTCTAAACACCTTCCTGGTGATCTCAAAATTCAAAATGCTCACCCTTCAGCAGCTGCTACCCATGCTGTCCAAGGAAGCTTGTCTAGCCACCCTGGACCTAAACACATTCCCATCAGGGAGTCCTGCAGAACATATCTTCGCTTTAGGGCAGGATCTCAACACTTTCAGTTGTCTGTGCTTCCCTTTGGCTTATCTACTGCTCCCAGAGTTTTCACAGAATGCCTGGCTCTGGCCATTGCTTTTTGCAGACAAAGAAATATTCAAATTTACCCCTACTTAGATGACTGCCTTATCCAGGCAGACAGCCAGGAAAAGCTGCTCAAAGACCTGGGCTTTGTAAAGGACCTGCTAACCTCCTTAGGATACACTATCAACGAAAAGAAATCCAACAGGTACCCATTAAAAGGATAATCTTCCCGGGAGCAAGTCTGGGCACGGAATCCCAGATGGCATGCCTAACACCTGAGAAACAAAGTTTCCTATCAGCTTACTTCTCTCAAATGGCCACCAGGTCCCAGCTTTCTGCAAGGAAAATCCTGCAAGCCCTGGGGTTCATGGCATCTTGCATACTCCTTATTCCATATGCCAGACTGCATATGAGGAAACTTCAGTGGTACCTAAAGAGCTTTTGGTGTCAACACTCTCAAGATCTGGAAACTCTTTTACCTATTATTCCTTACCTGAGGAAGGAATTTCTTTGGTGGGCAACAACCTGCTCCCACAACAAGGGGCTGCCCTTCTCCCCACACCCCACCACCCAGACCCTCAACACAGATGCATCAGACTACGCTTGGGGTGCACACCTGGATGGCAGGTGCATACAGGGACAATGGAACCCCCACAATTCCCCCTTCACATCAGTCAAAAAGGGATGATGGCTGTGCAGCAGGCCTTGATAGCTTTCAAGCTCCTTCTCGCAACAGGGGTTCTCCTGATCAAAACAGACAACACCACAGTGATGTGGTACATCAACAAGCAGGTTAGGATTCACTCCTACCCGCTGTGCAGGCCGGCCATGACCCTTTGGTTTACAGCCTCTTCCATGCAACTACACCTGTTAGCACAATACCTGCCAGGCTCTCTCAACTCCCTGGCAGACCAATTAAGCAGAAACCCTTTGGACCGCCCATAAGTGGCAGCTCAACAGAAACACCTTCTTACTAATAACTCAGAAATGGGGAACCCTGGAGGCCACCCTCTTTGCCTCCCACACCAACCATCAACTCACCAAATTCTGCACCAGGGAACATCACTGCATGGCATGGAAAGTGGATGCCCTGTCCTTCCTGAGGCTAAGCCTCTCGGTCTGTGCCTTTCCACCCCTACATCTCATTCCCAAGGTACTGATCAAAATAAGGGAGGAAAAACCAAGGACCATTCTCATAGCTCCAGACTGGCCCAGACAGTACTGGTACCCCTTGCCGCACAGCCTGTCCCCACTGCTCCCATGGAATTTTCCTCAGATTCCCAACCTCCTAACCCAGAGGTAAGGGGAATTCATGCACCCCCAATTGCAGATACTCAATTTGTCAGCTTGGCTTATACCCTGACCCCTGACCAATCTGACATCATCAGTAAACAGGTTCTGGATGTTATCCGTGAGGCCAGACACCCTAGCACCAGAAAGTCTTATGCAGATAAATGGAAAAGGTTCTGCACCTGGATCCAGGCTAAGGGGGCTAATATAGCACAGCCCTCCATCCCTCTCATCCTGGATTACTTAGCTGACCTACTGCACAGTGGTCTCTCTTTCTCCTCTTTAAAAATTCATGCCTCTGCTATTTCAGCTCATTTTCCCACTGAGCAGCCTCCTTTTTCACACCCTCTGATCAAAGAGTTCCTCAGAGGGGCTAACAACTTGAAGCCCCCCAAAAGGGCACCAACACCAGCTTGGGACCTTAACTTTGTCTTGGAAAAGCAAACCCTGCCTCCTTTTGAACCAGCTTCTTCTGCAGAACTAAAATTTCTCTCCTGGAAGACAGCCTTCTTCCTGGCCATCACTTCAGACAGAAGAGTCTCTGAGCTGGAAGCACTCATAGCAGTGGAACCCTTCATCATCTTCCATGCAGACGGGGTATCCCTCAGAACTAATCCGTCCTTTATGCCCAAGGTGATGTCCAGTGTGGCTCTCAACCAATCCATCCATTTGCCCACCTTTTTTCCTAACCCTCAAAACAAGGGGAATGGATTCTGCACTCTCTAGCTGTGCACAGACAGCTCCGATACTATCTGGACAGGACTAAACCTTCAGAAAATCTGATCAACTGCTGGTTAGCTTTGCTTCAGGGGCAGAGGGTAAAGCCATCTCCAAGCAAACCATTTCCAAATGGATAGCACATTGCATCCATTTCTGCTACAAGCAGCTTGGCAAGCCTCCCCCCAAGGGGGTCAGGACACACTCCACCAGAGCAGCCTCCACCTCTGCAGCTTTCCTCAGAGGAGTTCCCACCAGGGACATCCTGGAGGCTGCCACCTGGACATCTGCTCATACCTTTACCAAACATTACCACCTGCTTCTCTTTTCCAAATCCAGGGCAGGTTTTGACTCACCCACCAGAGATTCTCCCACCAGAGCCTGGGCTCCTGACCGGTTAGGGTAAGGAAAACTGATGTAATGGCATCAGCTGCCTTCCTTTATACCACTGACAACCTGACGTCAGTGTATAAGCGAAAGCAACCGACGCAGAAATACTAAGTCTCTGATATTCAGGCTGGCCGAGGGCCACCCTGGCAGGGATAACCCAAATATGATGACTGCAACAGTGAAGACACTCGAACATCTACATTTATGGTAAGTGTACACAACTGTACTTTTTAAGTGGCACACTTCTTACTCCCTCCATATAATGTGTGATAACTTAGACTAGGATCTGTTCTGCCATAGAAGAAGGGTAGCTAGTAGGTGGTCCCTCGGCTCGTGTATTAAGGTGTTACTGGAGTAGTTCCAGGCAGTCTGACTCAAATGTCTGTGTAGCAGAAGTCATTCGGTTGTATTAACTGAGTAATGTGGCAGCCGATGTGCTGCATCAGGGAAAAAAAAACAAGCTTTTTGCAGGTCTGTGAAAATACGCCAAAAATAAGCCACACATTGGCTGTGTTCCTTAGATTTGAGTTGTCCAAACTCAGTTGTTTATGACCTTGAAAGTGTGCTACAGTATGCTGAACAAATTGTTTGAGGCTGTTTCATTTCTTTTGCATCTTCCTAGACAGACATATAAATTGAATTTGTCTTACTTTTGTTCTAGCAATTCTAGTAGAATGCAGTCCTTTGTATGATGGTATCAGTACCTTGTAATAGTCAATAGATTAAATTGCCTATTTATTGAAAAGCTAGAAGATTTTTTTGAGTTCTTGAAATTATTCTGTAGTTCATTTAATTTCTTGAGGTTTGTTTTGTAGTAGACCTCAACAAGTATTTTTTGAGCAGAGGAGTTTTCTGTTCATGGTTCTTTACCCACCAT
>NC_056735.1:1852516495-1852801495 GCF_019279795.1 Protopterus annectens | reverse complement strand
ATGTCACTTCCAGGTCTGCTGCCACTGGTCAGGTTTTGAGGAGGTTTACCTGGATGCATTATCAAAATCACTCAGAAGATGTCAAAAATTTAATTTTGAATTCTGTCTTGGGTAGAGGCTTAATTTTGTATCATCTGTTTTGGAGGTTCTTAAAAATAGTGATGAAAAATCTAAACCGATTAAAGGAATCTCTTAAAATTTTCAGCTCTCCAGGTTTGCCAAGGGATTTAATGCTATTTCTACAGCCTTCTTTAAACAATAAAATAAACAGATCCAGCAAGCTGCTGGTAAGTAAAAATTTAAAAAGCAATGAGAGGGAGGTTCCAAAAAGGAAGCAGGAACCCCCAGAACAAAGGAAAGTGTAATGCATTCCCTTCATTACAGCTCTAAGTGTGTAACTTTAACTCCCAGTAGGTGTGGCTTGAGCCTTTAAAAAATAAAATTATCACCTTACAGTTGAAACAAACATTCATATCTCTGGAACTATAAGTGTTACTAGAAAATTGTAAATGGCAAACCATTCAGGATAAAGTAATCTTTACATTGGTGGCAGTCATTCAATTTGATGCTTTAAAGTGGATTTTATAAACCAAAATACAGGCAGTGAATATTCATTTTGTAATGTATAAACAACTTATGATATCTAAGAAACTGATCAAACAAGGCACAAACTGCTAACAGGATTTTCTTCATACAGCTGTGAGTATTCATATGAGGCTATGCAGTTCTGTCTGTATTATCTGAATGTTGAGATGTTAAGAGAAATGTGAAAATTGCTAAAATAAAAATAAACAGTATACAAATAATATTCAATATCTCTTTAGCTACATTAGACAGAGATCAACTATCAATACAGTTGTGGTTGCCATCATTTATGCTTTAAAATGAAATCTTCTGATACTTTGTATGTAACATGGTTTTGGAATTATAAATGGAAATATGAACAAGCAATATTTGATGCCTAGAGGTGTCAGGAGGGGTTAACTGCAGAAACTCCTGGAGGCACACTCTGCTGTAATGAGTTAATAAGTCTGAATGATTGTATGAAAGACTCCATCCATCCCCTGCCAATTCCTTCATTTTTCTAGAATGTCTGAACCTACACTTCCTTCCTTGGCAGCAAAATTTCAGACTGATCCATGAAAGCTGCAAGTGGCTGTGTGAATCTCTCCCACCTTTCCGAGGGATTCCACCTCACTTATCAGACCAAAATCTTATTTTCCCTCTTGTCATTCAGCATATGCCCTCCCTGGAAGTGATAAAAGCTGCCCCTCCTCCTTAATTAAGAGAAGAGTTTTATTTGAGGATGTCTCTAGTGCCAAAAAGAAAGAAAGAAAGAAGTTTCTTGGAGACCAGTTGTGGATCTTTCCTTTTTGAACCTCTTTGTAATATTTCCCAAGTTCAAAATGTTATCTCTTTACATATTATTACCTCTTATTCCCCATTTGAGTTTTCTAGTAACCTTAGATTTAAAGATGCATATAATCATATTCCTATATTTCCAGATTCAGGTATGTCTTAAGGTTTTCTGTGTAGACTGCAAGTTATTCACGTTTTCCTTGTTTAGGCAACTTGCTTAGTTTTGCAGATTCTTTTTCAAATAGTCTGTTGTCTCTCAAATGGTAAGGGCTCCCTTACACAGACTGGGGTTCCAGGAGAGCATATAGAAGTCTTGTCTGACTTCTTCCCATAAGATTGTTTTCCTGGAGAGTCTCCTAGACACCTCAGTTCAAAGATTTTCTTTCACAAGAAAAAAGTAAATCTGCATCTAGATCTGTTTCTGAGCTTTTCCACTCAGACTACTGCATTTGCAAGGGAATTCCTCAAGATTTTAAGTTCTATGGCATCTATGATTTTCATGATACCTCTGCAAGACTCCACATGAGAAAAATCCAATGGTACCTGAAATCTTTATGGTCCCAACATCAATATCTCTTGACATTTCAGATTCTAGTTTTGGGGCTGTGAAAACAGAGACATTTTGATGGGGGCACCAAATTTCTCAAATTTCCTTATAAGTATCCATTTCTACATCTCAGACCCAGCAGTCAGACTGAGCAAACTACAACAAACTACTCAGACTTTGCTGGGAGGTGGCAGTGTTTGTTGGGGATAAAAGTGCATGGTCTTTGGAGCAGAAAAGACAGACCAAGGTACTTATAAATGCTGTCCACTATCTCAGTCATCTGTGGTCCCCAGGACCTTTACATGTGTTTAGAGACAACACTACAGTGATGTGGTGCTTAAACATGCAAAGGGAAGCTAAATCTTACCCTCTGTGCAGACTAGCCATGGTAGCCTGGGATTTAGCTTTTTAGCCCAATGTTACTCTACAGACATCATACATACCATCAGAGAAAAATTGTGTGGCACACCAGGATCAGGACAGATCCTCACAAATGGAAACTGAATTGGGGTTTTCCAGTCATTGACCCAACTATGGGAAATACCTCAAAGAGATCATTTTGCCCCCACAGCAATCAGTAGGAAAAATTCTGTTCCAGAACTCCATGCGAGAAGGCCTGGAAGACTGATTTTCTTTTTTTTAATGAACAGGAATTTCCTGTATGATTTTCCACCCTTTCCACCAATATACAGGGTCATTCAGAAGATTTAGAAGGACTTCCCAAAGATCATTGTGGTGACTGCCTTCTGACCCAGGCATCAGTAGCTCTTCCTTCTTTTGGAAATGTCCAGTGCCATTTACCACAATGCCCATCACAGACAGGATCTACTCACACAATGCCAGGTGTGTTTGAAACATCCTGACCCCAAACAATTACAATTGATTGCTTGGTTCATAGACTCTTAATACATTTTAGGCACCTTTTTTCTAAGGATGTGGAGTAGCTATTAAAGGAGGCAAGAAAACCTGCTGTATGGTAATCGTATGTTAATACATTGAAAATGTTTTCTAGTTGTAGCCAAGAAAAGACCCAGCACCCATTTGGGGCTAATGTTTCTCTGCTTCTAAATTATTTTTGTGAGTTACTATTCTCTGGCCAGTCTTATTCCTCTTTCAAGGTTCATTTGTCAGCCTTTTCAACATGTTTGCCCATGGATTCCCCCTAATTCGGTGTAGACTCATGCCAGAATTTTTGAAAAGGGTGTTGCATATGAAGCCTTCTAAAGAATAGCTTCTCCTTAGGATCTTAATGTTGTGTTAGAAAAACTAAATTTTGCTCCATTTGAACCAGCTCATCAGAATGTTTGAGGCCTTTGATGTGGAAAACAGTGTTACTGATTGTTCTGACCTCTGCAAGAAGAGTATCTGAGTTGCAGGATCTTATGGTGGGTCAACCAATCTTCCTATCTATGTGAAGCAGAGCTCTTCCCTAGCTCTGTTCAAGAGAAACATGGACCAGTGAATAGGAAATTGGAAATACACCACTGGTCTAGCACCTATGTCTGTAATGGACGGAGGCAGCCTGCAAATCTTGCCCTAGCTTACATCTACCCCTGAAAATAACCTTTAAGATACATAAACTTGTGGGATACAATTGGGATGCTTCACTAGGCTTATAAAGGCCCCAGCAGTTGTCAGCCTAGTATATACCTATGAACCTGTTTTCTAACAAAGATAGGGTTTCTTTAAGAATTAATCCATCCTTTATACCTAAAGTGGTATAACGTTTACCATGAGCCAAACTGTCCACTTCCCTGACCTTTTTCTAGAACCAAAAAATCAGGTCCTCTGCGCACACAATCATAAAGCGCTGTAAACTAGAGTCCTCCTCCAACATTAGTACAGGTTTTGCTAGGACCAATCTGTAGGGACTTTTGGACCTTTAGCCTTCATCCTCCCAGTCAGTCTAAGCTATGATAATGTACTTGTATATCCAAGGCTATTGCAACAAGTATTAAATGATAAATACAGTGTAGCTGTGTAAGTAAATGTACCATAACAGAAGATGTTTGAATGATCACTGCTTGCTTCATTAGCAGTTCCCTCCCTCTATTCCTTTTTTTTTTGTATTTCTCTCATGCCATGGTTTGGCACTTAATGTTGTTTTCCTAGCAGTGTCCTTGCCAGGACTTGCAGCTTCTTTCTCTCTGTTGGCATCAAAGCTCTTAAGGGCTTGGCACCAAACCCAGTTTGTAGTCAGTTCAGCTGGAAGGTGCCCTAAAGCTTATGGAGTTGGCTGGCCATTGTATCCTTAACATGATATAACCAATATAGCTAAGGCTACTGTAGTAGTGATCATTCAAACACCTACTGTTGTCATAAGTTTTTTACACAACTATACTTTGTACTTTCCATCTTGATACCAGTAAATGCTTTCAAGCCAAAGGGAATGTTAGCTGCCAACCGAAGTGGCCAAAAAAGTTTTCTGCTATCAATCAATAACTCAGCATCCTCTTCTCTTTCAGAAGGAGTCAGACTTTCCACAACGTAAAATACATATTTCTTAAAATGTGTACACAGTATGGAATGTTTATGGAAAATATTGTGGCTTTCTTTCTTTCATTCATATAGCATATCTTCTTTCGGCTTTTCCCGGTTAGGGGTTGCCACAGCAAAACTCCGGTCCGCTAATGATTGGCAGTAGATTTTTTTATGTACCGAGTTGCCAGCCCTGACGCACAACCTTCAACGAAGGTACACCCAATCACGCATGTCTCCACACAGAAGACGCTTTAGCTGAGAATCGAAAAGGACAACATCTTACTGTGAGGTGACAACGCTACCGCAGCACCATTTTTTTAACCCTTTGCTAGTTTCCTACATGTTTTGCCAGAGTAAAAAAGCATTACAGGAGCTGCATATATCTAAATAAAAAAAAACATTCTTACTGCCACAGTGAAAATGCTTTTTAATCTCTTATATTTTCCTGTTTTCTTCTCATCACAGTAATATGGCTATTAGCAATGAACCAGAAACTGACAAAAAAGAATATGTTCTCTTTCTTTTTCTGAAACTTTTTTTTTACTCAATGTTCCTCATTTCTTTCTTCAATTTTCCTCATTTCTTTCAAATAACTTTGCCCCTGATGTTACAAAAATATGGGCTCTCACCTGCAGCCCTAGAGATGGCAGCATTAAATTTCAGAATCTTCTGATTAGTTCTTAGTCTGCTGTTAGTAGCAAAAGTGTCAGCACTAAAATATAGCTCCATCCCGAGGGATTTGTCTTGATGTTTTAAAATTAGACCACTCTTGTAGCCTAAGCTATCAGAACTGTTAGGGTTATATCCCTTCAAGGATATGAGCAATTGCCTAGCTTTTCAAAGCTATAGGATATTTTCCACAGGTCTGTGTTAAATCATCGAATGCCTAAAAAAGCGAATGATGATTTATCGAACCCATGTAAGCGAAAGCTTACAATCTCGAATGCTTAGAACAGCAATTTTTTTCCAAGGGAAAAACATTGCTGTTCCACAAAAAAAAAAAAATGATAAAACATTACATAAAGTGGGGGGCTTTCCCCCCAAACACCCCCCCTACTTAAATATACCAACTCCGAGATCGCACTACAGTGACGGAAATGGCAAAGTAATGGAAGCGGCCAAGCGATTTCTTTCCCAGGGAAATAATTTGCTTATATGCAGTTTCTCTATTTTGCCTTTTCATGCTTTCAAGTTCGATCATGATGCATTCGAAAGAATGCATCTTCAGTCATTTAATAGGAACCCATTTTCCACATGGAGCAATTGCCAGGAGCTTGAGCAGAGCTTCAAAAATGCAGTTAGAGCACCAAAAAACTTCAGGGATTTCTTGCTGTTCAAGTGTCCTGCGGGCTTCCCAGAACTGACAGTTGGCTAGCTATTCTCCAAGGCTGGACAGGTAAGTCCTCTGCATGGGAAAAACTTTCCACTCATTGATTTCTCTGAGGAAAACTAGTGTTTCATCTGTATTTTTTTTTTTTTTTTTTTTGCCTGTGAGTTTTATGTTTTATGAAACTTACTTTCGTTGGACTGTAATAATTTCACAGGGGATTTTACATTGATAAATGCTTGTGTGAACTTTTTGTACTTAAATCTGTTTTTCTTTTTTTTTTTTTTTACTTTTGTACACATATTGTCTTAGTAATATGTGTTAAGGGCAGAATTAGATGCCTTTGGAGTCTTTCAGTGTGTTTTTACCTCAAAACCAACTTTTTTGGCTGTCTTGAGATTTACTGACTCTGGTTATCTCTACGTAACTTTAAGGCTTTCTTTGCAGAAGTCCCTGTCAGGGGAGTCTTTGAGTGTCAAGCAGGTGCGTGCGTGAATGGGTGTGCCTTCTTTGAAGGTCGGGCATCGGGCTGGCAATTCGGCACCGTAAAAATCCACCACCAATCATTTAGCGGACCAGAGTTCTGCTGTGGCGACCCCTAACTGGGAAAAGCCAAAAGACTTTTTTAGATTTTCTGCAACCTGCAGCTTTCCCTCCTGTTTTTCCTGTTTTAGAGAATGCTTTCTTGGCAGTTTGTAGTTTACCTGACAGTTCAGTCTGTTGGGTTATACAAGGTCCCTCAGACTCACAAATACATGTTTTCTAACCCTGAAGCAGACCCTGCAATGATTTCCTTATCTAAAACTACTACTGCTAGACAAATTGCTATTGATAATCCCTTTCCCCCTGACAGGGATGGGAAAGTTTTCCACAAATTTGGGAAGAAAGTTTATTCTTCTGCCACTTTAACATTCAGAATTTTAAACTTACATGCTCACGTTAATGTTTTTAGTTTTGTTCTTTGAGGACATGGAAAAAATTAGCTGCTAACTTACCCCTCTTCTGGGGGTGAAAAATTATTTTAATGGCCCTTTTTTATCTGCTTCTCATGTAGTTAAATAGTCCTTAAAGTGTTCTTTTGATGCTGCTGATACCGTCTGCAGAGTTGCTGCTTCTCGATCAGTCATGAGAAGATATCTTGGTTATGTTCTCAAAAAATCCCTTAAATGTAACACCCTCCCCTGGACAAGGAAGTTCTGTTTGGCACTTTTGCAGCTGAGGCTGTTATGAGGTTTGATGAGAGTGCAAAATTGATGACCAAAGTTCCTTTTTTTAAGGCAAGGAAACATTTTCTTTCCTCCTCAGTTCTCTTTTTCAAAAAAGCAGTTTAACCAGCAAATATAATTTTTAAAAGGAAATGGTAAGGAAAGTACAAAAAGAAGGTTAAAACCTGTCAAAATCAAGAGAAGTCCAAAAAGTCAGAGGGACTATTTGCCCCTTCAGGGTTCCACTCCACCCACCCAATCAATCTCTCCCTCTTTCTGTCTCTACATCTACTATTTTAGCATCAGATACTTTCAGACAAATGGGTTCTGAAAGTCATTCAACAGAGGTATACTTGGCAATGGGAGTCCCTACCTCCTTTCCAGGGGATTCTTCCTTGCCCAGCAAACCAAATAGCCCTGTTTTCTCCAGCTCTGGAGCAAATACTGTGTCAGGGTGATATATAACAGTTCCTTCTTGCCAGATGGGCAAAGGGTTTTATTCAAGGATTTTTTGGTACTAAAGAAAGAAAGAAAGAAGGAGCTTGGAGGCTGCTACTAGCCCTCTCCATTCTCAATCATTTTGTCAAAATCTCAAGAGTTCAAAACATTAACCATTCAGACCATGTAACCTCTTACTCCTTTACAAGCTGTTATGGTAGAAACAGATTTAAAAGATGCCCGTCATCATATCCCCATTGGCAAAAATATTTCAGACTTCGTTTTCCAGACATTTCTTAAGATTTGCTGCATCTGGCTTTCCCGTTCCATTTTCTCTGTTACCTTTTGGACTATCTCCTGTTCTAAGGGTATTTATAAAATGTTTGGCCTGTAATTGCTTATTGCAGACTTCATGGCAGTCACTTTATGTCATAGCTGGATGATTGTCTTATATTTTCAGACTCATTTTTTCCAGTTAAGAGTCCTTTAAGTGTTCAAAATCTCCAACTCAGTTTAGGGTTTCAGGTAAAATTATGAAAGTCTTCCGTTGTCCCTTCTCACAGAGTAGTTTTCGTGGGACAGCTCTAAGATTATATACAGGGAAGAACTTTTCTCCCTCCAGACAAAGTAGAGTTGTATCTAAAATTCTTCCCTGAGCTTTTCCAATTTTTCCAGTCAAACTCTGATGTCTGCTGTCACAAAAAGAGAGACTGCCAGCCCATCTATCTGGAATTGTGCAAATAATTATGTCATTTGTGACTATCAACAAGATTCATATGCTTGTGTTACAAATGTATTAGAACTGTATGCCATATAAGATGGTTTGTACAGACGTGCTGAAGAGATATTTTGTAAAGTACTGAACAGAAATGTATATGCACTGTTATAACTGTTTAGGTTTATATATTGTAACAGGGGAAATTGAAACACAGGAGATTAACTTGCAAAACTTCAGAAAAATAGTTGAAATTAAGTTACTTTATGACGGGGCCATAAACAAAGGATGTTATCTTTCAATTTCAGTCAACAGAAGACAGAATGTCTGTACTAGAGAAGTTGTCGTATTGTCTTTAAATGTGGAAGAGTGTAAATTTATTTTACGACTTCCATCATTTGCAAAAAGATCTGAGGTCTATGTATTTTTACAGGTAGATGCTAAATGCTACTGCTGCATCAGTGGTTGTGAGCCTGGGAACTGAAGTCAGATGACAAGAAATTATGTAATTCTGCAAGTATCCCAGTAGTAATATTTGGGATTTTAATTTAAGAACTCTCTGAGAGAGAGACTGGGCATTTTGTATTTTGTCTTTGACCTGACAAGAACATCCACTCACCACATCTGCCTTGTTGCTCTGTAAGTAAGTTAACTAGGGTACAGTAATTTCTCTTAGATACAGTCAGGAATATACTGAAATATAGCTCTTAGCTGTTTTCTTTATTTATTGGAGACTGTCCTTGGTTTAAATATTTCCTGTGATTTTGAACTCTGATGTAACTGTGATTATTTGCTGAGTATTTTTATCATCATAATCATCTATAAGAACAACCTTAACTTAAAACAAGTATATACTACCCCACCCCTAGCTTCTGCCTCTGAAATACTAATCTCACGTCTTCAGCTTAACATGAAGAAGTCCATCATCATCATCATAGCAGTAAATCTTCCCCCTGGAAATAATACTCTTATAATAGAAAACCTGCTTAACTGGGCCTCCACTACCTACAGCCAGGAAATTGTAATCTTAGGTGATTTTAATCTGGACTGGTCCACATGCGCATCTACAAATCCAACAAATTATATTAACCTCTTTGGTTTCTCCCATCTTATTACTACACCTACAAGAATTGACAAAAACAATAATAAACATTCCATACTTGACTGGATACTCTCCAATCGCCCTGGCCTAACCTATGCTCTCCGTCTGATTGCCTCCCTGATTCCCTTAGTGATTATTCCCCCACCTACCTAATTTCACAAAGCTCACTCAATACATACCACTATCTACAAGTACATCTGTACCAAAATATATTTTTCCAAAAATATATTCAACTCCCTCTTAAAATATCATAATTGGACTCCCTTAGAACAACTTCCCCTAGACAATGCTGTCATCTACTTTAACAACTCATTTCTAAACATCTTAAACTCACTAGCCCATATTAGAAAAGCACTTTGCAAATCCAAACCAGCTCTTTGGTTAATTAAAGACTCCAGAAACATTATGAAACAAAGAGACAGGGCATGGCTACATTATCAGTCTTCCAAAACCCAAGCTTTCCTCCTCAGCTACTGACAATTCCGTAATTTAGTCAAAATCAAGCTCGATCAGGCAAAAAAATCTTACTACACCTAGCTTCAACTAAAAGATAAAAATAACCCCCAGAAGTGTTGGCAGTCCATTAAACAACTGTTAAATTCAGGACAATCTATCATGCCTTCACCAACCAACCTAAATCCCAATATAAGTATCTCTGCACACTTCAGCTCTCATTTCATCAACTCCATCCTGTCATTAGTAAATAGCAGTATCCATGCCTCTCTACCCTAACCCACAACGACTGTCCATGAATCTGTAGTCTGTAGCTTTCTCATTTCAGCCCAATCACACCTCATATATCAAGAAACTCCTTCTTCAACTGAAACCCACCAGTAGATAAATTCCCAAGCGAATTTTTTAAACTAGCAGCTGACTCCATCTCATATCCAGTTTCAGTACATATTAATCACTCCATTATTGAACAATGTGTACCTATACTATGGAAAATCTCCCATGTTGTTCCTCTGCACAAGGGTGGCCAATCTACTGATTTATCTAACTGTAGACCCATTGCCATACAGTTGCCTCTTAGCAAAATACTTGAAAAATGCATTCATACTCAACTGTCGTCCTATCTTGTACAAAATAGCCTTCTCTCCAAATCTCAACATGGCTTTAGTTTAGACCAAAACATAGTACCACAACAGCCCTATTAAGTTTTACTGACACCATTTCCCATCATAGAAATTGTAACAACCCTGTCTCTTTAATTTTTTTGGACCTATCAAAAGCATTTGACACTGTGTCTCATCAAAAACTTCTTGAAGATTTATCATCTCTCCATCTCTCACTAACATGCATTAACTGGTTTTATACTTATCTGTCTGACAGCCAAAAAGCAGTTATCTGGAAAGATGAGACCTCTACCCTTCTTCCTATTACTGTAGGAGTCGCTCAAGGCTCTATTTTTGTGCCTCTGCTCTTCTCCATCTTTATAAACAATCTTAGCTCAGCATCCACACATGCTATAATCGTACAATATGCAGATGATACCACTCTTTTCTATGCAGCCCCTTCCCTCACCAAATTTTTATCTAAAACTCAAACTGCCTTCTCTAACATTGAACTGTTCCTCAAAGAAAGGCATATCATAATAAACCCTAACAAAACAAAGCTAATGATATTTTCCTGTAATAAATCCACTGTTCCTGTTTCTCCACTTCGCATAGTCTCCTCCAACAGCACTATAATTGCACCAGCTGACAGCGCAAAGTTACTTGGTGTCAAAGTAGACTGTGCCCTGTCTGTGTCTTTTGGCTTTTCCTGGTTAGGGGTCACCACAGCGGAACTCCGGTCTGCTAATGATTAGCAGTTGATTTTTACGTACCGGCTTGCCAGGCCTGACGCACAACCTTCAACGAAGGTACGCCCATTCACGCATGTCTCCACGCAGAAGGCTCTAGCTGAGAATCAAACCAGACAGCGTCTTACTGTGAGGCGACAATGCTACCGCAGCACCACCACCGTGACACAGACTAAAATATGATAAATACATAGCCCTTACTGTAAAAATAGTACATATCAAGCTTGGCTGCCTCTTTAGGTCCAGAGTATTCCTCACTGCCTCATCTAGATCAGCCTTAGCCAGAGCATATCTTCTGTCCAGTTTAATGTATACCTCCTCCATCTATACTAATCTTAGAAAATCCAAACTGTCCAAGCTAGAGAGAACCTACCATAAAATTGCTCATTTTGCTGTTGGCCTCCAAAATAGAACCCTGTAACAACTACAGTGGCTCAAGCAACCAAATCTTCTCGCTCTTAGTCAACTCACTATTGCTCACAACATCTTAACATCAACCAGAAGCTTTCCCAGCACTAATGAACCTACTCCAGCCTTATAATGTAAGCCATTCCCTATGCTCATCCAGCAAACTTCTTCTAAAACCTAAGAAATGCTTCGACTCTTTTGGTGACTCTTTATTTGTAAATCAAGTTGCAAAAGTTTGGAACAGCATTTCCCAACATATACTAAATACCCTTTCTATCGCAAAATTCAGAATCCTTCTTAAAGAATATCTAACTATTAATTGGCTTTGCTCCTGTTTTTTTGCTCTTCACTTTGCCTTCAGTCAATCCTCCTATCAGATCTCCTGTTAACCTTTTCCCTACCCTCTTCACATTACTAATTGTCCCTTTTTAATAAATCTCTTCTTTCCCTCCTAACTTTCCTTTCTTTTTTTTTTTTTTACACTGCCGAGGCATATAGCATATACCTGCCAAAAACTTTGTTGTATTGTTAATCTCTGTATACATTGTGATTGCATTATTTTTTGTTAACTCTGTTAATTCCTTTTTTGTATATATGCTGTTTATTCTGTATATTGCTATTTCCTGTTTTTGTAGTTTATATACTTGTCATTTTTCTTTTTCTTGGGGCTTATCCCCCCAGGCCTCCACTGAAAACGGGCTGCTAGCCCAGTCGGATTATCCTAGTAAACAAATGCAATAAATAATAAATAAATACATTTATAAATAAGTAAATGTTCTTGATATTTTATTATTTATTATTAAATATATTTAAACCTTTCATTGTGGCTGATATTTGTGAGACATATTTAAGTTTTGAGAGTACTTGCCTTTATTTGGTGACACTGTGTGGGCTACTTCTAATAGCCTTGCTCTTGGTCAAACTACCATTTGGCTTAATAGTAACATTACACAGTGAGATTGGACACCCTTTATTAAGAGCCTTAAAGATAAGGACATGGCAGGTTGCAGTAATAACTAACTTATATTCTGGGCAGAAGGGGCCATAGCTATTGAACCTGTGCCAGCCTTTCCCAGGTGTGTGTGCATGTGTGCGTGTGTGCGTGTGTGTGTGTGTGTGTGTGTGTGTGTGTGTGTGTGTGTGTGTGTGTGTGTGTGTGTGTGTGTGTGTGTGTCAGCTACATGGGCAGGGACACCAAGCACTGGTTGGATAGAGAGGGTGCTGGAGGACTTGGCTTGGCCACTCAGCTGTGGTCTCAACTCTATAGATGTGCCAGTGGAGAGTCTTACTGGGGATCTGGAGAAAGAGGATGAAACCAGCCTCAGACTGACAGTGGTCTCTGTGTGCACTTAAGGGAAATTGCACTTTACTGTGTATGTACTTGTCATCCTCCCAATGTACATCCCCCACTGGTGCTAGTGGTGAGGATTGAGGCTCATTGATTACTGTTGCCAAGGAATTTCTTAGGATTTTGGGATACATTTTTCATGATTCTTATGATCCCCTTGGCCAGAAGTTACATGAGAAAAAAATTAGTGGTATCTCAGGTCAGTCTGTACTTAGCATCTGTATCTCATGTCTTTTCATGTCCCTCTTCTTGTGTTTGTAAGGAGGGAGGTTCTGTGGTAGGTAAAATAGTTCTCTTCAGTGTGTCACAACAGATGCTTCACACGTAATGTGGGGAGTGGTTTCAAAAGGTGTAAAAGTGCAAGGTCTGTGGAACAAAGTAGACAGACAAAAGCAGATAAATATCAAAGAGATGTTGGCAGTGATTAATGCTTTGAGATCCTTAAATCAGCTCTGGTCTGCAGGACCTTTGCATGAATTTTACAGATAGCACCATAGTGATGTTGTACATAAACAAGCGAGGGGGAATACTAACTCTTACTCCCCTTTGTAGACTTGCTGTGATAGCCTGGGGTAGCAAATCATCTCAGTATGACTCCAGATTTCATACATTTTGTCAGAGCAAAACTTTGTTACAGACAAGCCAGGCAGGACCAGCGCAGATCCTCACAAATAGAAACTGCACCCGAGGGTCTTCCATTAATTGATACAGCTGTGGAGAACACCTCAAGTAGATTGGTTTGCCTCCTTTTGACGCAGCCAGTTACAACAATTCTGCTCCAGGATTCCATGCAAACAGGCTCAGAATACAGATTCTTTCTTATTCCAGTGAATGAAAATGTTCCTGTATGCCTTTCCACCATTTTAACTGATGTCCATGGGTCTCCTAAAGATTTAGAAAGACTCCCAAGGGATAACAATGGTGACCCTCTTTTTACTCCAGGGAACAGTGTTCTTCCTTCTTTTGAATCTGGCCAAGGGAGGTTAGCACAAGTTTCCCCAAAGACTGGATTTACTCACACAAGACAGGGGTTGTTTGATACACCCCAACCTAAATATTCTTGAACTGACTGCCTGGATGATAGACTTTTGATACCTTTTAGTCACCTTTTTTTCTGAGGACATGGAGCAGGTACTGAAGGAGACTAAAAAATCTGCAATTAGAAAGACATATATGCCTAAGTGGAAATGATTTTCTAGTTGGTACAAGTCCAATTAGCAGGACACATTTAAGGCCTGGTTGCCTTTGGTTCTTGATTATTTGTGTAAGTTTTTCTCATCTGGCCTTTCTTACTCTTCTATCAAGATTAATCTTTTAGCCATTTCTACTTGTCTTCCCTTTGATCCCCTCTGTCTCCCTGTTCCCAGCTCAGACAACATTTGAAAGGGGCTTTGCATATCCGTCCACCTAGAAAACAGGCTCCTCCTCCTCCTTGAGATGTGCATTTTGTATTAGTGAAGCTTACTCTGTTTCCATTTTAACCAGATCATCAGGCTGATTTAGGTTCTTAACACTGAAGACAGTTTTACTCATTGCTTTGACATTTGCTAGAAGAGTATTTGAGTTACAAGCCCTGTTGGTGAGTCACCCCTACCTATTTTTTCACAAGGACAGTTCCTTCTTATATAACTAAAGTGGTTTCAGAGTTTCTTTTAAGCCAGTTTATTAATTTGCCTTGTTTTCCAAAATCACAAAACAGACTTGCCTTGAATTTAATTTTCTTAGAATTTTTAAAATATGAAGGTCATTCAAATATTTGATAAAGCTGGTTAATTACTTTATCTTTTCTGTTCAAATTTTTATTGTAATCTTACTTTATGCCTACTTGATGCCTTCAGAGTGAAACAAACATCTATTCATTTTGTAAAGCTCTGTATTCAAGTAGCAAGTAACCTTTAAGTCTGTGATAAAATAGAAGAATATAAACCAAAACTTTGCAGTCAGTCCTTATAAGTTACACATCTGAAACCTTTTATTCATTTAGTAAATTTCTTCTGGATTATTTTAATTTTTGTGCTTATAACTTAGTTTTATGGTTCCAAGTAGGACTACAATATTTTGAGTTTGAATTTGAGCAGACTGGAAAATATCTCAGTCTTGACCTCTCTGGTCCTTGACTGAGTGAATCTAAAAATATTTCCAGTTAGATATACAGACTTTAACTCGTTAATCTGATTGTGAAGTGTTAAACCATACACCAGATTAAGTAAGTCCCAAAAAAAAC
This sequence comes from Protopterus annectens, assembly GCF_019279795.1. NCBI lineage: Eukaryota > Metazoa > Chordata > Ceratodontiformes > Protopteridae > Protopterus > Protopterus annectens. The sequence goes on along the minus strand of NC_056735.1, from coordinate 1,852,786,537 downwards.
TTTATTGTCTATATTTGTGAATTAATAATGTTTACACAAACTTGATTCTCGTGGATCAAAAGTCATATATTTTTTTGTTTTGTCAACATTGATTACCATATTATTATAGGCCCAGGAGGTTAAATTATTAGCAGACAAATGTAAACACAGCATGTCATTATGTCTTGTTATAATTTTACTTAACTTTGTCATCTCTACAAATCGTGTTGAAAATATATTAACTTAATTGAGTACGCTGTAAGTAAAGATTAAATAAATGGGGTCCAAATCTGACCCCTGAAGTACTGTGTAATTTACCATGGGCTCTTTACCAAAAGTGCCATCTGAGGATATTCGCCATATACCATTATGTAACCATTCATGTTCTTCACATGGATCACTGTTGCAGTTATTACCTTTGAGTACTTTGTCACACATAAGAACTGATATCCAACCCCACTTCCAAACATTTAACCCTTCTCCTAACCCATAACCCAGACTGACATCTCCTTTCCAGGGACATCACCATACTCAATTTCTCCTTTCCAGGGACATCACCACACTCACATTTTAAAGGGGGGCATCAGCCCATGTCATATTTAATTCTTTCTTGCCACAGTACAGTGTTGGTCTTTACACTGTATGAAGGCTTTATTCAGTTTGTCCCTTCAGTCTACTGTGATCTAAAGTTAGGTAAGTACTCCACTGAAAATTGTTCATTTCAATTATTTCATGAGAAAATGTGGTTTTCTGAATTTTGTTTCTGTGGTTGAAGACATCAGTAGACTGTCAGAGGCATGCCTGATCCACAAAAGGTAAATGCATTCATATTCCATATAAAGACTTTCAGTGTCAGTGCATTTTCTGCTTGGTAACTTCTCATGCTGTGTCCTCTTGTATTTTCTATGCAAACTTTATAATGAAAACCTGGAGTGGAAGGAAAGCAAGTTCTTCTGACCTTGCTTGACAAGCAAAAGCTGGAGACTGTTGTCTGCCAGGCCATCTTGTTAGACTATCCCCAGCAGACATCCTCTTCAGGCATCTTTCCCATGTTAGTCAGCACCCCCTCGTAGCCCCAGTGCCTGATCCTATTGAGGCCTCTGGAGGCTGCCATGGCTTTGGTCAGAAGCTTGTCCTCCTGAGCTGAAAGTACTTTAACCAGAGTCAGGTGGAGCACTGGTTCCCAGACATCCGCCCCTGGTGACCATTTCATGGTCATGCTGGAGTACGAATATATCCTCCTTACCTTAGTGAGAGAGGATTATTGAAATTGCACTGCTGAGATGAGCGAACTCAGCTGCAAGACCTATTACCTGAAATTGTGCCTTCTCTTTTGAGGAAGACCCAGGTGTACAAAGAACAAAGAACAAACTTCTGCTTTCTTCCACTCATTGCCACCATCTGTTAACTAGATGCAAGCTGAGTCTTCATAGCTAATTCCGACAATGGCTCCATTGCAAGACTGTCAGAAATTGGTCCGGGAATTGTTCACCTTCATTGAAAACCAGTAGGTCAGTTCAGCTCAGCCCTCCACCTTTGGGGTTACCTGTCTTCAGAAGAGGGAAAAGCAGTTCTCTCCCAGCAGAAAGTCAGATTTTATACATTATGAAAGGCTGGAGGGGCGGCTCACTTACAAGTATCAGATATCCTCCCCATTGCATTCTTACATGGATGATGGGACACACTGTCTTCTGCCTCTCCACTGAAAGTATTGTCATTTGGAGAGAGTATGGCTGTAATGAAGGCCCACTTCAAATGATAGACTAGAGAGGTCATGGATGCCCAAAAAATATACTGACATTTTGGAATTGAATATCAGAAGCCCATTAGCTAATTTGCCAGTCTTTGATGCTTTTGAGAATGCTTTTAATAAGACAGTGGAGCTACACTGTGAATCCCATTCTCCCAAGTAACCTGAACATTTTAACATGGCTTATTCAAGATTATTTTAAAGACTTGTATAATAAACTAGTAGCAGATCCAGTGATGGCATTTCTTTATACTGCTAGGGTGGTCTATGTTAGTTCTAGCCTAAAATACTCTTCCAAATGTCTGAGAACAGATTTTTGGCCAGTTTGGGAAGAAAGTATACACAATGGCAACCTTGACCTTTAAAGCCATAATCTGTCAGACCCATGTGATTAAAAATCAGGATGGATCCCTCTGCTAGTTAGAGAACATATTCAGGCAGAACCAGTCCACTATGCATTGAGGTAGACATGCCACTTAACATAGTTATGATGCTGCAGATGCAGCATCCAGAGCTGCTGCTGCTACTGGGTCAGTAATTAGGAGACATGCCTAGCTGAGGATATACCCCCTTATCAGAAAATGTGAAAGTGCAGCTCCTCAGTGCTCCACTGGAAAAGGAGTTGGTTGTTAGACATCCCAGGAGATTATCAAGAAACTAGAGAAAAGGATAGGAAAATGGAATCACTGAAGCATCTTTTCTGCCACCCGTACCCAAGTACAACCAGTATTACTTGTCCAAGCACTTGCCATCCTACCATCTCCAAGCAAAATAGAAATAGGTAAAGGGGCAGAAGGCCTTTCAGAAGAGAGACTGTCAAGGTAATCAGAAAGTGAAGCTTTGGGGCTATCAGGATCAAAGCATAGACAGGGAGTAGTAGACAAGCTGTGGGTGAATTTGTGATTTCCCATTCATTGGTCCAAATCGCATTTGAATAGGCTTGGGGAATAACTGTGTTTTATATGAATGAGGAGTCTATTCCAGAGAAGGGTAATCTCTGAGTCACATACCTGTCCCTCCATCATGTTTTATTTATGTCATAGATGTGGTTTAGATACTTAGATTGGGTAATTCTAGTGTTGTTTGTCTTGTGAATGTGTATCAGATCCATCAGGGCTAGATCAGAGAATGCTTTGTAAGTTAGGCACAGATTACACCTCAGTAGTCTGTAGGAGATGAAGTACAGGGATAGGGCTTTGAGGTGATCCACATAGGACGTGTTATTTACACCCTGTGTTTTTTTAGTGAAGAACATCTGTGGCCACACCTGCTGTTGGAAATGCTTAGTTAGGTGGATGCCAAAGGGTGCATTGTACTCTATTATTGGACTATTGAGGGCTGAGTATAGTGTGATTATGATCTCCTTAGATCCAGATGCCAAACCCTTGCTTATAAGTGCGCCAAGTAGAAGGATTTACTCACCACTATAGACACATGGTTATCAAAGTTCAGGTCACTGACATCCTGAGTTCTTAAGTCCCTTACTACTGGCCCTTCTCTTAGAGGAGTGTATCAGTGTTGTAATTTGCAGGGGTGGTTGTTTTCCAGTGGGTATTATTATGCATTTTTTGCAATTAGTTGTAGGCCATGCTTCTGGCATCAGTTATTTGTCTGTGTTAGACCCTCCTGGAGGATATCTGCATCTTTGTGAGATTCAGTGATTGCACCCAGCTTGCGGTCATCAGCAGATTTGGTCAGCCAAAGGCCTTTTACATTTGTCTTGACTTCAGAGAAGTATATTCAAAACAGGAGAGGTCCCAGTACCAAGCCCTATGGGGCATCACTAGTAATAGGCCTCTTGGTGGAGGTGGATTCCCCCATCATAATTTCATGTGTCCTATCAGTGAATTATTTGGCGGTCCATCGGATGACATAAGGATTTATGCCTAAATTTGTGAGTTTGTATATGACACCTGAGTGAGGTATTGTGTCCAATGCCTTTTCCAGGATGAGGTAGGCAGTATGCACTGTTTTGCCCTTGTTCATAGTTCTAGTGACCTTCTTGAAGAAGTCCACCAGGTTTAGTAGGCACAACCTGCCCTTGACAAAACTGAACTGGGATGGGTCCAGTGTTTGAAGATTTCCTATGTCTTTGTTTATCAGTCCCAAGATAATTCTTACTATAGCCTTGCATATAAGGGTAGTTAATCTTGTAGGTCTGTAGTGCCCTGGGTTTGTTTATGGTTCCTCTTTGTTTGGAGGAATAACCATTGCAGCCCTCCATTACCTAGGGATGAAGCCTCTCTGGAGGCTGTGGTTGAATAGAGATTCTAGTGGACCTGAGAGGTCATATTTCAAGCTATTAGGAGGTATCCTGAAATATTATCAGGACCCATTGATATAGTGTTTTTAGCTCTGGAGAATGCAGTGTTCTTTAGTGGTAATTGGGGGAGAAATGGTAAAGGGTATTTCCTGGGGGCTAACTGGAAGTGATAGGTGGATAAAATTGGAGCTAAATTTATTGGCCAGAAAATTTGAAGTATCCTCCAGTTCTGTATAGGACGCTCTGTTTTACTTTTATTAGTTCAGCACACTGTCGAGTGTTCCCTTTAAAGTTGCATAAATATCTGAAAATGCCTTACTGTTATCCATAGTCTGGGAGGCTCTTTTTGCCTCAAAGTTGGCTTTGGTGCACTTAATTAGTCCCTTCAGTTGCTAATTGAGACTGATGAGGGTTTTTTTTTCTTTTGGGCATTGCCCTTCCTGTTTTTGTTCAGGATTTTCTTTATTTTGTTGTTCAACCTGTTTATACTAGGAGTCTACCGGGGGGGGGGGGGGGCTTATTTTTTGAGTTTGTCCTAAGTTTATTTTAGTTTGGTACTGCTGTTTCTATGCAGTTATTTACATGCTTGCAAATGGTTTCCCTAAACACTTATAAGCTGCAGTATGCTTAGAATTTAGCTTTACCATTGCTTAATAGGAGGTAGTTGGGAAAGTTCTTAAAGGTTCTGGGCTTGCTCAGAGTTCGAGCTTTATATTTATTTCAAGAGTGACTGCTTTGTGATCTGATCTGACAAATGAGAACATTACACAAGGGAGGGGTTGCAACATTCCCTCATATTTGTGAGTACCATTGAGTACCAGATCCAGGATTTTTGCACCCCCTAATACATGTGCAGACTAGTTATTCCAGGATGTGTGCATTAACAAAATCCAGGAATCTTTAAGCTTGCATGTTAGTAGTTATGTATATATCCCAGTTTATGGTGGGATAGTTGAAATCACCCATGAATATGGTGTTGGGCTGAATTGTGAGTGACACTAGCAAATTCATGGATGTGGTATGTCTGTTTTAGGTCATAGACAGGGACTTACAGCTAGCAAGGATATGGTATGAGACTTTACCTAAGGTTAGCTGGACATGGAGTAGCTCAAGCATATTATATTCTTTGACCAATCTTGAGGTGTGCTTTCTTTTTTATGTAGATTGATACACCTCCACCTCTTGTCACATCCTGTGCAGTAGCTGGTCTAAATGTATGGAAGACATTATAGCCTTGCACTGACAGTATACCTTCCACGGTTTGAAACTATGTCTCAGTAATTGCATAGATGTCAGCAATCTCCAGGGTGAGGAGCACTTCCAGGGAGTGGAACCTCTTGTTGAGACTCCTAGCATTGGGCAGTAACACCTTTAGTTTATCATGAGGGGAGTTTACTATGTCAGAACGTTTATCAGATTGGCATTGCCTAAAACAGACACTATAGGAGTGGAAAACATTTTGGCCAATATCAGAAAGCTTTGTTGGGACAGGTGCTGACTATCATTGTCAAAGCAATGTGGTCTGTTGACCATATCCTCCCAAGCACACAAATATTGGACCCCCTTAGAATGACACCAGTAACGAAGCTATTTTTATATTGTGGTATCTTCCTTGGAGAAAGTAGAATGGTGCTGAATGCTAGGCTCATACCTGCCTGGGGCGCATAATCTGAAAGCGTTATCATGTCTGTCTTCATACAGCCCAGGGATGTATGTCTCAGGTCACTAACGCCCACATAAGCTATGACAAGGCCATACTAGTACTTGTGGTTCAGTGTCCTGAGGGAATGTGTGATCTGGCGGATCTTTGTTCCTGATAGACAACTGACCGTGACTGTTTCCTTGCTCAGCTTGGTGAGAGGGGGCATAAATGTATCTCACAGTGCAGTTTCCAATGACAAATATATTGAGTTGTGCGGCAGTTTGCCTTAAGGACTTAGAGATTGAGACATTGTGAGATGTGGATGTATGTGTCCTGGGGAGTGTTGTCTTTGTAGAGTGCTTAGGTTGCTGAGGGCAATGTATGGAAGGCCTTTGAGGTCTGGGTAGATTGCATTTAAGAGCCTCAGCATATGTAGATTTGTGTCTTATCCATAGTATGTGTAGCGTATATGTTACTGGCAGCCGGTTTACCTTTAAATAGGCGAATTGCACATGTGCGTGTATGCTAAATGGCGACTTGAAAAAGCAAATGTTACAATGTACAAGACAAAAAATGTCGAAAAACATTTAGTGGAATTTTTTTTCCGCTTTTTTCGACATAACACCACCGCAAGCATCTCTGTGTGTTTATCATCACGCCATGAACATCAAAGCAAACAAAATAGTGATTCTGTCCACGAATGTACCACATTCAAGTCCCGTGTTTAGAATAAAGAAAATATAACTGTCAGAATTGCCTTATTTCCCACTGTACGTCTATAGAGTGAAGTAATCCAGATAGTTTATAGTAAAGAAGACTACAATTATGAGAATGAGCAGTATTTTGCGACCAATTTAACAAATCCCCTAGGAGTGAATTCAGTACGTTTTGTTAGGAGATTTGTAAAGGATGCTTCTTTATCCAATAATCTCCTACGTTTTGGTGAGGAAGGCAGACATAACAGTATCCTACGTCTCAAATCATCAACATGGTTTTGCTCAAGTTGCACAGCTTGCAGTATGTCTAGCATATAGAGTGTTTTTTTACCTAACAAACTACGAAGCCGCCTGTGCCAACCCTCAACTGCATTCTGGCTACGAGGGTAGCCCATACCACAGGTGTCATATTGATTCCAAAAGGTGCAATCAAACAAAGGAGGCACACGTTCACTTGTGTTTCCCCTCATACCATAGCGCCGTGGCCTGCCATATATATAGGTTTCCTTAAAGAAATTACACAATGGCCTACCCTTTTCTGGCATATCAGCTTCAGTTTCATGAAAGGTATTACATATGTCCCAGGGGTCAATGAACGCTAATGCAGGTATCTCCTTGCATAGCATTGCAAAGGAGATAGAGGTACCAAAGTGTCCTGCCAAATGTAGACGAATGTTTCTCCACACAATTTGGCAAAAATGGAACCAACAGCCTTTGGTTAATGTGTTAGGCAAATGTTTCTGAATGGAATTCACTGCAGCCCTTTCAAAATCAGTTAACACCTTATTGGGAAGCAATCTAAAATCATGTTGACAGCACAATTGCAACACAATTCTCCAAAACATATCATAACATATTTCACTTTTGCTGGGCAATATCCCATACACTACAGGTACCACCTTTTTGTTGATTCCACCAGTCAATGCGCAGTGTAATGTATATACTTGTTTACATTCAGTAGTGCTAATAGGGAAAGGCCCATCTGCCATGAGGTATTCTGACTCACAAAGCATATTCAAATTATCCCTGGTGGTTATAACAACAACATTAGTATCAATTTCAGTTTCCGCACTATGTTTTATAATAAAGGAACCAGTCTTTAAAGGTAGCATGTCAGCACTCAGTCCCCTAAGATACTTGAAGCCATTACATATTTCCAATTTCTTCCTATACTTCTGCCTCCCAATGGTTTGTTTAAGGGCAGTTGTACTGGGTAACTCATTGACAACATCACTTGATGTAGAAGCTAGGACTTCAGCAACTATTTTACAGGGATCCTCCACAGATAGCTCAGCACGTCGTTTCAACTGTTCTTTAACTATCAGCACCTCCTCTTGCACTACATCGGGGGCATGGTAATGTGCTGTGCTTTTTAGCAGCCTATAGCCATTTATATCTCTTTCAGTTATGCATCTACCCTTACACCTTTCTTTATTTTTTCTTGTGCAACACCAATATTGCTTGACCTCAACAGCCTTTTCCTGGTAGTACTGATACCCGTCCACTAGCAACATTTCCCGACCCTTCTGAGTCCTACTTGTGCTGTATACCGCATTAACTGTGCCTGGTGCATATTCTTGCGAAGTTCCTTCCCCAGCCTGCAATACATGGTATAAATAGTCACTACTGTAAACGTTTTCGTTGTAGACACAACCTTTCAAACACTGTTTACAACCTAATATCTGATAGAAATGTGACAACATTTTAAACACTCTTACTTTGAGATGGTATGGCTACTTAAAATGACATACACTTGCAAGTATATTTAGTGCAAAACTATATCGGTCATGATTACAAACACAGCTTGCAAACATTTGAAATTGTATTTCTCATATATGCCATTTCAATTTACTTGCTTTCTCTCATACATTGCATACACAATTACCTCCATAGTCCCTTCCGCGTCCAAGTTTGAGGTTTTACAATACTAGTGAACGCATCCAACAACATACACATGAAAGTTTTGTATGGAAATGTTTAAATGAACGCCGGACATACATTATGACGTATGCGATTGTATTTAAGGTCGTACTGCATCTATGCGACTGTTTAAACATCGAATTGCATTCAACAGTTGACCTTTAGTTATTCGCACAGTTTCAGTTCGCATGTATGCCAACTTGAAAATGGTAGTTCGACCATATCTTACTCGCCCAGTTGTGTTTCGCTGTTTTAAAGGTAAACCCTGGCAACCTGTTGGGGATATCAAGAGGCTGTATGTGAGAGCTTTGCCTTCAAAGACATAGTGTAATTATATCTCTCACCTACTGTGTCAGTCTGCTTAAGAATAAGGTCATTGCCAGTAAACAAGAGACAATTGCTACATTGTCTCAGGATGCCCATTTCCAGAAGGCTGGCTACAGAGACATTAAAAAAGTGCACATTCATGGCTTTGGTTCCTCTTTTTTGTGGTCTATGAGGGGTGGTGCAATTAGAGTTTGTAACTAACTAAATTTGGAATTGTTGGGCATGGGGGAGAGGTCATGGTTTGATCTAAAACCACACTCTCGGGATACACTGCCTCACTCAGTTCCAGTCTCAGATGGAGTTACAGAGTGTAGTGGTGTGTACTCTGACATGTTTTTGGAACCTAAGAAATCTTCCTTAGCTTATTCAAATCCAGCCTAGTACCTTCAAGGACAACTGTCTACCTGGGAATGCTGTTCTCAGTCAGAAGGCCTTTCTTGTACAGGACAAAATAAAGTTTCTGGCTGAGAATTTTAAAGACATTGCCGAGATGAATTGTGTCTCAGCAGTGGAATTCCAAAGTGTCCTAGAGTACATGGTATTGAGCATCCTTGTGATACCTCTGATAAGGCTGAAAATAAGGAAGTTACAGTGGTACCTCACAAGTTTGTGGTGCTACCTGACTCAGCTCTTGGAGGATATAATTTTTTACTGCCTTGCATAATGTAAGAGGTCTAACAGTAGAGCTGCTAGGTAAAGATGAACCTAGCTATCCCTTTTAAACAGAGTACGAAAACTCAAACCCTGAGACTTGATGCCAGAAGTTTAGCCTGGGGAGTCCACTTAGCCAGCTTCAGAGTACAAAGCACCTGGGACAGCAAGCAGATCAACAGACAAACCAACAACAACAAAGTGATGGCAGTGATCATGGCAGTCTGGGTTTTCAATCCAGTCTAGAGACTGTATGTTTTACACATAATAACAAACAATACCACAGTGATGTGGTACATAAGCCAGCAAGGAGCGTATCAGTTTTATTCTGTATGTAGTCTAGCAATGAAATTTTAGGAGATTGCTCTACAAGCAGGAATAAAACATAGGGCTTCTTACCTTCCATCTCAGCACAATGCCCCGATAGGTCAAATGAGCAGCGCAGCTGAAAATTCTCATGAGGGAATGTTACTCAGGGGCATCTTTTTGGGCCTAATTCACAGGTGGGGTATATTTGAAGTAGAATATTTTGTTTCTCCAAGTTAAAAACAACTGAAGAAATTAATTCTTTTCATGGATGCCATGCAAAGAGGAGTGGGCAGTGGATGCCTTCTTCTTCAGTTGGGCAGATCTGTTTCTCCTTACTGCCCAAACACATTCTCTATGAGGAGGCTCAGACAGTGAAGGAAAAGACATAAAAAATGCTGCCATAAGGAACATTTGGTTCTCCTTGCATTTTGTACCAAAGTAAGTGGGCTACTTGTTGCACCATGCACTTCTTAAAGTCAGTGGGAAGCAAGTAATCTTGCCTCAGCATATGTAACTCTTGACACAGCCTAAATGGTCCTTGATACACCCAGACCTGAACATTGTCAAGCTGACAGCAGGGATAGTTTGACTTTCCTATTCTCTAAACATTTTTTTTTTTTTGGGGGGGAGGCTTGGAGGCTTAGTACAACATAGTTTTACTTAGCCAAATAAGAAATGTTTGCCCTCTGATGCCAAAGGAACAGTCAGACTCCAACTTAGCAGGAGTGATAGTTATTCTGCGATTCTTACTAGCACTCTTTGCAGGAGGTTCGCCTATGCCTCAGTTAAGGTATATTTGTTTGAAATGTCAGCCTGCATAGCCGTGAAACCCCTTTGGCCTTGTTGCAACTAGTAAAATGGTTTCTCAAGGGGTTCCCTCTCTAATGCCCCCAAGGAGAACAAGGGCAGTGACTCCACCATGCAACTTTGTGCTGGAGAAGTTAACCCAGACATCCTTTGAAACAACTGCTTTTGCTATTCTCAAGTTCATTAGTAAGAAACTGCCCTTTTACTGTCTTTTTTTTTTTTTTACTTCAGCCAGAAGAATCTCTGAAATTCATACTAGTATGTGTAGAGTCTTTCTTAGTTTTCCCTTCATTTTGTAGTTATCCTTTATTTACCAGGTGTGTCCAACTAGGCTAGTAGCCCCTTTTCTGGGGAGACCTGCAGTGGTATTTATACTACTAGGGTAAATTTGGCCAGGGCATCAGGGAACTTCCCCTACTCTTTGCAGTAAGGGGAAGAGACTGGGTGTTACAAATCCTGACTTCCTGTTTCCTGTCCAGGTGCGGAGGTAGCCATGAGGAACAGGGAGAAAACATGGCTGCTGAGAGCCAAGGCAATTTGGAATTTAAATGTGTTGAAAATGAAGAAAAATGGTAGAATCACTACCAGAAATGTTTTTAGGCAATGTGGGAGCAGAAAAAATGTTGTCTGCTGATGGTGAGGAAATTGGGAAGGAGGTGGAGCTAAATGCAGTGGTGAAGATGGATTCAGAAGACAATTACCAGAAAAATCTGTTTGAAATGACAGAAAAATGTGCTATGTCACCCCTCCAGTCAGGAGGGTTGCAGGATGAATATCCGGAGGAACTTTTTAACCAGAGTGAGCCAGAAAGGGGAACTCCTGTATCCTGGAGTGACATTATGGAAAAAAATAGAAGAGGGAGAAAAAGAAAAGGAAAGACAGCCAGAGAAGGTTCCAGAAAAAAAAAAGTTCTATACTCAGACAGTAGAAGAATGAGTTAAGGAGAAGACAGAGATGAAGAAAGTAAAGAAAAATATATTGTTCAGGTGAGCAGTAAAAAATAAAAAGGCCTAGAGGCCCATATGAGGTATGGGACAGTGTTATTGCACCTCTGAAAGTAAAAGCTGAAGAGGTAAGAGCTTTCATTTTAATTAACAAATAATCTTTTTGTGACTTGTTTTTTTGAAACTGGCCAGGCTATGGAAAACTTTTTGGTGGCCTATGGAAAAAAAAGAAAGCAGACTTTCCATGGTCAGAATATGTTGTGCAAGTCTTTTTCAGGCAAAAAAAAAAAAAAGAAAAAAGAATATTGATTCAGTTTAGAACTGAAGTGGGAGCAAAAGAACTGAGAGAATATTTGCTAATAGAATGTAAAGAAGTGGTGAAAACTACTAAAATTTATGATGAAAGAAGATTATGGACTGGGATTGGGAATGTGAAATAATTTTAAACATGTAAAATGACAATGTGATGCACATACCTAGTATTAATAATGTGCATGACAGTAGAGGTTTTGTAAGGTACAGAGGATAACCAAAGACTTGTTATTTTTGTGGAAAAAGTGATCATTTAATTAATGAATGTGACAAAAAAGATGCTATTTATGTGGTCAGATATGTCATAATTTAATGAAATATAAGAAATGTGATAATATAGGACATTCATGGGTAGAATGTGAGGTAGAAATACAAGAAAATGAAATTATACAAGAAAAAGAGTTGGAAAAGAATGCTGTACAAGAACACAACAAGAAAAAGCATAGAAATTGTATTTAAATTTAAATGGAAAGGCAAAGAAAGAAATAGAAGATAGACAGAGTAAACAAGTGAAGAAGAGTGGCATGTAGTAAATGGCAGGAAAAATTCAATAGGAAAGAGAGTTAGGGAAAGGAAATTAAAAAAAATAACAGTAAGAGAATAAGAAAGGTAAGGAATAAGAAGATTATTCTAATAACTATTCTGTAAAGTTGAAAATATTAGCTTTGAATGCAAACAGTATGAAGAATATTAAGAGAAGAATTAGTATTTTACAATGGTTTGCTGCAGCAGATGATCAAGTAGTAGTAGTATTAGAAGACATTAGAATGCCAACAGAAGAAAAAGGATGGAAACATAAAAACTTTGGAATGGTACTATTATTTGGAATATAGGCAAAAAAACATGTTCAGGTGTATGTATACTATGCCAAGAAAATATAAAAATATTAGCTATTACTATAGTAGAACTGGGCCGAATAACAGTAGTGGATATAGGATGGCAAAATATGTATATAGACTAATAGGTTTATATGCATATGTGACAAAAAGAAAGAGAAACAACGTTTAAAAATATACCTAATTGTGTTTGTAGTAACATGGATATAATAATGACAGGTGACTTTAATTGTAATTTGAGAAATAAAAAGAATAGTTGTGATGTTAAAATGGTAACTGAAATTATGAAAAGTGGAAAATTTAAAATATGTGAAAATAAACACTGAATTTAGAAATTAAATTAAGACAGAAATGAATTATTTTTTGTATCAGAAGGCCTAAAAGTTATACAAAAAAGAATTAAATATAATGGGTTCTCTGATTATGTGGTGATTTTGGATCAGAATTCATGAAAATGAGGAATATATTAAAATAGGAAAAGACATAAAAAGAGTAAATGAAAGAGTTAGATTCAGGAGAAAGAAAAGAAATTTCAAAATGATGGCAACAACATATCAGTATGAGAGATTTTTACGAAAAGTGAACAATGTGGTAGATTCAATTTAAAAAGAAATAAAGTAAAGTATTTTAGAATGTGCAGAAAAGAAAAGGAAAAAAGAAAAAAATGGAATATAAAATATTAAGTCAAGAAGTATTTAAAGACTTGATAGAGAAGAACAAAATCATTTTCAGGAAAAGAAAAAAAAATAATTATGTAGAAGAAATCAGGCTAACGTTAATGAATTGTTATATAAGTAAAAATATTGCTTTTAAGAAAAAAAGAAGTAGTAGCACCATACTTATGCAAGATAGTAAAAGAAGGAAAGATAAGAGAATTAAAAAATAAAGAAGGGAAACAAGTTAAAAACGAGAAATATATGAAACAGTTAAAGAATATGTATTAGATTTATATAGTAAAAAAGAAGTTAACATAGAGCAAATTTATAATGGTGATAAATTAAATAAGGAAGATAATGAATATTTAGAGAGAAAAATAAATATAAATTAATTGAATGAGATCATGAAAGATATTAGTGTTAATTCAGCTACAGGTTTGGATGGAATTAAATCTAGTATGTATAAAAAATGTATGGCTGTCAAAAAATGGTCTGGGATTCAATAGTGCATACACTAAGTGTACACTTTTCTGAGTGAACAGACAGCACAGACATAACTGACACCTTCTTCCTCCTAATTTTAGTTTTCATATTGATATTCTTGCAGCTTTAAATTTTGACAGGGATTCATGAAAGTTACCACAAAGTGTAGACTACATGTACATTTAATGTAATCTTCCTGAGTGACTAGAAAGCTCAAAAATGTGATAAGAATTTTATTGAATATATATCATGTACATTTAATGTACACTTAGTGTAGGCTTTACTGAATCTGAACCATTGCGTTTATAGAAGTAATGAATGAGTTACTAGAAAGAGGAATTAAGTATGAAGAAATGTGCACAGGTGTTATAATATTTATATTAAAGAAAGGAGATAAAATGAAATAAAAAAATGGAGACTAATTATAGTGAATAACACAGACTATAAAATAATTTTTTATGAGAATAGTTACTAAAAGACTACAATGTAAAATAGAAAAATTATATGATCAGAATTTGTTTGGGAAGAAAAGGGAGTCAAGACCTGTTGTGGATAATAAGGTAAATAATTGATGATATTATGACTAAAAAAGTGGAAACAAAAATTATGATAGGTGATGTCAGTAAGGCATTTGATAATATTCAGTGTAAAGCATTATGGGGAATTTTACAAGCATACAACATAAATGAACAAATATTACAAGTAATTAAATCAGTATATGAAAAGAAGTATGTGAAATTGAATGTAAACAGTTGGCTTGGGGACATTTTTAAAACAGAGTGTGGTATAAAACAAGGATGTCCTGCAAGCTGTATGATTTTTGATATAATCATGAATACAGTAGTAATGGAAATTAATAAAATGTCAAGCAAGGCAGTATATAGAATGATGGAGAAGATACAGTTATCAGTAATGTATACTTAATGCTGATGATATTGTAGTAACAGCAAAAAAATAAAGTCTGGATGGAAAAAATTAAGTTGAGTACACGGTTGAAGAAAATTGGTTTAAGCATAAGTAAGGATAAAAGCAAGGGATTTGGGTATGAAAGTATTATAGGAGATTTAGAATATAATGAAAACAGTATAGATGTTTTAGGAATAGTATTTGGAAGGACAGAATACAGACATCAACAATGGGATAAAGCTATTAAAGGAATCAAAGCCATGATTACATTCTAGAAGACATATTAAAGCATGTTTAATAAATGCTATAATGTTGAGTCTTTCGGCTTTTCCCGGTTAGGGGTCACCACAGCGGAACTCCGGCCAGCTAATGATTGGCAGTAGATTTTTACGTACCGAGTTGCCAGCTCTGAAGCACAACCTTCAACGAAGGTACGCCCATTCACGCATGTCTCCACACAGAAGACGCTTTAGCTGTAAAATAGCTTATATTGCAAATGTTTATATGATGCCAATGAAATATGAAAAAGAAATCATGCAGACATTTTTTTCATTTATTTGGGGGTCCATATTGAACCCGGTTAAGAGGGGAATTTTGTATATGAAAGATGAACAAGGGGGGTTGGGGCTGATAAATCCAATTGTGTATGCAGCCTCTTTAAATACATATAAAGTACTAAAATGAATAATGAAAAATAATAAAGATTTAACAAAACAATAATATATTGTTAATATAGAGAAATTGGGAAAAAATGGAAATGAAAAAAAGAAGGAAAAGTGTTATTAATGAAGAAATGAAAGAATTTTATAGTAAAACTATATTGTGGAAATTAAAAAAGAATGTGCTAGAAAAAAACAGAAAAGAATAGTATGTTAACATTATGATATCCTTTTATTTGGTGGATGCATGGAAAGAGTTAGAAATAGATAAGAAGAAAGCAATAATGATGAGATACAGAAATTATTAAAAAATTAAAGAATGTAATGATTTTTTGTGGAGGTTGTCCACAGGAAAATTACCAATGAGGCAAGTATGCCATACAGGAGGAAACAGGATAGAGTATGTAATAAATATAAGGAATTGGAAACTACAGAACATATTTCTTTAAATGAGAGAATTCAAAAACTTGCGGAAAGAAATATGTAAACATGGTTTGATTAAAAGTTATTTAAATTTTGAAATGTTAAACATAGACATGATAGAGTATGGGTTTTACGGGACAAGATCCCACACTGAAGCTAAGAAAATGGACAGAATCATATTCTGTGTAATATGGACTATAAGAAATGAAAGAATTAAATCAGATACAGTGGAAAATGGACATTGACAAAAATACTGGAAAATATGGTTTAGGTTGAGGGTAAAAGAGTCGAGGGAATACTTAAAATGGAAATATCAATGTAATGAATGGTGTTAAAATATGTAAATGTTATAAATATGTAAAAATATAAATTGCATATATGTATACAAATATAAAAAACTACTTCTTTTCAGTTGGTGGATCTTTTACACTCAGGAGTGCAGCACCCGTCTTATGCTGTACTGCAATGTTGATCTATCTGGTATGGGAATCGAATCCACAGCCTTGTTTACCAAAGGTGAGTTTGCTACCTGTTTCCCCATGCCCTGCTTAAGGACAAGGTCAGTTTACATACAAATCCCTCTTCATGTTACAGAACTAGCTTTGAACCAGTCTGTCTACCTACTAGTCATTTTTCATAATCCCAAGATTAGGATACTGCATTCCGTGAATGTTCACATATAATTGAAATATCACTTATGTAGAACTTGCATAAAACAAAGGACATAAGGAAAACTTTCCAAGTTTTGTTTCTTTTATTATAAATTCGGGGGGAAATCCAGTCTGCAAATAGCCTGTATCAAAATGGCTGACACACTGTATTTTTTTCTGCTACTGTATTTATTGAAATTCTCTAAAATGGCATGTCAGGCTATATTTTTCTCCAGTGACAGTTGCTGTTGCTGGTTTTATTAGCTGGTTAAGCAACCAGGGCATTCTTGTAGCCACCACTTGGTTCCCAGTGTATACCCTTTTCTAAGCATTATGAACTGGATACGTTACCTGGGGCAGTGCATGTTTTGCCACCGCTGTCCTGCAGGGTCTCCTGCAGCCTGGACAGGAAAATAACCAACCTCCCAACACAAGTGAGACTGCAGAATCTTCCTAAAGGCAACAGTTATCCATATGAAGAACATAGCACAGTTACGTAAGGGACATAACATTAAACATAATGGTAGACATTTGAATAGCATCACTGTTGCACTATAGATTTCCTCCCTCCCCCGCTCTAAACACTCATTTGCAATTCTGGGCATCCCAAGTACTGAGATATGTACCAGTTCATTTTTCACACACACCCGTCATTGTATTGTGGGTTCATCTAGTCATGGTTTCTCTGAAGCATAACATGTCTTGGGTTTGCCTAGCCTAGAGCAGAGAGAGCAGGTCATAGGACTCCCTGCAAGCCTCAAGATCTGTCAAGGAGGGGTGCATCCTAGGGACTGCCATACACTGGTTTTCTTGTGCAACAAAGAAACAATGTTGACATAGACTGATGTCCTCCTTTATGGCAAAAGCATGGCAATGCACAAGGGATAGAGGCATCTGTCTAGCCTGAGAGAAAGACACAATGCTCTGAAGGTCTGCCTGGACAACACACATCATCTGTATCTGATTTTACAGAGTTATACCACAATTCCAGAGAATTACCACATAGGTGGTAGTACACTAAACACCGAAAGTGTGATAAGAGACTTAGGGACACAGGTGGACAGTGGTCTCACCTTCAATAACCACATTGCCACAACAGTCAGGAAATCCTTCTATGTGGCACACCTCATCACTAAGGGCTTTTCATCCAGAAAAAAGGAGGTCATTGTCCCACTGTATTCGTCCCTCATTAGACCCATTATAGAATATAATGCCCCATTTGGTATGTACCTCTCAAGACATCTGCAACAACTGAAAAGGCCGCATAAATACCTCACTAAAAGAATCACAGGCCTAAAGCAGATGCCCTATGCTGACCGCCTTAAAAAACTTCAGCTATACTCTGTCGCATATCGTCTACTCAAGAGGCGGTCTCTGCTTAACATATAAGGCCATGTCAAACCCAGAGCTGTTGGATATGCTCCACTTAAAGAAATCCCAATCCCTCAGAGCCACACGCTCCAGGGATCTTAACCTTGTCATCACAATAAACAAAACATGCTGGAGGGATAGGTTCCTGACCCACAGAGTCCCCAGACTCTGGAATAGACTGCCCATACATGTCAAGCAGAGCGCATCCTTGACCCTCTTCAAAAGGAACCTTGAAGATTGGATGGGAGAAAGGAAATTCACCCCGGGGATCACGTCAGTTGCTCTACTAGACAGGGGTCCAGGGAAGTAAATAGTGCGGGAAGAAATAGCCAGGGAATTGTTATGGCTAGGCTTGTATAGGCCCTAGGGCCGATAACCTAGTACCAACCTATGATCTATAACTGAAACAGTGAACTTATTCGAACATCTGCTGTTATAGTGCCTTCCTTACACAGTTGTGCTTTTTCTTCAGCCAGTAAGTTATTATCAAAAACACGCTACCTCTTTAACAAAACAGCTACTTACTTACATTATGGTTTCACTAATAAATCATTGTATGTAATTTCCAGTCTAGGGTTTTCCAACTGTGAGACATAGCTAACAACTAATCTTATTAGGAACATGCAGAATTGTAGCTTATATTCTAATGTAGGTTTTAAAGCGTTGTGGGTTCAGTCTTTCATGATTTCACGTCAGGAGTCTTCAGCTTTAAGAAAATTTTCAAGGAGCCATCCTTATCAATAAAATTAATTACAAAAACACAAACTTTTTAAATCAAACACTATAAAATGTGACTTTTTTTTTATAAAAACTGTTACTGCTGTTATAAATCCATCTTTAGAGCCATTCTGCAGTGGTCAGTATTGGGGCCATTGTTATTTGGATTATTGTGTCTTTCGGCTTTTCACGGTTAGGGGTCGCCACAGCGACCCCTAACCGGAAAAAGCCAAAAGACAACAACAGCAGTGATCTTGGAGGTAGTATGATGAGTGACAGTGAGATGGAAGATGCAGTCCTCACATTGTGGATACAAAAGCAATTTTACAGTGTAACTGCGATCTTCGTAGTTCACTTTCACTTTTTCTGAATCACACTGAAATGTTCTTAGTTTAAGAACTCGGAGTGCTAAGACTTGAATTTCCAGTAGAGCAGTTTAGCTTTAGTGTTTTTCTTCATGACAAAATAAGGCCATAGTGATGCTATTCATTTACTTATAAAAAGAGGAAAAAAAAAACAATTACCAGCCATCCTCAGAGAAGGAGCGATCTGTTCACATTCGATATCCACAAACTATATCGGGTTCAGCAACTTAATTGTCAGTGGTACAGCTGAAGAACCATTTCTTAGGCAGTCATGTTCAAACTCTCTTCTGATTAAGTCTTGCTGAAAGACTTTAGTTTAAAAGGATCTGTTGCAGAACTGTATAGATGAGGAAGGTTAAGGTAGAGGTAGACTTATGTCTGATATAGTGGGCAATTCTATTACTGTTAAGACTACCAGTGAGTATTCATATGGAGATGGAAAGAAGTAAAGGTAGTTGTTGCCAATACTACCTGCATCAAAATGACCATTCCTTTGTCATTAGTGGTGCATGGAGTGAACCCCAGTAACAGATAGCTACAGTCAGTGGAAATGTACGAAAATTGTTCTGTACAGAGAGGGCAGCAGGACAGATGTAACCCAGTCATGAGATTACTGCTGCTATTTTCTGAAGAGTTCAAAGTCCAATAATGTTGTCACAATTGCAGAAGCTTCAGCTGATAAATTAATGTGACTGTGTGCACACAGACACTGACTTTCTCTGCTGTGGACTAGTCACATGTTCTTCTTTTGTATGAACTTTGAAGGTCCTGATTGTAAAAGATGTAATGTGAAAATTGAACAGTTTGGTAGAGAAAAATGCCATCTATCCTCTTGAGCCTTTCTTCCCTTGACCCTCTTTAAGCCATTGTGAGTGGAGTAGATCACCACAATTTCAACTATTGTAAATGGAATAAATCATCACAATTTCAGTCCCAGAGTATGCTATAAAATGTGTAAGCAGGGATTCTGCTAGTTCCGTTGTCTTTGCTCTGTTCGTTGATTAGACATCCCGACTCACATAACGCGGTATAAAAAGTTCATTAATAGAACTTCCCTGATGCCCATGCTCTACAGTTTAGCAAGTTTACATTTCACCTGAAACTGTAGGTGTGATTAAGTTGAAATGGTGCAGTTATAGATATTGTAGTACTCTTTAAAGTACACATCCAGGTTAAAACTGCCATGTTCAAAAGATGAAACAGCAATAATTTAATCTGCTGTGCTAATTACAAGCTGAGCATCCACTCTTACTCACAGAGTTACTGGTTATGGTCTATTTAAAAGTTTTGAATGGCCAAATTGTTGAATCTGATATGGGTTGAGACCATATGGTCAATAGTTCAGTCCGTCAAACTGTTTTGACTGAGATTGTGGTACAGTAGGGATCAGAAAAGTTGCACTTTTCCCTACTGTAGTGCGATCTCGGAGTTAATTAGCAAGGGGTCTGAAGGTGCAGAGGAGCTTGCCCACCTGCAGAAGTATTGTTTATGTTGTTTGCAGATGTTTTTTGGGTGTATGTTGTTTATCAACAGACTAAATTGTTGATCGTATGGTCTCAACCATATTGGGTCAACAATTTGGCCAGTCAGTACTGTGAAATAGATCCACTGGTTATAGTGCATGAAGTGAAACCTTAATTGAGGGAACATAATTACACATGTGCTATCATGTTTCCATGACAAAAAGGCATACAAGTAGATACAATAAAAAGGGTGCTATAATTCTGCATTCCTGCTATGGAAAAACTGACACATGGAGGCCAAAGCTTTTGTCCTGTAGTAATTAGTTTAACAGCCATGCTTTCAGTGATTTTGTTTCTTTTTGGCTTGACAGATGGATTTCTCTGATGCATAGGTAACTCAAGATAACTGTGTTGTGGTTCTTTGAGATTGCTATTTTTGTCTGTAAAGCATGGCTTGCACAGCCTGACACACTTGGAATATTAATTCCACAGGCAGAGCCCCGCACAATAAAAGCTTAAGACTAAACACAGAACAAACACTGCTTGTAATGTTTCCCTGTGAACGATTCTGAGATGAAGGAAGGTAGGTGTGCCAAATAGTGTAATTGCTAGAACATTTGAACAGCATTATTGCAGTGGTTTCTTAGAAATATGAACATTTGTAAGAAAGATGGCTCTTAACAATTAACATTCATTTTATAGTGTCAGGGGAAGTGGCAGTTTCAGTGGATTTAAGCAAATAGGATAGTGAAATAAGCAACATGTCATTAAAAAAAAACTGTAGTGTCAGTACTTTGCAACGTTATAGGTATGCTGTTAGTTTTTTGTTTTTTTTTTTCTTTTCGCTTTCCATATACCAACCATGAAGCACTGACCGCATCCTCCCTGGTCAAGATTCAGCTGTGGGACTTTGATGATCCTAAAAAGATAACGTTTGCTGTCTTGACCTTTGCTTATGTAACTATTATTTTGATGTGATCCCTACAATTTTGCTTCAGTGTAAACCAGTTTGAAATTATTTACTAAGAATCTGAATGCATTTCATGTGATGCTTTGTGTTATGGAATATGTGTACTCAGGATTTGTAACTCCAAGAAAACATTTCCTCAGAACATTTGTAGTTATTGTTTATTTCTACATCCACCATTGACCTGTATTCTTGCCTGTCTCACACTAACGTGTGTGTATGAGCAAGTCTATGTGTGTGTGTGTGTGTGTGTGTGTGTGTGTGTGTGTGTGTGTATGTGTGTGTGTGTGTGTGTGTGTGTGTGTGTGTGTGTGTGTGTGTGTGTGTGTGTGTGTGTGTGTGTGTGTGTGGATGCCAGTGGGTGGTCACAGTCAAGTACATGGAGATGGTGATTCCCTGAGCTACATATGATTGTGAGAGTTTGTTCTGCAAAGAGAAAGAGAAAATGTATCTAGGCTACTGGAACATGGCCACCCCAATGGGACAAGAGCTGGGGGCAGGCAAAGCCTCCCCATACTGCAACCAGAGCGCATTTTCTGGTGACCTAACCCCTCAAGCAAGCAAATGCAGTAAAAACACAAAGGTGTGCAGAAGTGCTGCTGTAGCCTAAGATATAATATGGGACAGCTTGTGCTATTGCCCCCCCCCCCCAGCTGTAAAAACGAAAAGAAAAGAGAAGTAAAAAATAAAAAAAATAAAAGTAAAACAGAAAACAAGCACGAGTCCCGGAACGTTGCGCATGCGCACTCGCGGCATTTCCCAATACCCAAACTGCTGGTGAACCAGTCTGGAGCATGCGCACAGAATCCGGACTGTCTCTCCAGCAGTCTGGATTAGGTAGAGAGCATTGAACAGCAGAGATCCTAGAAGTCTATGCAGTTACAACTGCATAGACTGGAAGGGGATCAGACTGCAACTTCTGCAGGTTGGGTAGCAGCTTGCTCTCGCAGGAGGGGAAAGACTTGCTCTCGAGGGGCTTTTACTGCAGGATGGACAAACTTGCAGCATTGAATGTGGATTTTAGGAAGGGCTTTGAACAGACTTCACGGGAGGGAAGGACTTGCTCTCGTGGGCTTTTACTGCAGGATGGATGAACTTGCAGCATTGAATGTAGAATTTAGGAAGGGCTTTGAACAGACTTTGCAGCAAACATGGATTTTAAGGCTTTGAACGGACTTTGCAGCTTTGAATTGATGAACTGGACTCACTCAGGTAGTGTGTGTGTGTGCGTTTGTGTGTGTGTGTGTGTGTGTGTGTGTGTGTGTGTGTGTGTGTGTGTGTGTGTGTGTGTGTGTGTGTGTGTGTGTGTGTGAAATGCCCCAGTTAAATATATCTGGTGGCTAGACTCAAACCATGTACCTGGCAAACAGGTAGCAAGAGCTTGAATTCCCTACCCACCACCACTTGTGACATTTTTGCCTCATATTTTTGTTCTTGTGAAATTTGTGGTTTTCTGGATTTTGAATAATGACAGGCATTTGAATTTCAGACTTCATATTCTTCAGAAAATACATGGTAACACAAAACCTTTTATTCTAGTAATGTTCTGTTTATAAGATCAATATTTGAAATTTGTCCCTATTTTTGGGGCTGGCTGTATTCCCCCATTATTGGCTTTGTCCAATTTTTTTTGTGCTAAGAGGTCGAGAGCTATGGTGAGAACTGAATTCACTGAATGTATTCCCCCATTACTGGCTTTATCTGGGTGTTTTGTGCTAAGAGGTTGAGAGCTGTGGT
The DNA here is from genome assembly GCF_019279795.1 of Protopterus annectens. NCBI lineage: Eukaryota > Metazoa > Chordata > Ceratodontiformes > Protopteridae > Protopterus > Protopterus annectens. The sequence goes on along the minus strand of NC_056735.1, from coordinate 1,852,763,684 downwards.
GAGAACTGAATTCACTAAATGATAGCCATTTAAGTTTCAGTCTATCTGTCTTTCAAGAAACAGCTGATTTGGCATAGTGGTGTGTTGCTCTGACTGTAGTGCACAAGGTCCAGGCATAGCTGGTGTTAGGCACACATGGAACCCACGGCCGCTGGGAGCCCCTGATCATCTGCCCATGAAAGAGGGCCCCCATGCAGCAGCTGTGGGTTACTCCTTCTCTATCATTCATTCCTCCTTCCTCTGCACTTTGTAGATGTCTGGACAGCTACATGATGTCATTGCACGATCGCAAACTTTTTTCCGTTTTTTTTTTTTTAAACTTGTCTATAATTTGCGCTCAATCAGGTCCGCTTCAATGAAGCAAGGGGCCTGATTGGCTGCAGCAGACAAGGAAATAAGTTGTCTTTTTTTTTTTTTTTAACTGGAGCAATTTTGGGACTTTTCTGCCTAACATTAATATCTAACATTAGACCAGACACTTGCACCCCCCCATGCTGAAACATTTGGTATGGAAGAAACTTTAAGCATTATCTCCCCAGACCTACAATTACTTCCTACTTTGAAGTATGCGCCACTTGACCATATATGCATTCGACAAAATTCATATTAGGAAACAAAATGCTGAAGTCTGGTAAATATGTAAACCACAGCAGTCTACATCTGGCTGATTGTTGCTGTCTGTGGTGTTTGATTTATTTGTATATTGTCCAAAGTGATGCAGTTTATCTCCAAAAGTTCAGTGCTTGCATTGAAGGATTTCTGTCAAAGCTGTGCTCATACTGCATTATCTGTACATAAGAGATTAATATTAATGTGCTGACACTTTCTGCATTTTAGGACTTGACAGTGACATTAAAAGCTCTTAATGCATTCAGCAAATATATGAATAGTTTGTATTCTAGTGGAAGAAAACACACACATGAGCAGCACTTAGGATGCAATATAATAAATTTGGGGAAGGACATTAAAGATTTTTCATACTTAAATGCCATATAATTTATATTTAAATGACTCAAAATATTATTTTATTTAAACAGTATGCAGCTGTAACAGAAAATGATGCTTTGCTGCTTAAACTAATTAACTTTAAAGAGTAATTTCAAATAAGCAGCTATAAATTAAATTCATTCTAGTTTTAATAAAAGTAAAATATGGCTGAGGAAGAATCACAATTTGTTGCTTTATAAATTAGTTAGAAACAAATCTGCTTATTGAAGCCAAAAGGCATTTCTGATCAGGCATTTTAGTTTGAAAGACAAACTCAAGTGGTTCAGGGCCTACTAGATAAAACAGTCCAGCATGAATTGATGATGAAAATGGGTGACTTGAATGCACATATGGGGACAGACAGAACAGGATATGAGGACTGCCTGGGTCCACATGGGTGGGGCAACAGGAATAACGAAGGAGAGGCCATTCTAGACTTCTGTATGGAAAATGGTTTACAGTAGCCAACACATGGTTCAGAAAGAGGGACAGTCACAAGATCATATACAAGAGTGGCCAACATGCAACTCAGGTAGACGTCTCCTAATAAGAAGGCACTGGGGTAGAATCAGTGATTGCAAAGTTATCCCCAGTGAAATTGTGACATACTTGTTGCACTCTACTCCCCCACGTAGTGACTCTGGATGTGTCAAGCAAGGCAAAGAGCAGTTGTGCAGTCTAAGTGTGCAGAGTATCCCCCCATCCAAGGTAGACACAAGTACTACAGTGGCTTTTCATCTGTCATATTTTATACTTTTGATTTATGCTTCTTATTCAGAAAATGCATGTAATTGCAGTGCCTGTTGCTCTGTGTTTAAGTAGCAATGGTTTAATGACCATTGGGTAAGCTTGTCTGAAACTGTAAGATGCAAGTAAGCTTTAATAAGCATACTGTTAAAGAATTACCAACACTGAAAGCCTTTTTGTTGTTGCCATGCAGAGAATATTTACATAACTAGATAATGTGTAAACCTTAGGTACTGAAATGCACATGACAGTATTTGTAATAAAGGACAGGATTACAGTTTGTTTAGAAGCTCATTACATTTGTTGGAGACTTGCAGTCATATTTGCAGGCTTTACCCGTAAACTAAACAGAATGCCAATCTATCATGTGTGGTCCATAACCTGTGCTGTAATTCTTTAAGCAATTTATTTTGAGCTTGTGTATTGTTTGCTGTTCATTTTTTTTACTTTGATCATGTTTTCCCCATGAAACAAGTAGATAGTTGTTATCAGGCAGCAGGTCTTTTTTAGATAAGAAACATTTTTACAAGTGGGGGTATTGCTACTTTCAGCATGTTACTTGGTTCTTTTATAAAGCTGATTATAAATTATAATTAGAACTGCAATGCAAGGAGAAGTGGTTTGAGTTGAGTGCTTCTTGTTTTTTTATACCTGAGTTTGACTGGCATTCCAATAATGCATTTAAAAAATCATTTATTTTTTCATGCCTCACAACCTTTTTGTTTTCATCTAGATATTAAGTAAGATGTCATGTAGCCAATGCATTGAAATATTTTTTTTCTTCTACAATTCATTTTGTCGTGATTGGATTCTTATAATGACACGCCTCACAGCAAGAGGTTCTCTGGTGATTCTCGGCTGGGGTGCCTTCTGTGCGGAGTCTGCATGTCCTCCCTGTGATCAAGTGGGTTTCCTCCGGGTGCTCCGGTTTCCTACCACATCCCAAAGACATGCAGTAGGTGGATTGGATACTCTAAATTGGCCCTAGGTGTGAGTGTGTGCATGTGTGTGCCTTCTGTGGAAGGTTGGGCGCCAGGCTTGCAACTCGACACTGTAAAAACTCCACTGCCAATCATGAGCAGACAGATGATCCGCTGTGGTGACCCGTAACCGGGAAAAAGCCGAAAGAAGAAGAAGGATTCTCATAATGACAGTTTGGCAGTGGCAAAATCCCAGTTTTTGCGGTTTGTAGCATAGCTCCACCCCTTTCTAGTTAACTACACATCTTCCCATTGGCCCAAGTACATTCAGCTGTCTCCTGCAGTCCCCCTTTGATTTGAAGTCACCAGCCACCACTGGATATAATTTTGAGGACTGAGCAATGATTCTGCCGACCTTCACTAACTGTGATGCAACACTTCCTCCCTTCTTAGAGAACAAAAGGCAGGTCTTTTGGTGCTTGATTTGTCCCCAACTCAGCCCCATGCTACACATGGATCACAGATCAGCCCTCATTTTCTAGGATTACATGTAGGAATTTCACTTTCTGCCTTGTGGCCAGCCATCTTTAAGGTGTATTTTGAAGTTTCTTTGCCATACTCTTCGTTTTGCTTTGATTCACAGCAGTTTTTTTTCCATACTGGACAGCAGTTGTGCATTCCTTGGCTCAGATGTTTGTTTTGTATTTATGATTTATTTTCATGACTGGGAGACACTTAACCACATTCTGAATGTACATCCAACCTCATGGACACTAAGTTGTATATACACAGAAGTGACATGTAACTTACCCACCAGTTGCCTAGAATTGCAGAGTATGATCAGAAGTTCAGTTGTGATGTGGTATATATAGTTTCACATCCAGATTGTAAACTGAAACATCCAGTCAGTCAACCAATTTTATTCACATCAGTAACTAGGCACATTACAAACAGTATGCAAGTATTGCTATTAGTTCATGGAAATCATGCATATAATTGAACGTTCATAATGGTGAACATTTTTTATGCTGGCAGAAGTGATTGAAACTCATTTGATCACTCCTGCTGGCATTGAGTCTGAGCAAGTGTGAACAGTGGGGATTGGGGAATTTGTCCTTTCCCCACTGTACAGTGATCTCTAAGCTGGTATATATATATATATATATATATATATATATATATATATATATATATATATATATATATATATATATAATTAGAAGTGGAGGTGGGGCACTGGGGGGATCTGAGTGGGCTTACCCTCCTGCAAATAATTTAAGTGTTTTATTTTTTCAGTGTTTTGGCTTTTGATCTTTCGGAATCGATGTTTAGCCATTCAACATTTGAGTTCTTCAATGTTTCAAAGTACACCTCTATTCAAAACTTTACATCTCTGTCTCCCAATCAGTAAATCAGGACATCACCAGTACCTGCCCCTTCCCCATATATGTACAGAACAGGTCATCACTGCTCTCTCAAAGGCAAAAAAATATAGCTTCCATGGGACCCGGTAACATCATAGGCTGCATCCTATGTGAACTCAGGCAGGAACTTGCAGCACCACTAGATACCCTATTCAACCAAAGCCTGAGTACTGGCTTCATCCCAGTGGAGGACAGCCGTGGTCATCCTTTTACACAAAGGTGGAGTGTCCACCGATCGGGGAAATTATAGACCCATCAGCCTAACTAGCCTGATCTGCAAGGCCATGGAATGGATTATCATGGACCTTATCAACAAGGACATAGGCAAACTCCAAACATTTGATCCCACACAGTTTGGCTTCATCAAGGGGAGGCCATGTCTGCTAAATTGGGTCGGCTTTTTTGAGACAGTCACCAAAGCCATGGTGCACACCGTCTACCTAGACCTGGCCAAAGCCTTTGACACTATTCCCCACTCAGGCATAATAAATTAACTCTCTCAACTAGGCATGAATCCATATGTTACCAGATGGGTAGCAAACTGGCTCATTGATAGAACCCACTTAGTCAAAATAGGGGAAGCCACCTCAAGCAGTAAACCTGTGACAAGTGGCGTACCCCAGGGTTCAGTTTTGGGGCCTCTGTTATTTGGGATATACTTTTGTGAGGTGCAAGCCAAAGCCAGTGGCCTATGGTTGACCAAGTTTGCAGATGACTGCAAGCTGGGTGCTGTCATCAATTCCCAGAGTGATGTGGACATCTTCCAAGAGGGTCTCACTCTGACAAATGACTGGTGCCAGAAACATGGCCTCAAGCTGAATACCAAAAAATGCATCATCATCCCCTTTGTTGAGAGTGACATCCCCACAGATGATCAAATTAATAACAACGTCCTCAGCACTCAATCAGTCGTGAGGGATTTGGGCACCCATGTTGATAGCAACTTGACTTTTGACCACCATGTTGCTTCCGTTGTACGGAAAGCCTTCTACATGGCCCACCTCATAAGTAAGAGTATCTCATTCAGGGACAAGGAGGTCATAGCATCCCTGTATTCTTCCCTTATAAGGCCCATTATCAAGTACAACAGCCCTTTCAGCATGTACCTCGCAAAGCACATGCAGCAGCTGGCGAGACCACAGAGGTTCCTCTGCAGGAGAATCCAGAGCCTCAAACATCTACCATACACAGATAGGCTAAAAGCCCTATCCTCTACTCGGTTTCATACAGACTCCTCAGAGGTGACCTCTATCTGGCATACAAGGCATTCACAGACCCCACCTTGATGGGACTGCTGCATATCTGCAAGTCAAGTTCCACTCGAGTAACACGCACACACCGCCTCAATCTGGTCTGTGACATCAGCAAGACTTGTTGGTGGGACAGATTTGTGTCCCAGAGACTCCCCCATCTGTGGAATAGACTCCTCCTCCACATCAAGCAGAGTACCTCTTTACCCCTTTTTAAGCGCAACCTGGATAACTGTATGGGAAACAGAAAATATGCCCCTGGGATTCCACCCACGTTCCTGCTGGACAGGGGCATCGGGTGAGATTTGTCTAAACATGAGCTAAACTCTTGGCTAGGCTTATAAGGACCTCAGGGCCAATAGCTTAGTAGCCCCCTATGGTAATCTATAAAACAGCTTGATATGTATGTCAAAGGTACAGTATGTTATGAAATCAACAACCCATTTAATCCATTCAAATGCATTGCCTCTTGTATAAGTCTAGTACTAAAGATCATTGCAGTGCTTGGAAAATTGTAGTGTGGTGCTTAGAATTTCCCATTTTAGGAAATTGTAACTGCATGTGTTTACCAGTAACTTGTATTTGCATTTGTTCTTTTCAGTATCTTTATTTTTACCAGTACTGTAATCAAAGGAGGAAATACATATTATGAGTTACTGGTATATTTTCACATTATAGTATGATGTTTTATTGTTATTTGTGTTTATTTTCTCAACCTGGTAATGTTTGTATTGCAAATATTGAAACCTATTTTACAAGAAGTTATAGACAAAAGATATAGGGGTATTATTTTCCTTTACTTGGTAAAGGTATTACTCAAAATGAAAGTTTATCTAAGGAAGGAATTGACTTCAAAAGGTCAGCCATCTTTAAGTTTAATAGACAATTTACTGACATCACCCAGATTATTCAGCATAACTGGAACTTATTTTACACCAGTCAAGATTATCTTGAAATAGTGGGGAAGGCCCCAAAAATTGTCTATCAGAAGGATATTTCCTTCAAAAATATGATAGAAAGAAATAACATTATTGACACTAAAATAGGGGGCATGTTGAAATGTGGATTTTGCCTTCAATGTAAACATATTATGGAGTATACTGAGATTGATATTCCCAATTATGGGAAATATTTCTATAGGAAGAAATTTTGTTGCAGTAGCAAATCTGTAGTTTATCTTGCCCTTTACCAGTTATGTCCATGTTTTTATATTGGCAAGACTATCAACGCCCTTAGAAGCAGGGTCTATCAGCACTGCTATGACATCAGGAAGCAGGACATTAAAAATGCCTTGGCAGTTCACATTAACAATAACGAGGGACACAATTTTAAGTTCACAGTTTTAGAGCAGGTATCAGTGGGGGATAGGGGGGGTCCAGTTAATCATTTCTTAGAGTTTTATGAATTAAGGTGGCAGATGAGGACCAGTGCTACCGAATATCCAGGCCTTAATAGTAACATTTCCATCAGCCCTATACTTAGACTTAGGGCTGAAGGATATATGTGAATAATATGCAGTTCATAATATTTATTTATATATATGTAAATATTTATATAATTTATAATGAAATGTTTCCTGTGAGTTTACACATATGTTTTTAACAGATTATGTATTTTATATACATTTTTTATATATTATATGTATTTTAAGGTATGTATCTATTGTTTATGTGTTTACAGACTACACCTTTAAGCTGATTGCTAATTAACATTTTTGTAAGCAAGATTGCTATATAAGTTGGGTCAGTCATTGTTCATTTGTAATTGTTTTATTCTGATGAAGTTTGGGTCACCCTTTCAGCCTCTTTCTAGACTCTAGCTCTCCAAAAAGGAGGTCTTTTGGTAATTGGCCGTCTGCCATGCACGAGACATGACCCAACCGGGTCTACTTTATTCCTGTGAAAGCCGAATCGGTCGAATACAATTCGCGTGAGCCATAACGAGCGAAACACGAATACGTCGAACGCACTAAATCACAAAATTCAAAATCTCAATCTCTCATAGTTGGCCAACCCCATTGCCCGCAACATAATACCTACCAAAACACAGTGAAAAACAACACATACACACACTAACCAAAACCGTACTTCTAACCCTAAAGTAAAGCACCAAAACCCTACTTCTAACCCTACACTAAACCCTACATACACAACAATCTATGCACTATCCTTAACCCTTCCCTAACCCTAAGGTCCGTAACTACCGCACACTTACCCTACTGAGCTATACCCAAACAAACTAAATATTCCACACACATACACTTAACAAAACCCTACACTAAACCTTACATACATTACCTATCTATGCACTTACCTTAACCCGCCCCCTAACCCTAAGGTCCGTAACTATTGCACACTTACCTTACAGAGCTATTCCGCAGATGGGCCAACTATGCGAATTTCATATTTCCACTTTCGCGGTTTAGTGCATTCGATGTACTCGCGTTTTGCTCGTTATGTGTCGCGAGAATTGTATTCCACCGATTCGGCTTTCGCGGGAATAAAGTAGACCCGACCCAACCAATACATGCATCTCTGTTTCAGGACTCTGCATTTTCCTGTTCTGAATGCAGAGTCCATGTTTTACTGGCACACTAATGTGCTCAAAACACAAACTGCGTAAACTTGCACCTTGGTGTATACAGTGAGCTGATTATTAGCCCATACTCTCTTTGTCAACCTGGAAAATGTTGTGGCAGCTTTTACAACATGCTTGTTTATCTCATTATCAAGTGACAAGTTGTCAGAGATTGCAGAGTCGAGGTACACAAATTCATGAGCAACTTCTAACTCATAGTCTCTTACCATGATTGGCTAATACCCCACATTTTTGCCTATCACCTGGGTCTTCTTTAAACTGATTGCGAGGCCAAATTCCATACATGCATTCACAAAGCTAGTCATGAGTGAGTGATGTGCCTGCTGAGTGTGAGCCACAACAGCTGTGTCATCAGTGAACAGAAACTCTGTTAGATGCTTCCGAAACACCCTGGTCTTCAGTCTAAGCCTCAACAGTCCATTCTGATTCGGAGAAAGATACCCTCTGTAGCAGTTCTGAAAGCAAATTTCAAGAGAACTGAAAAGAAGGTACCAGACAATGTTGGAGCCAGCACATACTTCCTTTTTTACTCCACTGAGAATCTCAAAAGGTTTGGATGTGCCAGGCACACTGATGTCCCACTCACAAGGCTAAACAAGGAGAAGGTTACTGTCAGCTGCCTATCGGGTGCCAGGATCTGCCACATAACCCACGCACTCAGGTCACTCCACAACAAGTACAAATATGACTCTGTCATTGTCCATGTTGGTGTGAACGACCTGAGACGTACCTCCCTGGTCTACATGAAAAGAGACATGGAAGAGCTCTCCGATCTTGTAGCCCAGGCAGGTATGACCCTAGCCCTGAGTAGCATTCTGCCATCACCCAGAATGATGCTGCAGTACAAGGACAAAATGATTGACTTCAACAATTGGCTAAGTTTCTGGTGCCATTCTAAAGAGATCCAGTATCTATCTGCCTGGGATGACATGGTCGACAGACCACAATGCTTTGCCAGAGATGGCTTGCACCTGTCACCCCTGGGATTCCGGATACTGGCTAAGGTTCTTGCCGCTCCTATAGTGCCTTTTTTAGGCAAGGTTCAAATGACAAATTCACCACCGTAACAGGAACAGGCAAGCAAAAACTGAGGGTGATGCTACTCAATGCTAGAAGTCTAAATCTCAAAATGCACTCACTCGAGGCACTCCTTAAAATGGAGAACATCGATATCTGTGTAGTGACTGAGACCTGGTTCAAGGCTCCAGAGAGCACCCCTGCACTACCAGGCTATAACTCATACCACACTTTTCAGCCATGTAACCTGGACTGGAACACCAAAGGCGGAGGTGTGTCCATATTCATTAAGGATATCCACACCTCCAGGCTAGTTGCTCAGCATAATGCAGCCGAGGTTATCCAAGTGCAACTAATTCTGGGCAAAACTGCAATCCAAATTGTAGCTTGCTACAGATCACCCACCTTGCCCCAGGATTCCCACTCCTCTTTTCTTGATGTACTGGAAAATATTAGGGTTCAACCAAACACCCTAATAATGGGCGATTTCAACTACCCCAACATTAACTGGGAAAACTACTCATGTACCAACTCCTTCGCTCAACGCTTTCTGGAATTCATAAACTCCAATGCCCTGGATCAACTTATCCACACCCCCACCAGGGGCAACAATATCCTAGATCTTGTCATTACCAATATGAGTGACCGATGTCCCACACTTGAAGTCAACGCCTCATTGGTCCGATCCGACCATAAGCTAATTACCCTAGATATCCACATCCTGCCTCCACCTCCCCATTATGGAAACCATGGTAAAAATTTCTCCAAAGCCAACTTCGTGCTTCTTAAGACAGAAGTGGTGAACTTCATGACACCCATGCAGATGGACAATACAGTTACGACTACTGAATCCTACACAATGACACTTTATAAGCACTTACATGAGTGCATGGATCGTGCTATCCCAAACAGAACCAAGACGCTATCCTCCTAAAAAAGGAAGCCAATCTGGTGGTCTCCTGCCATAAACAAACTGTACAACAGAAGGAAGAAACTCTTGCAAAAGAGAATAAAATCCCATGAGTGGAGGAGCTCCCTGGTCAGCCTCAGTAAGAAGCTGCGATCCCTGATAAAATCCTCCAAAGCTAGTTACAAAAACAAAATTGCCACTGATTCTAAAGACAACCACAAAGCATTCTATAGCTACGTCAAGAATCTCAATGGCAACACTCAGATCTGCTCTGAGTTACAGCACAATGGCACTAAATATACAGACCCAACTGATATTGCCAACATCCTGGCAGATAGGTTCAGTGCTAACTTTACCCCCCTCTCACCCCCTAAAGAGCCAATCTCTATAACAGAAGAATGCAAATTTCCTGTAATCACGGCTGCACAGGTAAAAACCACACTCTCCAAAGCCAAGAACACAGCATCCATGGGACCAGACAACATCCCAGGCTGCGTTCTACACGAACTACAGAACGAACTGGCACCCCACCTAAGTACCATGTTCAATCATAGCCTCAACTCAGGCTTTGTGCCTGCTGAATGGCACACAGCAACGGTTATCCCACTCCACAAGGGGAGAGCCACCACGGACCCCGGGAACTACCGCCCCATTAGCCTGACGAGCCTAGTCTGCAAGGCCATGGAACGTATCATCATGGAACTTATAAACAAAGACATTGGTAATTTCCAAACTCTGGATCCCACCCAGTTCATGTTTGTAAAAGGCAGATCATGTCTCCTAAACCTGATAGACTTCTTTGAAGCAGTCACCAAAGCCGTAGACAAGGGTAAGGTGGTTCACACAGCCTATCTAGATCTTTCCAAGGCTTTTGACACCATCCCCCACTCTGGAATTATAGATAAACTCACTAAACTAGGTATAAATCCCTATGTCACAAGATGGGTTGCCAACTGGCTCACTGACAGAACCCACACCGTGAAAGTAGCAGACTCCAAATCCGACTTCAGACCAGTTGGATTACCACAGGGTTCAGTCCTGGGTCCTCTCCTGTTTGGTATCTACTTCTCTGAAGTACAGGCTAACACACAAGGTCTTTGGCTAACAAAGTTCGCAGATGACTGCAAACTAGGAGCCATAATCGAAACTCCTAACTATGTGGACATCCTACAAAAGGGCCTCACTGAGACAGATGCCTGGTGTCAAAGCCATGGCCTCAAGCTCAGTGCTAAAAAGTGCATTGTCATCCCCTTTGGTAAAAACTCTGTACCTATGAACTACAACATAGGCGGTAGTCTACTTAACACCGAAAGTGTGATAAGAGACCTTGGGACACAGGTGGACAGTAGTCTCTCCTTTGATAATCACATCGCCACAGTAGTCAGGAAATCCTTCTACGTGGCACACCTCATCACAAAAGGTTTCTCATCCAGAAAAAAAGAGGTCATTGTTGCCCTCTACTCATCACTCATTAGACCCATTATAGAGTACAATGCCCCTTTTGGTATGTACCTCACAAGACATCTACAGCAACTGGAAAGGCCGCAGAAATACCTCACAAAGAGGATTACCGGCCTCAAACAGATGCTCTATGCAGACTGTCTCAAAAAACTCCAGCTTTACTCCGTCGCATATCGCCTACTCAGAGGTGATCTCTGCCTAACATACAAAGCTATGTCAAACCCAGAGCTGTTGGACATACTCCACTTAAAGAAATCCCAATCCCTCCGAGCTACACGCTCTAGGGACCTAAACCTTGTCACCACAATAAACAGAACATGCCGGAGGGATAGATTCCTGTCCCAGAGACTTCCCATACCCTGGAATAAACTACCTATCTATATCAAACAAAGCTCCTTATTAGCACTCTTCAAGAAAAATCTTGATGATTGAATGGTAAATAGGAAATTCACGCCGGGGATCACCTCTGTGGCTCTGCTCGACAGTGGCACAGGAAAATAATATTTCTTGGGTGGCAAAAGCCAGGGTACCTTTTTGGCTGGGCTTGTATAGGCCCCAGGGCCAATAGCCTAGTACCTACATATGAACCTATGTGGATTCATCATACATGATGGTCCTCTTCATGCCTTTATGGAAGGCTGTGATAATGCTAAGCAGTATTGGAGAGCAGACGATCTTTGCCAAAATCACAAATAGACCTTTCCTACTGATGAAGTCATATGCCTTGGTTAGGTCACTGAAGGCAGTATACAGAGGTTTGTTCTGCTCCCTACACTTTTCTTGTAGTTGCCTAACAGAGAAAACCATGTCTATAATAGACCATTCAGCTGAGAACTCACACTGAGACTCGGGTAAACTCTCTCTGTAAGAACATGGAGCCTGTTCAGGACAACTTGTGCAAACAGCTTCCTCATGTTACAGAGAAGGAATATGCCATGGTAGCTGTTGCAATCACTTTTGTCACTCTTAGTCTTATAGATAGTAACTATCTTAGATCCCTCATATATTGCAGTACACTACCTTCTCTCCAGCATTGGCAAAGTGTTGCATGCAGCCCTGAGATTAGGGTACCGTTGGCACATTTAACAATTTCTGAGGGAATATCATCTTTCCTGGGGACTTTTAGTGCATCATTAAGTTCCTCCAAGTTGGTCTGAGTATTGAGTTCTGTCATAGTTGAAGAGGCTCAGTGGCATTCAGGACTGTCTCCGTAGCTATGGTCTCTCTGGCATACAGCTGTAAGTAGTATCCCACCCGGCATTCTGTTTGTTTGGTTCTGTCCTTCAAGACCTCACCTGTGGCCTGTTTAAGTGGGTGATCTTCCTTTGTGGTATACTGATGGCTTGCTTTATCCAATCGTACATTCCTTGCATGTTACTAATGTCTGCGGCCTGCTGAATCTTGAAGCAAAGTTGGAGCCAATAACCATTTGCACACCACTGAGCTACCTGCTGCACTTGACTCAGAGTACACCAGAGTCCCTGAAAGTTCTCCTCATTGGGTAAGGACCTGTATGCAGCCTGTGGCTGCCTCTTCTTCTCAAGCAGGGGTGTCAGCACTTCAATGTGGGCTTCAAACCATTCAGCACACTTGGCTGTCTTCTTCTCAAAGATAGATATTGCAGTGTTATGGATAGTATTCCATAGTTTTTCCCATCTCTCGCTGGCATTAGTGTCATCCAGGCAGGGCAAGGGCTCTTCAAGTGCTTGAACAAACTTGCATACTTTAGAAGGGTCATGAGTCTTGTCTTTGTCAATGTGTGGCCACGCTTCCTTTTTAGAGCGAAAGAACCTTTGCATCTGTATGTTCACCTTACCACAAATGACCAGGTGGTCTGTATCACAGTTTGCACTGTGGTAACTGCATGTTACTCTGACACTACCTAAACTACTGCATTTGGTGAGGACAAGGTCAAGTTGATGTAAATGTTTCGAACTTGGGTGTCACCATGAAACTTTGTGCTGGGGCTTGACAGTGAAGAATGTGCTGGTTATGCAGAGGTCATATTGGGAATAAAGTGCAAGTAGTCGCTGTCCGTTTTTATCTTTCCTGTTCTGGACTGTCCCAGACAGGATGGCCATCTGTGATGGTTACTGCCAACTTTAGCATTAAAATGACCAAGAATGAATAATTGTTCATGGGAAGGGACCTCACTGATGGCAGAACTAAGTTCATCATAAAACTTGTCCTTGACTTCCTGGGTAGAAGTTAAAGTGGAAGTGTAGATTCTGAAGATGTTGACCATGCCCAGTGGTGTTTGCAGTTGAATTTTTAGCAGTCTCTCATTTCTCATATTTAGTGGTATGGCTGAGGAAATGAGGTTATTTCTGGTTGCAAAACCAACACCATATTACCCTATCTCTTCTGGAAGCTTCCCGTGACAGGTAAAAGTAAAGCCCTTCTGTTTGAGACATCCAGTGAATGGCAACCTTGTTTCCTGGAGAGCCAGAATGTTCATCTGCAGTCTGTCAGCTTGTTGTTAATGACTGCTGTCTTCCAAACATCACTGATGTTCTGTAGATCTTCCGTAAGGCTTGGAGTCATTGTGCTTATATTCCATGTGCATAGCCTAAAGGCTGGTTAACCATACACCTGGAAAAACAAAAAAGCAATGAAATAAACCAGCCTTTAGACTACGCACAGTGTAACTGGACCATGGTGAGGCAGCACCCATTTGGCTGGGGGCTGCTCAACTTAAGGCAGGCAGTAGCTGCCCAGTGATATCAAAGGATCTCTCCCACCATTGGAAGCAGCCCCTGATACCTCACTCTACACAAGTTGAGTGCATTGCTTAATACTGGTAACTGCTGCTTCCCATGTTGTTTCACTGCTCACAAAGTGAAGCTGGTGTGTCCTCTCCAGGTTGCAGGCCTGGACAAGTGAACTTGGGGAAACAGCTGATGCCCAGCAGCAGGTTCCCCCACTCCACACCACTGATGTAATCCTAGGGGAAAGGCAAGGCCAGTACTACTTGGCATCAGTGTCATCTCAGGATCTGCCAGACTGAGGTGGAGTACAACCTCAAACTGCCTTAGGGGATCCATCTCCAGATTTTTCCTCAGGGTTTACTCCTGAAGCCTTCACCATGAATAAGTATTGCTGCAAGGCAGTGGAGGTTTTAAATTAGAGTTTACCTTCTCCTATTTGGGCTGCCTTCCCAGGCTGATGAGTCTCACCTGCCCAAAGGTAGTGGGAATTGGGTTGCAATATCTATAAATTGATCCCATGGCATGCATCTCTAATAGCCTCTGACAACCCAAGTCCAGCTCCTGGCCTTCATGTGTGGCTTAGTTTCTAAGTCCAGCAAGACCATACTGTCAAGAGAAGAGGCAAAGTTGGATGACTGGCATCTTAAAACCAGTTGCTTTGGGCATGTGAAGAATATATTAGTAATGATTAAATTAATAGAGTAATCATTAATGCATTCCAATCTGCTGCTGACATTGTGTGACACACTCACTCTTCCTTGATCACTAAATATATAATTGTAATCATGTGTGCAATTGAGGAGAATGAGTGTGTGTCAATATCAGCAGACTAACTGTGCAAGTTATAGCAGTTGATTGAGGAGGTGGCTATTGTTGAAGAATTACAACAGTAGATTGAAACTGTAATTATTTTTTGTGCTTCTCTTGCAGCATCCTATGGCACCCTACCCTGTGATCCATAAATGTTACTGGGTCTACCTGCTTCCTTCTAACATCCTGGGACTTATTCTGTATAGCTGGGGCCTGTGCAGATCATAAGTCTATCTTAGAGGGTCTGGCCATCATGCCATCCACTGTGGGAATTGTTTCTTTTTCCCCCATCTTCCTGTGGTTCCTTGGATACTGGGGTTGGCATACAAGTGGAAAATGTTGATGTATCAACCTACCTCTGCAGCAGCTCAGTGTCCCCACCCTGATCCCTCCTTGGATCATGCCCTCCCTTTCATGTCCCCAGCCTTCACTAGGAATCATTATGTGGGAAACGCCCTTGGGACTGCCCTCCACCTGGGATGGGAATTGCCATCCCTCCCTGCCAATCTTTCAGTCACCCATGCTGCTAATCAAACCTGGGTCATGCCACTGAAGCAGCTGAGAAACTGTAATCATTACTGAAATCAGGTGGGGGGGTTGTTACACAGTGTCAGCAGCAGACTGAATCTCCTGCTGTCATTTTTCTGACACATCCCTTCTCCCAGAGTAGAGTAATGAAGTGACTGTATTTCAGTCTGCTGTGTTATTGTGTGACTCACCTTCTGCTCCTACTCACAGTAATGACTCTGTACAGTAATGTTGTTAACAGTCAGAGAAAGGGAATGTGTCAATAACAGCAACAGAGTGTACAATTGCAATGATCAGGGAAGAAGTTTAGTGTAGCAGCAGGCTGAAATACATTGCTGAGGTCATTGTTTATTTCACTTTCTTCACAGTCAATAAGGTGATAGCAAAAGTAACAGTATTATACTTAATTACTAACATCATATGTTTATTATGTTTTTAGAAGTGTTTTTTCTCCTGCATTTGTTCATTTCAGTATATTTTAATAGCAGGACACCAGAATCTTTACTTAATTACTCTATTGCCTATGTATAAGTCAAGCCCATTAATTAAGGCCAAATTGTTGGCTTACATTTTTCAGCTTAGCACAAGTATATTATACAAAGGTATATGTGGTATAAGAAACACAGAAAAACAATACATTCTTGAATAATGATTCAGACACACAGAGTAGTAAAAGGTATCAATGGGATTTCCATAAGCTTCTGACTGAGGCACGTCTTAAGGAACCTCTTAAAAAGCTGTCCACTCTACTGAACCCAACAGGTCAGATGCTTGATGAAAGAAGGATCTTGAGGCTGTGATGTGGTGCCTCATTTTCTGTAACACTAGCAGTGCCTAGGCAGCTAATTAAAGACTGTGAGACCACCAGTAGAGGGAAGGCAACCTTTTCAGATAAGCAAACCCATGATAAGTAACCTCACCAAGATTATGTAGCTTAGGTAAAAAAAAAAAAGTAGATTCCTCTCATAAACAGTATGCAGGTGGAGGATGCAACGTATGGAGGGCTTATAAGAGGAGAGGCATGAATGATCACAACCATGCTTTTGGTAAAACTGGCGTTAGCTGGTTTTCCTCATATGTTTAAGGTTAGTTTATGAAATGTTTTGTAAGTATACAAGGGATGCCACATGCTCCTGAGGAAAAGAGAGGTAAAAACTGAGGAAAAGAGAGGTAAAAATGGATATCATCATCATTTTTGTCATACCATAGTTCTTTCCTTACAGTAACTTGTCCCAGAAGTTCTGTGTGCATTGTTCCAGACATAGAAGGCTAACCAGTCTAGAACTGTGGGGAAAGATCACACTGAATCCACACATGCTCTCACAGGATTCTATGACCCACAGTGTCTAATGCCACAGGGATCTTAAGTGTGACTAAGATAAAGTAATACCTTTGCTGTCTCACCGTGAAGATGCTGACATTGGCTGTGTCAGTGATATTGTAAGCCTTGAATCCATACTAAAAAGTCCTGGAGTTTGTGTGTTTCGAAAAATCATTCAAATTCTGTATTTATCACTTTTCTCAGTAACCTCCCAGTAAAGCTTATGTTATATCTAGGTTGGTAATTGCCCAAGATGTCTGGATCCAAAGACAATTTCTTGGTAACTAAGAACTACAGCATTCTTTAACATAGTCAGAAATATCCTTGTTCTGAAAGAATCATACAATCAATTTTAAATATGACTGGGATGAAGACCTCTAAACAAAACTGAATCTGCTTAGTAGAACTAAGATCTAGTCCATTAGTTCTTGGTGACAAATTTGAAATTAGATTTGTGAATTCAGGAAAATGGACCTATTAAAACATGCACCTAACACTATTCCAGGAAACTGGAAAATCAGTATGTCCTTCTAATGCATCAGAATCTTACCCGCACCAAGAATGATGCCACAGTATAAAGACAAAATGATCAATTTTAACAATTGGCTAAAGTATTGGTGTCATTCAAAGGGGATTCAGTGTCTGTCAGCCTGGGATGACATGCTCGACAAGCCACGTTGCTTTGCTAGGGACGGCTTGCACCTGTCACCCCTGGGCTTTCGAATATTGGCTAAGGCTCTTGCCACCCCCATAGTGCCTTTTTTAGGCAAGGCTCAAAAGACAAACCCACCTCCATAGACAACACAAGGAAAAAGAAACTAAGGGTAATGCTGCTCAATGCCAGAAGTCTAAACCTCAAGATGTACGCACTCGAGGCTCTCCTCAGTATTAAGAATATCGATATCTGTCCAGTAACAGAAACCTGGTTCAAGGCTCCCGAGAGCACCCCAGCACTACCAGGTTATACCTCATACCATGCTTTTCGGCCCCAAAACACAGACCGAACCACAAAAGGAGGGAGAGTATCCATATTCATCAAAGATACCCACACCTCCAGGTTAGTGGCACTGCACGAAGCATCGGAGACCATCCATGTGCAACTAACAGTGGGCAAAACTGCATTTCAGTTTGTAGCCTGCTACAGACCACCCTCCCAAACTCAGGAACCCCACTCAGCTTTCCTGAGAACACTGGAGAATATGAAGGTCTCTCCAAACACCATCATATTGGGTGACTTCAGCTACCCAAACATAAACTGGGAGCACTACTCAAGCCCCAACACCCTCGCCCAACGGTTCCTAGAATTTATAAACTCAAATGCTATGGAATAACTGGTCACCACTCCCACAAGAGGGGAAAACATATTGGACCTGATCATCACCAACATGAGGACTCTATGTTCCATACCAGAGGTATACCCCTCATTGGTAAGATCTGACCATAAATTAATCTCAATGGACATCCATATTCCGTCCCCACCCCCAGCCAAGGAA
This sequence comes from Protopterus annectens, assembly GCF_019279795.1. NCBI lineage: Eukaryota > Metazoa > Chordata > Ceratodontiformes > Protopteridae > Protopterus > Protopterus annectens. The sequence goes on along the minus strand of NC_056735.1, from coordinate 1,852,745,510 downwards.
ACCACGGTGAAGAACTTCTCAAAAGCAAACTTCACACTTCTCAAAAGCAAACTTCACACTTCTCAAAACCAAGATGGAATCCTTCAAAGCCCCTGGGCCAGTGGAAAATACGGCCCAAACCGCAGAATCCTTTACAGACGCATTCTATGGACACCTACAGGAATGCATGGATCGTGCTATCCCAAATAAAACCAAGACTCACTCCTCCAAAGGCAGGAGACCTGTCTGGTGGACACCAGCCATAAATAAGCTATACAACAGAAGGAGGAAGCTACTACATGGTAGAGCAAAATCCCAAAAAGGGAAGGCATCTCTGATCAGTACTAGCAAGAAACTACTATCCCTCATAAAATTATCTAAGGCCAGCTTCGAAAGAAAAATTGCACAAGACACTAAAGATAATCACAAGGCCTTCTTTAGTTATGTCAGGAACCTGGGTGGCAACTCCCAGATATGCTCTGAGTTAGTTCAAAATGACAAAAAATACACTGAACCCACAGACATTGCCAACATCCTGGCAGACAAGTTCAGTGCAAACTTCTCCCCCCCTTCCCTCCCAAAAGAGCAAATGTCTGTCCCAACAGAGTGTAGCCTCCCTGACATCACAGATGCACAGGTGAGAGCTGCCCCCTCCAAAGCAAAAAACACAGCATCAATGGGACCGGACAGAGTCCCGGGCTGCATCTTACATGAGCTCCAAGAAGAAATGAACCCTCACATAAAGTCACTGTTCAATCTCAGCCTTACTACAGGATATGTACCCAAGGAATGGCATACAGCAACAGTGGTCCCACTCCACAAAGGTGGTGCCACAGTGGACCCCAGAAACTATCGCCCTATAAGTCTGACTAGCCTGGTCTGCAAAGCTATGGAGCGTATCATCATGGAACTCATAAACAAAGACATTAGGAACCTCCAAACACTGGATCCTACCCAATTCGGCTTTGTTAACGGCAGATCTTGCCTCTTGAACCTGGTCGACTTCTTTGAAACAGTCACCAAGGCCATAGATGAAGGGAAGGTAGTCCACACAGCCTACCTGGACCTTGCAAAAGCCTTCGACACAATACCCCACTCGGGCATCATAAATAAGCTCTCCAGCTTAAATATCAACCCCTATGTCACAAGATGGGTTGCAAACTGGCTCAGGGATAGAACCCACATGGTCAGAATTGCAGGTGCCATGTCAGACTCTAAACCAGTTACAAGTGGCGTCCCACAAGGCTCAGTCCTGGGACCTCTCTTGTTCGGTATATATTTCTCTGAGGTACAGGCTAACACAGGAGGGCTATGGCTGACCAAGTTCGCAGATGACTGCAAACTGGGTGCCATAATCGGCTCGCCGACTAACACAAGCATCCTCCAGAAGGGTCCCACAGAGACGGATAACTGGTGCCAGAGCCATGGCCTCAAGCTAAATGCCAAAAAGTGTATAGTCATCCCCTTTGGGAAAAACAAAGTGCCCACAAATTACCACATAGGTGGTAATCCATTAAGTATGGAAGAAGTAATTAGGGATTTGGGGACCCAAGTAGATATTAATCTCTCCTTTGACAATCACATTGCCAAAGTGGTTAGAAAGACCTTCTATATAGCCCACCTTATCACGAAAGGGTTCACATCTAGATCAAGAGAGGTCATTGTACCCCTCTGCTCATCACTCATCATGCGCATAATTGAATACAATGCCCCATTTGGGATGTACCTTACCCGACACCTGCAGCAACTGGAAAGATCCCAAAAGTACCTCACCAAGAGGATCAAGGGACTCAAACAGATGCCCTGCAGTTAGGCTAAAGAAACTCCAGCTCTACTCAGTTGCTTACCGCCTACTCAGAGGCGATCTGTGCCTGACGTATAAAGCCATGTCCAAACCAGAATTAATGGACATGCTCCATCTCAGGAAATCCAAATCCCTTAGAGCTACACGCTCCAGGAAGTTAAACCTCAGCACAGACATAAATAGGACATGCTGGAGGGACAGATTCATATCCCAGAGGCTCCCCTCACTCTGGAACAAAATCCCAATCCATGTTAGGCAGAGCCCCTCAATGACCCTCTTCAAGAGGATAAATCTTGACGAGTGGATGGGAGATCATAGGTTTACCCCTGGGATCTCTTCTGTGTCCCTATTAGACAGAGGCACAGTAAACTAACCTTAAAAGGGCTATCTTCTGTGACCTACTATACAGAGGCACAGTCAACTAATGTAAAAGGGTGGCGAAAGCCAAACACACTCTGGCTAGGCTTATAAATGCCCTAGGGCAGATAGCCTAGTATCAACCTATGAACCTATGAATGCCAACCCCTTTAATAGATTCCACAGTGTCTGCAAAGAACTGAGGAGAAGCGGCACTTTCAGAGGCTGCAAAACTCTCTGGGTGATAAGACATGGTGTACTGCATTGAGAACAGCAGAGCCAGTACAGTTGCTGCAGGCAGATTCCCCTCTCCAAATATAATGTCTTCTTATGGAAGATTTCAGACTGGTGCCTACAGTAATGTACATCCAGTGTCATTTTGTCCTCTTGGAGTTGAGCAAGCCTCTCTGCAGGTGTTCCAAATTCCATCCTTCCTTCCGACAGTTATGGAGCTTAAGATTTTACTGAGCTCATACAATCCTACAGAGGTCAGGTATATATGAATTAAGGCAAACTAACTATGTATGGCAACCACAGAGTTGTTACTGCCTGAAGTTAGTTAGCTAGGATATACTGCACTGCAGTCCTGAAGTAGGTGGTTAAGAAAATGAACCAGATCTTCAGTATTAACAGTACTCAAATTCTTGTACTCAACCCTATCAAGATTAGAAAACAGGGCAGCTATGAGGTAAAAATGGATTAAGAAATGGTCTAATCAAGAGACAGGTACAACAATTCCCAAGCTTGAAGTCACCAACAATGCCCAGTTGAAATGTTAATTCTAGTGAATAATTGTTTCCTTAGGTTACAGATGCAATAACCTAAAAGAGTACAAATCCCTTTCACAATCTAAAGTTCTTTAGCAAAATCCATTGATCCATCATCATCAGTCCAGATGTGACTATCACCCAGAACTAGCCAATATGAATAATATATTGCAGAGTCATTGAGAAAATTAGTAAACTCTTGTAGAAATTTCTTCCCAGTATCTCGTTGATTGCAGATGAAAAGGAGCCACTAAAAAAAATACCCAACCCCATTGTCACATCAAAGGTCCTGTGTAACTGAGATTAAGTGTGTTCCTAGATAAGGCCCAAAGTTAAGGTCTAGCCAAATTGCTTTCATAAGTATGATATTGTGTCATAGCAGGTCAGATATGATGCCCTATTTTTTGACGAACAACCTTGCATTTGTATGTAGTGCCATCTGTTAGGCCAGTGGACTGTTGGCCTTACTTGCTATTATGGCAACATGGATATCTCACAAAGGTAAGATGTTCTTTTGTGCTTCTGAAAGTTCAGTCTAGGATATAATATGTTAGTACAACAGGAACTGATATGACTTAGCAAGAGTACTCAATGACAACTTATGATTATCCCCTAGCCTGTTTCTCCTGAGGGTCCTGAGATAATGTAGTAATAAAATTCAGTCCAAGGATCCCGGCAGGCACAGAAGACCAGAAAATACTGCATTTTCATTCATAGCAGACACTGAAGGTGACTAGAATGATCAAAGATAAGTTTGATATTGATAATATGTTAAGAGAAAAATGCCAGTATTCAGTACATAGGAGCAAAACATACTGTATTACTGTTGATACAAAACAACTGTAAGAAAAACTAATGCAAAATGAAAAAAAGTATAAAAATGTAAAATCTCAAAAAGAGCTTTACTATAACCCGTAAAAGTGGTGTGGTCTATTTAATTATAGACTTTTTTTTAAATTTATCTTTTGTTTACTGGGTTAGTCCCACTAGGCCAGTACTCTTTTTTTCAGGGGAGACCTGAGGTGGCGTTTATACTAATATTGGAAATGTGTCCAGAGCATCAGGGAACTTCCTCTTCTCTTTTTGATAGGTGCCATGAGATCTTTTACATCCACTTGAGCTACCACCAACTCAGGCAGATGGGGGCCATGGTTTAACATCTCATCCAAATGATGAAAGATTCAAAAGAGTGCAGCGCCCCCCCCCCCCCATGCTGCTCTGGTGTGTCAGCAATCCATCTACCTGGTGTGGAAATAGAATTCTGCACTAAAGGCATGTGCAGTACTTATGACTGGCACTGCTCTCTGTTCAGTCTTGCTCAGTATGTAAAGCTTATATGAAGTACTTACTTTTTGTGGCACAATTTTTGTTTTGTCCTTTGGTAATTGAAAAAGCCTGACTGAGCCAGTGGCCCATTTTCATTGGAGGCCTGGGGTGAAAATCTCCACATCAGATTCAAAAACAGCACCTTCTGTGTGGAGTCTGCATGTCCTCCCCGCAGTCGAGTGACGTTAAAAACATGCAGGTAGGTGCGTGCATGAACAGGTGTGCCTTCTTTGAAGGTTGGGCATCGGGCTGGCAACTCGGCACCGTACAAATCCACTGCCAATCTTTAGTGGACTGGAGTTCTGCTGTAGCGACCCCTAACTGGGAAAATCCTAAAGACAAGTAGTAGTTAAACAGTAGTTAATGAGTAATTATATGCAAGGGAACAAAAGTCCTGCAATAGTTTAAATGTTTTTTTTTTTTTTTTTATGAGTTGATGAGAAAGGCTCCACAAGACACACAAAAAAATTTTACAATAGCAGATATGTAATTTTATACATGTGGAGATAACCTCCAAAACAGATAAAGCACTTGAACATAGAATGGGGTATACCTTGTATGTCAGGGATAAGAGCTCCCACAACAGATTGAAATGCATTTATAGCACATAGCTGAGATAAATTGCAATCAAGAATACAATATATGCTGCAAGTAACAAGACACGTTGCAGAAGTGGATAGTCTGTATCAAGTAAACTAATATATATAGTTATTCAAAATGTTGACTATTTTTATAACAATATATGGAGGTGAGAAATGATAGAGTATTATTCTGCCAGCATAGACAGAGTAATAGAAGAAAATGAGGAGGAATGTGCAGGGAAAATTAAGGACATGCAAAGAGAGCTAATTATTATTAGAGAGATGAGAGTGTTAAGAAAGGACACTAGAGAGGAAATAAGTAGCAGTAAGTGTTGGTTGGAGAGACAGAAGAGCATACTTTAGTAGTATGGTATCATTAAAGTGAGAGCTTCTTTTGATTTTTGGGCCATAACTGCTAAGATATGGAGGTGTTAGCGAATTTAGAGTGAGAAAGCCATAGTTATAGTGAGTAGGTGGTCATGCATCTCTTTTGAGGGTTGTACAGGTACAGGTGTCTGCTAGATATTTTTTTAGATTGGACTATAAATTGAAAAAGTTGCTAGTGTTTAAAGGGTAAGGGGACAAAGTTCCAGGAGTGTGCTAAATAACTGGAATAGAGGGAGGTTCCTGCTAACAGGTGTGGTTTGTAGGTAGCAAGGAACAGCTTGATTGCAGATTGAAATGGCTTAGCAGGGGAGTATGTATACAGTAAGTCTAGTAGGGATTTGCTTTGCTTTGTTCTAGTTTGTATATTAATTTGTGGACAGGGAGTAGTTGGGTGTAAGTGAGTTACTTGGGTAATTCAAGCCAATCAAGCTGTTTTAGGGTTAAGCAGTGATGGGTTCTGTTTGATGTGTTAATGGTGAATATTGCTTTTTTATTGTAGCACTGGTTTAGTTTATTTTGGATGGAAGCTTGAAGGTTAAACAATACTGGGGAGCCATATAGTAAAGTGGGGAGTAGGAGGGTAGAGACCAGGAGTTTCCAGGAGTCGTCTGTAGATGTCTCAGCTATCATTATTTCTTTAGGTAATTCCGCGGTGTTACGGCGGTAGCATTGTTACCTCACAGCAAGAGGTTCTCCCGTTCGATTCTCAGCTTGGCTTGGGAGTGCCTTGTGTGTGGAGTCTGCATGTCCTCCCTGCGGTTGGGTAGCGTTTGAAAGACATGCGTGCGTAAATGGGCGTGCCTTCATTGAAGGTTGGGCGTCTAGCTGGCACCTCTGCATTTCGTAAAAATCTACTGCCAACCATTAGCGGACTGGAGTTCCGCTGTGGCGACCCCTTACCGGGAAAAAGCTGAAAGACAAACAACAACAACATTATTTCTTTAGGTAACAGAAACCTTGGAAAAGCCAGCATAGCCCAGAGCTAGACATTCCAATCTACAGTTAATCCAAGGCCTGAGGAAAAAAACAGCAAGAAAGAGGTTGCAGTCTTCAAGAGGAATAGAAGTTCAGCAGCATGTACAAAAAGCAAAAGTGAATAGTGACAATGAACCTATTAACGTTTTTCCCCACCACTGTTTGCAGTAGTGACACAGATTTTGTCCTGTTGTAGTCACAAAGCAGTCCCCACAACAGTGTCATACACAGAAAAGATAAGTGCCTGTTTCCCATAGCCAGGCAACAACAGCATGGCAGATATGTGCTCTAGCAATGATCAACACTGAAAAAGTGATCAGAAACCATAACACTGGACACCTCTACTAGCTGTAACTCTTAACCATTGTTAATTTGCCCCCCTGCATCCCCACAACCCTGCTACTAATGTATTTTAACACTGAGATTGCTGTACCTTGGAGTAAGGAAATACTTCAAAGTAGTATCCCATAAAGTAGATACCAGGAATGATAACAGAGTTGTGGGAGCCCCATGCTGTAAGACTAAAATAAGTAACAGGTCCTTTCATTGCTTGGTTGGGTTTCTGTGGAATGTTTTTTCCCAAAACAATTAGGAAAGCAGGCAGTACACTGGTATTCAAAAATTAATAGATGAGGGGGTGTGGCCAAGATGGAAAACTGTTAGCAGCACTTAAACTTTGGTTATTTTGATTTATTCTGACAGAATTTTATCAGGAAATTCAGCGTATAGTCATTTTTCAATGGAAAATTAATATCTAGGCAGTTATCTAAAAGGTTTTTGCAGAAAAATCTAGTCGGTGATTTTTCTGTTACCTTTTTCCTGTCAGAACAACTTATTACTTCATTACTACAGTGAGTCACTCAAAAGGAACTTACACAAGAATCTATAATGAAAGAACTGCAGTCTATACTGACTAGTATCCGGGATCTTTCACAAAAATAGATAAACTGAAGATGAAAATGGACAATATTAAAGAAGAAAATGAGAAGCAGATGGAGCTGTTAAATGAGGTGATTAAGCAACAGTCACAGCAAATAACAACTGAAGTAGCATGGCATGGATAGGAGAGTGGTTGAAAATGAGAATCCCATTGAATTTATTCACAAACAGAATTCTGAACTTATAGAAAAAATAGAAAATCTTGAAAGTAGGCCAAGAAGAAATAACATAGGAATCTATGGAATACCAGCTAAGGAAGAAGGAGACAACATGATTTCATTTTTAAATAATTGTCTTCCTAAGTCACTAAACTTACTTGAAGCTCTCTCATTTGGCGATGAGAGAGCACACAAGTCTCTCTCAAACACTTCACTTAAAGTAATCCACCTTATCCTAGATCAATTATAGTTAAATGCATGTCAAGTCAAGATAAAGACTTAATCCTGAAAACAGCCTGGGCTAACACACCTATAAAAATAAGAGACAACTCCATAGGGTTTGATCATGACTATTCCACTTCTATTATGACTAAAAGAAAGGTGTGTGTTCCCTTAATAAAAAAACGTAAAGAAAGTAAACATCAAAGCACAGCTTCTATTCCTGGCTAAAATAAGGATTTTTGTATCTGATGGACAAAAAAAAAATTCAACACCTTAAATGAAGCAGTGGAGCTTGTATAAAAGAACAAACTTTTGGACAAGACTGAAGATATGGATCGGACACTGACAAGTTTAAAAAGAAAACACACAAGAAATAAATGGAATTTAAAAGAAAAACAGAGTAAAAAATCTGTAGACAAATAAATGAACTTATTTTGGACAAGTTGTAAGTTCTTAATTTACTATTCTCATTAACTTCTAATTAAGAGTATGATCTGAAACAAGGTAAAAGCTTTTTTATTTGATTTTATAGATAATGTTTTAATACAAAGTTACTTATTCAGTCTGATTTATATATGGGTTATTGTTGAATAACATGAACAAAAGCCAAGGAGCTAGTCCCCCTGATGTTAATAGTAGTATTCATATTAAAATAACAGCTTAAAGTGTCTCATTACTGTGTAGTATAATTAAATGGTATAACATATAAGTTCTATAATAATAATAGGTAAATATTAGATATTTAAAGAAAGACACACTCTATAGCAATGATATTTTAATGATGTGTGATATGTCGAGTGTGAATCTGTGTGTTCTCTCTCTCTCTCCTACCAACTATTTAGATGTTTAAAAAGTATAAGGCTTATGGCTTATATAGAATGGTAAACCTACTTCCCTGAGTGATTCTGATGTTAAATGAAAGGTATACTTTTTTCATGAAACAGCTTTACAGTAATTTTTTCATGTAAAAGTCTATGTTAAACAGCTTTCTATAAAGTAGCAGCTCATCTGATGCAGTCACAAGCGTTTTACAAGTTTAAAAGTGAAGCAAGGCTGGTGTTAGCATTTTGGGGGCCCCCAGCATGTGTCAAATTGGGTGCCCCTTGATGCATTCAGTCTATCATCCTGTCACTGCCACCTCTCCTAAGTAACCTTTTAGTTCATACTGCATACTTACTTTTAGTAGTAGTATACACAGACTGACCTGTAGCTAGAATGCACTTACCAACACCATGTTGGCCCATCTCAAAAAGGGATATTCACAGTTACTGGAATTTACACACACACACACACACACACACACACACACACACACACACACACACACACACACACACACACACACACACACACACACACACACACAAACATATACACACACCCTCCAGTTCTTCCCCATGCCCCCCCCCCCCCATCTTGGGCTCTCCATACCATATACATTTTTTATTCCTCTTCTCACATTTTGTCTTACTGTTCAGATTTATTAAGAAACCAGGACTTTCTATGTGCTCTGATATGCATTTTAAAGTTTTTTTCACTTTTGAAATGACCTTTTCATCCAGTTATGGCTTGAACAGAAATTATGATTAAGGAAAGAAATTCAATGCGGTTCAGCTTTAGTTTTTCTTATAGCCTTTCAATGAACCTTCCCTGTCTTTGATTACTGGTAAAAACAGATCAGTAATAACTATTTAGGAAATAACTCAAATAAGATGGTGCCCCAAGAAGCTGTAGGGGGTTATAGATTCTGTGGGATGTATTTTAGAGCATTTCCCAACCTTTTAATCCAACAGTGGTCTAAATAAAAATCATGAGTAAGAAAAGAATTTCAGTCTTATTTTTATTTCTTTCAAGGGAGACCTAAGATGTGCCCAAGGCTTAATATTCAAAGCTGACAAAACAGGAGCTCACAATAAACTACTAAGACAATTGCTATGAGGATACACAGGCTCTTCCTGGGAATACAGCTCCCCCCCCCCCAAAAAAAAAAAAGACTGTCAATGCATCTGCATCCCTCTGGTGTTAGACTGGGATGAAAGCAGAGTTTCAAACTACCACATTCATATATTTCAAGTGACTGCTGACAGAGATATGCTTAGCATTCCTCCTCACCCCAACCCCGAAAGGCAGCCACCTGTATATGTGCTTGATGTGTGATTGTGAGGAAAGTGAAAAAACATACCCTGGGATTCAATAAAGCCTACACCAAGTGTACACTTAGTGTACACTAAGTGTACATGATATGTATTCAGTAAAATTCTTATATCATTTTTGTGTTTTCTAGTCACTCAGAAAGATTACGCTAAGTGTACATGTAGTCTGCACATTGTGGTAACCTTTATGAATCCCTGTCAGAATTTAAAGCAGTAAAAATATCAGTAGGAAAACTAAAATTAGAAGGAAGAAGGTGTGCATTATGTCTGCATTGTCTGTTTCTCAGAACAGTGTAAACTTAGTGTCGGCTTTATTGAATCCAGCCCATAGTGATTATAGTAATGTATTCTACTTTGTTGCTGTGGTCGTGTGGGTTTCCTCCGGGTGCTCCGGTTTCCTCTCACATCCCAAAGACATGCAGTAGGTGGATTGGATACTCTAAACTGGCCCTCGGTGTGAGTGCTTGTGTGTGTGTGTGCCTTCTGTGGAAGGTTGGGCGCCAGGCTGGTAACTCGACACTGTAAAAACTCCACTGCCAATCATGAGCGGACAGGTGATCCGCTGTGGCGACCCCTAACCGGGAAAAGCCGAAAGAAGAAGAAGATTCTAAGAAGAAGAAGAAGAAGATTCTACTTTGTTGTTCTTTGACAGTACACTGCCCCTACACAAGCTATAGCAACCTTCTTTATACACCTCTGAGGTCTGTGGCAAAAGTAAAAGAAACAATGACTACACTGTCCCCAGCCCAAAGACAAGCTATAATGACCTCCTGTGCACACCTCTAAAGTTTGCTTGTGATGAAAATTAAATCAGCAATAGCTATACAATTTCCAGCACCCCCCCCCCCCCATAACCTACATCAACTTTCTGTAAACCCACATCTCAGCAGGGCCAGTTTTAGAATGGGTGAGGTTGAGAGCAGAGCCCATTATCAGTTTTATCCTGAACAGGTCATGCCACAGCCCTGTTTAGGTTAAGAATGTAATCAGAAATTGAATACATTTTCCTCATTTTCCCCAACCAAGCTTTTGTGCCCCCCCCCCCCCCCCCACAATCAAGGATGATTAAGGGAGACCTCTGTATCCACGTATACAATCTGAAGAGTGGGAGGCCACCAGACTCCTAGAAGCTCCAAGTGTCTGAATGTTCTGTGATATATGTTGTGTCTTACTTTTGAAATGTAATTACTTGTTAGCTGCATTTTTACTGATACCCAGACGAATAATGCATGTGTCTCTGCATTATTGGGTGCGTGCACATATAAAAATCTATGATATCTTTTGCATACACACACACACACACACACACACACACACACACACACACACACATAAGCCATAACAATACTAGTTTTTTTTATATATTTCAGCAAATAACAATACTTTGTGCAACACTGGTAATGCCACACCAGATCAGTGACTGCTGTTCAGCAGTTGTCAAACAGCAGCAGCAGCATGGTTAAGTCACTTTTATTTACTTCACTGAGAAGTAATGCATACCTATCACTGTCCCTGATTTCACAGACCTTCCATGATTTTTCCTAATACTTTTGCTCTGTCCTTCATAAAAAGTTTGATTTGCTGGTAAGTCATTCTGTGTTACAGACAGTCAATAAACTCATACATCAGAGTTTTATACTTTTTATTGTCCAAAAATGCATGTTGATGCAAAACATGTTATTCTATTAACTTGTAAGTGCATTAGAGTAATATTTAAAACATGTTCCTGATTTTGAGCCTTTAGTCTGCTATTATTTTTGGCATTTGGCAGAATTATTCTGCAAAGAAGTTGAATACTATAGCATCCGATGTTCTGCCAGTATTTATAAAACTCCCTGAAAGAGAAAACAATCCTTGAAGATCAGAAGCATCAGTTCTTAAAAACAAAGGCATGCACTGAGATCAGTCACTCTGGGCTGCTGATCCGTCTAGTGCTTTCCTTGCTCATGTTCATTATCAACTTTATCCTTAAAGGGTCATATCACAGCCCTGTTAAGGTAAAGGAGCATAATCAGGAAATTAGTACATTTTTTTTCTCCTCATTTTTCCACAAACAGCAGCAGCTTTTGTGGGGGCCCCACGCAGTCAGGGATGATTAAGGGGGGCCCTACAGCCACGGGTATTGTAGGTACCTAAAGCTGGCTATGTTCTTAATTTTAGTGGCGAGACTGCCCACCAGCAGAGTTTAACTATGCTAGGGGCACTATGTCAGTGGTAAAATATTTAACGGAATTGTGAAGTATGTTACTTGATAAAACATGGCTACTATAACCAGAATATCTTTGAATTTTAAAGAAGCTATATATAAGAGTTATTATTAGCCACCTGGTTTTGTAAGCATACAGGATTTCTGTACTAGCTTTTGCTGGTGTGACAGACATGTTATAAAATATCAACTTAAAATAAGTTGCTGTAGTTAGAGGCCCCCAGGAACAGGGGGCCCCCAGCGACCGCAGGATTCGCTGGTGCCTAAAGCCGGCTATGAGTGAAACTAAACACAGTTTTCCCACCTGAAGCATATTTAAATCTTTTCAAGCTTTTGAATGCATCTTGAGCTGTTTCCCACGCACAGAAGCCCCACAATGATGTCATACACTTGCTGTAGCTTCAGGAGGAACTCTTTGACCTTTAAACATCCTGTGAAACAGGAAATACTTCCATAAGGTCACAGAGGCAGAGAAGAAGACTAAATTAAAGAAGTTGAACATTAAATGTAAAGTTTTAATGTTAATAATCTGTTAAAAAAGGATTATTAGGTCTAAATGAAAATCATAAAAGGCTTCTTTAGTTTTTTAGTAAAGAATGAGGTAAGTAGTTATTTGACAGTGTGGGAATGCATGTTTGAATATATTTGAACTGCACTGACTTTGCTGTACTTTTGTCTTGTTAGTTAAAATTTGGTGTCTTACATATGCAACTTCTTTTTTGAAGCTTCACATCATTAAAATAAGTTATATGATTTTAAAATAGTAAGTTAGTAAATAAAACTGTTAAAATATGCATAGTAATTAATGCATACAGTAAAAGGAAACAAAGCTGCAGAGTAATACCTTCTTGTATAAACTGAAATTATACAGTGATATGTGAGTTATATAGTGGACAAAGTTATACTATTGTATACTTATATTTGTGTTTATGGAATACAGAATATGTAGTTAAGTGTTGCTTGCTATTTAATATTTATAAGTAATAGTAGATAATAAAAATAACACTGAAGTAGGTATATTGGTAGGCTGATATAGTCATATACTTGATATGAGGATATAAGAATATATATGCAAGTTTTGTTTATATTTCTTAACATGAAGAGCTAGAAGTATCCTTTTAATTCATATTGACATTCTATTTATTTAAGTGGATGATTGTGTTTTTCTTATGTGCATAAATAGGTATTTGTGTATATATTTATGACTGGTAGTTCCTTAGTGGATAATTTAACTTACACACAAATTAATATATTATATAGAATGATAAATAGCAGACGGCATATTTGAAATGTGTAACAAATATTAATTTGATATCCAATTATGTCTTATATGTATTGATTATGAAAAAGATGAAAATAGGTACAGTACATTTTAATTTTAGTTCAAGCATGGTTAGATTTATGGTTATTTATGTATTTTGTGGTCTGATTCATTAGTACTTTAATGTTTCATTTTTCTGTTTCATTTCATATTGATAGTTTCAGAGGTCAGGATATAACAAAAATATGATATAATGCACTCTTAGTGTAATATGCTTATATTATAGGCTGAGGTTATCACATTATGGTTTTATATTATAATAAATTCTGTTTCCCATGATTTTGGTTGCAGGTATTCTGGTAGTTACATAGTCCAAAGGAACAAAACCAGAGTACCATTAGATAAGATGAGTTCTGACATCATGGTTTTGTGATGTCAAAAAAGACTATGTATTACTTACAAATGGTCATTCATGACCTGAAACTAATATGCTATGATTAATTTAAGCCTAAAAATTGTATAATTGTCTAAAAAGAGGTTTTGACAACATAGTAATGCAAAGGAAATAAGTCTGTATTTTTATGCTAGTGGTACCAGAGATCCTAAAGATAGTAGATAATTAATTTATAAAAAGTCATAAACAATGTCATGAGAGGGGCTTTAACAATAATATATACTTATTTATACATTTGGTTTCTGTAAATATAGAATCATATTAATATTATGTACAAGAGTAATTTTGCAGTTTTAAGCAGATTACTTGATACAGATGGACAGCTATCCATAATAAATATATTTTACTTAGATTTTGTGACACTCAGCTAGAGCGTCTTCTGTGTGGAGACATGTGTGAATGGGCGTACCTTCGTTGAAGGTTGTGCGTCAGAGCTGGCAACTCGGCACATAAAAATCTACTGCCAATCATTAGCGGACCGGAGTTCCGCTGTGGCGACCCCTAACCGGGAAAAGCCGAAAGACACAACAACAACATAGTATACTAAGGAACAAAGCTGAGAAGACTATGACACTACAGAAATTATACCTTTATTCATCAGTAATCATGTGTTATAATGTTTATTGCATTGTCTCCCATCCCTTCAATTCTACAAGGAAATATAAACATGCTAATACATTAAATATGTTTTATGCAGTTGATTGATTTTGTGTCCTCCATAACAGTATGTCTTTGTGGGTTTGTGTTTTAGAAGGGAGTATATATTGTAAGTGGAAAAGGTGATAGAAAGCATTTGCCTGCTGTAAAAATGTTCAATACCAACTTCTTCTCTGTACCTACTAATTCTTATTGCATACATAATAAAATATGTCACCTATACATAATCATCATTTTGCTGGTTGCCAGGCACTGTATATTTGTAGGCAGCTTTTCCTGTAGAATTACAGTAACTTCAAAAAGAATGTACCTCAGTGATCTTCCTTTTACTGTATGGACAAAAGAGAGAGAAAACCTCCACCATTCAAACTAATAGTATAAGCAGGTTTCCAGTAATTCAAGACACTATAATAGCTATATTTGGAACATAAAGGTAGTAGTAGTATTAAAAAGCAGCTGTCACAATCAAAGTTAAGCATGTTGCCATACTAAAGAGACAGAAGGCTATATTGATAAATTCCATTACTAACTCAAAGTCCATTATTGCATATTGTGTAATGAAGACGTGATATCAGGTACCTCAGTTTGCGTACAGTGATTAACTCTTCACTGTATGCTAACAAAGTATTTGACAATAAATAGTGCCGCAATATGAACAAAAATCATTGACTGTAACAATTGGCTTCACGTCTGGTGTCATACAAAGGGAGCCCAATATATATCAGCTTGGGAGGAGATAGTAGACAGTCCTGTTTTATCTATGGGCAACTACACCTCTTCCTCCCCAAGGCCTTCATATATATTGACTAAAACCTTGTTCATCCCCTTAGTGACTTTTTTAGGTAATGTTAGTCTTCAAAAGCTTCCAACATAACAAGACAGAATTTAGATAACATAAAGGAATTGTTGCTCAATGCTTGGAGCATTAACAAAAAACTCCACTCCCTACAAACACTCCTTATCTTGTAAAACACTGATCTAGCTGTCATCACTGAGATCCAGCTCAACACCAGTGAGAGAACATCATCATTTCAAGGTTACAACACCTACCACACATACAAGCCCACCGCACACTAATGAAGGCTCTAAAGGTGGTGGTTTCTCTATATTTGTAAAGTAGTATTTCTCTTCCAGACTGAGGAGACAATATAATGGCATGAAGCTCCTAAATGTCCAACTTACTATTAACAAAACCCTTTATGACATCATAGCTAACTGTGGAATCCCCCTCTATGTCACCCTCAGCCCATACCTCTAACCTGACTAGTATGGAATCCCTATGGATTAAGCCATTGACCATTCTTCTTGGGGATTTCAATTACCCCTCCATTAACTGAGAGAAGTATATCGTGAAACATATATGCCCAGAGATTTCTGAACTTCATCAATACAAATTCTTTGGACTGGTTAGTCCACACTCCAACCAGGGGTGATAAAATACTGGACTTTGTATTCACTAGTAGGAGACAACTATGATTCCTACCAATTGTAACTTCCTCCCTGGTCTGACTGGATCACAAATCAGTCATATTCACAATAAGACTGAAGCTAAAACCTTTCTCCATTTCGGTATTCAGAGATTATGCTAAGGCTAATCAAATAAAACTAAGTGATAACATGGCTAAATTCAACATCCATTTCCAGCTTGATGATTCCTATTGTTTATGCAGAATCCTGTACTGCCATATTCTGTGCTCTTAAGAATAGCTGCATAGATGCATCTGTCCGCTCCAAAGTAAATACAATGTCAAATTTAAAAAATTAACCATTGTGGTGGTACCAGAATATAAACAGTCTGTAAGAAAAGAAAAACCTCATTGCATGTAAAATTAAATGTAACTCGGAAGATGCAAAAAAATGCCCTTGCTAAACATAACAGAGAAATCCAGACTCAGATAACTCAACCAAAGCCAGATATGAGGTAAAAATAGCTACATAGACAAAGAACAACCACAATGTCTTCTTTAACTGGGTTAGAAATCTCAGGAGCAATACTCAGCACTCTGCAGTGATAATAGTAAGTGATGTCACATACTCAAACCCTGTAGGACATAGCCAATCTAACATCAGATAAATTCACCTCTCCTCTCTCCTCCTACATTCCCAAGTAACATACCCTCAACTACATCCCCCCTCAAATCTCCTTTGAACAAATCCTCAAGGCACTATCCAAGGCTAAGTGCACTATGTCTATGAGGCCAGATAACATACCAGGCTGCTTACTGGCCAGCCTAAAACAGGACTTGTCAGACCCCCTACAGAGGCTATTCAAAATCAGCCTGCAGACAGGCTTTGTATCAGATGAATGGAGTTCAGCAACTGTTATCCCCATACACAATGGACCCCCGAGTAATTATAGACCCACAAGTGTGACCAACCTCATCTGTAAGGTTATGGAAAGGATCATTGTGAAGTTAATAACTAAGGATATGGATAACCTTCAAATTCCTGACCCAAGCCAGTCCAGATTTGTCAAGGGCAGATCCTACTTAACCTCACTGACTTCTTCAGGAAAGTTACTGAAGCAAAGGGTGAGGGCAGATCAGTATACACTGCATAGCTTGACCTCGCAAAGGCATTCAACACCATCATATACTTAGGCATTGTATATAAACTATCCCAGCTAAATGTTAATCCCTATGTAATTCATTGGATAACATACTGTCTCACAAATAGAATCCAGGAATTTAGGTTGGGTGGTTCCACCTCTTCTAAAATAACTGTCATTAATGGTGTACCCAAGGGTTCAGGCCTTGTGCCACACCTCTTTGGCATTTACTTCTTCATGGTCAAAGCCAATATTAAAGATTTATGGCTGACCGTATTTACTGATGACTGTAAACTCAGTGTCATCATAAACTTCCCAGATGATACTAAGATCCCCTGTAGAGGATTCTTCCCAAATAAATAGCTGGTGTCAAAACCATGGAGTAAAATTAAATGCCAAGAAATGTATAATAGTATCATTCAAAAAGTGTGTGATATCCATTGTAATCTTCCCATTGACAACACACCCCTGAAAGCTGAGCCAATAATTAGGGTCCTGGGAACCTATGTAGACAATCTCTGTGTATCCACTGTTGTTGTGGGTCCAGTTGATGGTACCTTCTTTAGTTTTATTAATTCTGAATAGAAAAAAAAAGTGTCAGTACATGGATGGGTGGGTTATACCATATGAGCCTGATGTTCATCATTCCCAGCACCTGGATTACGCAACATGTGTGCTGCCAGAGTTCATAGCTCTTTACTGTGACTCACTCTGTCTGAATCGGCTATGATCTTGTTGGAAAATCCCCACATTCAATGAAAAAACTAAATCTGAGGCTGAAGCCAACCCCTCCATCTTCAGTCATATGTAGTCATCATTAGAACCATCAGTGACTGTGTATGTACTGTCACTGTCACATGATATTTCTAACTGTTCTTTTATTTAATTTGTGTGTATGTTTCTTACATTTTGTTGACTTTTCTGGCCCAACTAGGTATTCCAGTTTACTGTGGATATTCAAGTAAAATGCTCCAAATTATATTGTTACAGATGCTGTATAGAATTCCTACTACACTCTGCCACCCTCAAACAAAATCTAGTCTTTACTGAAAAAATAATGACCATAAAAGCTGAGAGCTGTCTTTTATTCCTAGCCCAAAATGTGGAGATAACCAGCATACTTTACAGAGCCAAAAGCTGATTTTTTTTTTATTTTAAGAATTAATATACAGTGACATTAATGCTCTTATGAAAGGTGTAATTACACACTAAATGTAATGTTCCTTCATCCCAGAGTGTGTTTCACTCTATTAAAGTGCTAGCAAAAATATAACATGGCTCAGCTGTTGTAGTCTTTGAGTGAGCTGTTCAATTCCCCATGAGTAAACCACGTTAGGTCTGCATGAAATCTTGTAATACTTTCTTTAGGAATATGTCTTCTTGGCTTTCACATTTTCCCATTTCATTTATAATCTCTCTGACCCAGGAAAAGGCTACATAGCTGTGTGTTTGATGC
The DNA here is from genome assembly GCF_019279795.1 of Protopterus annectens. Classification (NCBI taxonomy): domain Eukaryota; kingdom Metazoa; phylum Chordata; order Ceratodontiformes; family Protopteridae; genus Protopterus; species Protopterus annectens. The sequence continues at coordinate 1,852,727,280 of NC_056735.1, read as the reverse complement.
CTTTGAAGCCCTGCCTTCTTTCCCTTGTCCTAGGGCCATAAACCATTTGCGTCTCTGGTGTTACATGCATATTATGCAGCAACAGTCAGTTTTTTGTCTTATTTTTTTCTTCTACACTTGCTGACCATTAGGCCACTGTCATTGGCCACAGTCACCAATTTGCTTTCTTTGACCACACTTTTGACATAGCTATTGAGCAGGTAGTTAACAAGGCTTTTGAGTCATTAAGTAATGAAATCAAAAGGTGCTTCAACAAAGTATTAATTTAAGGGTGTGCACACTTATGCAACCAGCGTATGTACATTTTTTATTTTTATATTTATTCCCCTAACAGATTTGTTTATTTTTCAATTGAATTGTACAGGTTATAGGTCACATTAAAGGTGGGAAATCTTTTGAAATGATTTATTGTGGTCTCATTTTTTATATCACAAAAACTTGGCATTTTAACAGGGGTGTGTACACTTTTTATATCCACTATATAATGTTTGCTACTCTCATGCACATTGTTTGTTGTAGTGGAAAGGAAGGTTGCAGGTGGCTACACACTAAAAACAAACCAGTTTCTTGTGCAGTACTTTGCTGCAAGGTGACAATGTGCAATGTAGTCTTATGGGAGGATGACCCAAAAAGGGTGAGCAGTTGTTTGCTTGTGAGGGGCAAGCATACCTCTCAGCTGTCCAGATTTTGTGAGGACATCCCTAATATTTTTGCACACTTTTGCTCCATTCCTGCTAAAACTTGAAATTATTATGAGACATTCCAATTTAATTGTGCCAGCCTTTAAAATTTTCTGTAATTTGACTAATTTTTCCTAATTATGTCTCACTTTGCTCTGGAAATAAAAGTTGAGAGATATGGGGGGTAAGTACCTTTATGTGGGGATGGGAGGTTGCAGTTCCATGGAACACAATAAGGGTTTTGGGGAAGTCCATCTACTCCAAGAGTCGACCCTGAGGTTGAGTAGAGTGCCCACTAGAAAGTCGTTCAGTTTAGGAGCAGCCTTCTTGGAAGAAGCTATCACTTTGGGGCAGTGTAGGATTTATGTGACAGGTAACAGTACAGGAATATGAGTGAACTGGACATAGTCACTTGTGAGGTCAATACTAGAGTAAATAAAGGAACCAGAACTGGAATGCATAGGTATATGGCACAGAAAGTGAGGGGAAGATCAAGGGAGGAAGAAGAAGAAGAAAAGCAAAAAAAACCCCACAATAGTCAGCACTTTTTACAAAGGTGCATTAAGGTGGAAGGGCAAATAAAAAAAATCTAGGGAAAGGTTTGCTTGCGCCAACAAAGGATCTAGGTAGTGGTAGTCTAATGAAAATAACCCGAAGACCAGTAAGAGGATGATGTTAAAAGCACAAAATAAAATCCAGAGTTTCTACCAAAAAAGGTAACATCAAGAAAGCCAGTTGGCTGTAGTGGGCAGAGCATAGCTGCATTGTGCTAGGGCTTGGAAACATATTAAAAATCAAGCTCTAGATGATATTGATGCAAAGAATATACACATGTGCTCAACACAATATGATTGTGAGCACTATGGATTGTGCCTATCCAAATAAATGGACACAGCATCTTTATTTTTATTTAGTCACTACTAAAAGCTTGTGGTTGATGTATTTATTTATGTGTTTATTTATTGACAAGAAGGTACTTACTGTTGCTGGTGCTGTGGGTGATAGAGTTTTGATCTGCTGTTAGCTGCTTCTGATTAGCCAGATGCCCTAATGTACATTACAAATTGTGTTTGTATCTATTTGGCTTATTTCTGAACAGCAGAGCAATAACTGCAGTTCTGCATTCAGTTATTTTGGAGTTGTGACAGTGATCTACCTTGGACCAGTAAAGAAAGCTATAATATTACCAGCCTTCCCAGGAAATTATTTGTGTGTGTGTGTGTGTGTGTGTGTGTGTGTGTGTGTGTGTGTGTGTGTGTGTGTGTGCGCGCGCACACACGTCTGTGTGTGTTTGTGTTAGTTTTGACTGATTCATATCAACTCATCAAAAGTAATTTATTGCCATTTTTCTGAAGTGAAATTACTGAGAACAAATTCCAGTAAATCTAAAACTATACTTTTTTTCAGGGGAAAAGGCCTCCTATAACCCACCATCTCCAGACTTATTTATGCACACTTCATGGTTGCAGTGAGGAAAAGTACAAAGTCCATTCATGCTGGAATTGGTTTCAGCGATTTTACTTTGCAGAAATGGTTGTTGCTGAATGAATCTTTGTAGAGTTGACTGGCTTCATTTTGAAAACATCAGCTTGAACATGTGGTTTAGAACTACAGCTTTGAGTCTGAGCAAGGGTACTAAATAAGCTGTTTCTTAACATTCAAATGTAACCTAAAATGTCATATAAAAGATGGTCACTAACAAAAATCAAAGGATGTTATTTCAAAAAGATGACGTGACACTCTCACCATAGAGTACCAAAAATTTTCAGTGCAAGTCAGTGGGGAGATATTGCTACAGTCTATTCTGTGTCTCCCAGAATATTATATTAGAGAGGTGAAAACCTTGACTCAATGAAAATTGGGTACTTACGTATTATCGCAACCAGATTTTCGGGGTCGCGAAATTCACATACCTCAACTGTAATGACTGCATGTAAGACTCAGAAGTGATCTTCAAAGTCTTTTCTACTGCCGGTTTATATTGGTTACGTTTCAGGAACACAGTAAGCTGCATACATAGACAGGTACTTTCTGTCAACACTTACACAATGTAATCGTATATGAAGTAGCACGGCTGACATTACCTATTCTCACAAGCAGCTTCCAAAGCTGGCAAAAATCTTCCCTTTTTTGTTTCCTTTCATGTTCACTGCCTAAATCAAACAAGGTTGACCATAACCGCATAATTTACTGACATTAAGACTCGATGATGAATCGGAAATCAGTTTTGGCAAGGAACACTTTAAAACATGATTCATACATCTGGACACTTGAGAGGTATCAGTGTGCCCAACTACATATATGTTAAAAAAAAGAAGAAAAAGTCTGGTAAATACGGAATCCAGGAAACTAGAGAAGCTCATTGTAAAGGATTTCATCCCATCTACTCTGCATTTTCCTATTAATAAAAGCCCGTTTGTGAAATTTTAAACACACAATATAGGCACAGAATTTAAAACTGGCTGTTACACCCTTTTTAGAATGTGGAGAAATCTGTACTTACAAATTACATTTCTCAAAACGATAGCAGCCCTGTCAAATCAACCATGCATCTGTAATGCAAGCAAATCAGGCAGACAATTTTTTCAATTGTTTGTCTTCCTGAAGGTAATGCAAACTTTCTCGTCACCAATAACGACTTTGTATAACCCCTTTCTGTGTTTCATGCCCTCGGTACAGTTGGAGTATGCGAATTTCACAACCACGAAAATCTGGTTGCAATAATATGTAAGTACCAAAAATTATACAGTAATGCATCCATCATCAGGTCATTTTGAGATTTAATAAATTAGAAAATAAATATATCCACTTAAAGTGATACAAGGACATCAGTACTTCAGAAAATGTCAAGATATGCCATTTTTGTCCCGTGTTTTGGGATGTAGTTGTCCTTTCATAGAGGTGACACCTTGATGACAGTACATTGGTGAAGGAACTATAGTGAATTTATAAAAGAAGTTTATGACATGATAAGCTAAACTGAAGAAGCGCGGGATTTCATCTTGAGAGCAGAGTAGAAAGTAGAAGAAACACTGACAGGCTATGCCAAATGGAAGTGGAAGCCTTTACAGGAATATAATGGTTTGACAAATTCAGTGAGAGGTGATTTGACTTTCTTCCAAAATGATAAAAGAAAGCATTACTTATGAGTGCAATAAATTCTTAATTGGTGGGAGCTCAGTGGATGAATGTAAATAAAAAATATGCTAGTATCTGATGATGTAGAATGAAAGGTACATGCCAAACTGTGTAAAGCTGCAGTATAAGCAGTGCCAGAAGTGCAGACGTTCATAGGTGGAAGGCTTTGGTTAAGTACATCAAGTCCTGTTGGCCAGGGAGGAGCTTGATGCTCTGAATCCTGTGTTGAATCTAGCAGGTACCCATGCAGACATCTATTTTCTTGTTGAAGGTATAAATTGATGGGATGAGTTTAACTGAGTAGGGGTTATTTATTCTGTAGGCATGGATGTCCTTGAGGTGTGAAATTCTTACATTTTATGGTATGGTTTACATAAATTTTTAATGAGACTGAGTGTCGTCTTGTGTTCAGGTCACCGGGGTGGGGGGTTGTTGTATTCTAAGCAAGAAGATGTTTCAAATAGTAAGGGGTCCTTAGATGCACTGTATATCAGGCACTTAAATCTCCTCCAAAAAAAGACAGTGAGTTACAAAGAAGAGGGAGACAGAGCCTCAAACATTGCAGTCATCTGCAAACTTGGTCAGCCATAGCCAACTGGTTTTGGCCTGCACCTCAGAAAAGTATATCCCAAGTAACAGAGGCCCCAAGACTGAACCTTGGGGTACGCCTCTTGTTGTGGGTCTACTGGTTGAGGTGGCGTCCCCTATTTTGACTAGATAGGTTCTATCAGTGAGCCAGTTTGCTACCTATCTGGTAACATATGGATTAATGCCTAGTAAAGAGGGTTTATCTATTATGCCCAAGTGGGGAATAGCGTCAACGGCTTTGGCCAGGTCAAGGTAGGCAGTGTGCACCATCTTCCCCTCGTTCATGGCTTTCAAAGAAGTTGACCAAATTTAGCAAACATTACCTCCCCTTGACAAAGCCAAACTGTGTGGGATTGAGTGTTTGGAGGTTGCCAATGTTCTTGTTAATGAGGTCCATGATAATCTGTCCATGGCCTTGTAGATCAGGCTAGTTAGGCTGATGGGTCTATAATTTCCCAGATCGGTGGACCCTCCAACTTTGTGCAAAGGGATGACAGTGGCTGTCCTATACTCAGCTGGGACAAAGCCAGTACTCAGGCTCTGGTTGAATAGGGCATCTGATGGTGCTGCAAGTTCCTGCCTAAGTTCACGTAGGATGCAGCTTGGGATGTTACTGGGTCCCATGGAGGCTGTATTTTTTGCCTTTGATTTTTTTGCCTTTTGCCAGTGATTACCTGTTCTCTAGGTATAAAGGGGATGGGCCAGGTACTGTATTGTACTCTAATTCTATAGTTCAATTCTCAGATGCGGAGCATTCTGTGGGGAGCTTGCAAATCCTTCTTGTGCATGGGTGCTTGTCAGGTGTTCCAGTTTCCTTGTACATCCTAAATTCAAGCCATAGGTGAATTGATCTTGATCCCGACTGTGTGTGTGTGTGTGTGTGTGTGTGTGTGTGTGTGTGTGTGTGTGTGTGTGTGTGTGTGTGTGTGTGTGTCTGTCTGTGAATATCCTATGATAAAATTACTAATTATACAACTCCTCTTTCTAACAAAAGTCATCATCCGCGTCTGATGCTCAACAACAGTCAAGCAAGAGAGAAATACCACCAAAATGGTGCTGTTCATGTTAACAAACATACATTCCCCTATTGTTTACATTGTCTTATTTTTTAGAAATAACCACCATCTTGTGCATAACTGGCTACTGTAATGTAAGGCATGTAGCAAGCCATGTGTTCCCCCATGAAAACATGTATAGTAGATACCAGGAGAATTATCCAGATCCAAATTCTGTAACACACAAGACCGTTATTTATTCTTGGGCAGACAGAGACCCTAGCCACTGTCCAATGACCAAGTGGCCATTACATGATAAGAATAAGTCCATTTAGGACTCTGCAAAAGGTTCTCCTGGATTTAAGCAATTCTCATACTATTGCTCTTTTGTCACCCTATTCCAGTATCTTTAAAATTTTAGTATTGCCATAGTTTTCCTGGGGTCACAGCACTAGAAATGTCATTACTACATTTATAAATAGAGCTGCAGCTGGCTCTTCTAACTCCCTGAGGCATTCCCTGTTCTGACGCCTCTCAACTCTATGAGTTTAAAAGAAAAAAAAAAGATCCAAATCTGTTTAGTGCTGCTTTCCTTTGAGGGCTTGTGGCAGTAACAGACTGGCTCCACCCCACTCTCTCACACATCCTCCCCTCCAAACTTCATCAGATAACAAAACCACTGATTGAACACGTCTGGATGTGTACTGTAGTCAGGGATTTCTACTGGAGCTGATAAAAGGGAACTCCAGGAGAGACCACTTCATTTGGTAATATTCCAAAAGCAGACAAAAATGTTTCCTTTTGTTTCTAAAATGAGGTACTTGGGATTTAAAATATGCTGAACATGTGATTTTTCTGGATTTGTTGGTATTTTTCTAGTGATTCTGAGTACAGGAAAATACCAACAGCAGACATAAGAAAAACATTAAAAAATAAAAAGCCTTGTACCACACTCCACATCTTTACAGGTTTAACATAGCATTCAGAATGAGAACACTAAGACATTCAAAAGCAACTGACTACCAGTTCTACATTTAAAGCAAATGTACACACAACATTGGAAGTATATCAAGGCCTTCATTTGTGAGTAAAACATTGTAGGATTACACTTATGTATGAACTTCTCTTCCTTTTTTTTTTCAAAACTTATACTTTTACAAAATGGTTACAAACTATGATTTACAATATAAGTATCAGAACATTTCATAGTAGTCACTTCCCTACTGTGTACCTGCTGAAAATGTCTTCATTCCTTGTTCCTAGCAACAGATCTGTGTTCCACAACTCTAACTTTCCAGCAGCATATAAATTAGCTAATGTAAAAAATACTGACTGATTGCAAAAAATCACACAATGTGTATCATGAATGCAGAGTGGCAAAAAAAACAAGCTGTTCTATATCACAACCATTATCAGGCTTAAATAGTTATGCAAAACATATATTGTCTTATTTTGTGTTTTTGCAAGGTTTAATTTTCTGGGCTAATGGATGTTTGTATCTGGAAACCATTTTGTTGTAGGGTGCTCATAACTTAGGTTTCATGTATGTGAGAGCAATGCCCTTGAAATATAAAATAATGATGTATTTGGTAGTATTTCCTTAAGACCACTATTCCCTAAGACCAGTAATCTGTCACAGTCTTAATTACACTTTTAACTAAGCCAATATATTTTGCTACAAATTCTAAGTGTTTCCTGTTGCTAACATAATATTTATTAAACTGTGTTGTTTTTTTCTGCAAAATAATTGAACTCTACCCTGGATCTCACTTTTTCTTGCCAGACCATGTCAAATCAAAATTACTAGATGCTCCTTTGAACAAGAACAATCTGATGGCTTCCTCAATATATTTTAGTAAATCGCTCCCTTTCAAAACTTGGGCTTACTGTACACAGCTTTGCTTCAGTCATTTACCCTACTCCAATGTCTACCCCCTGCATCAGTTCCTTTATATCTTCAAACTACACCTCATGTTATTTGGCCATTTGATAACAGTCATTGCGACCAATCCAGTCATTTCTTTTATAACTTCATGCCATAGTCCATCTCATTCAGCCAGTTACTGTCTTCATAACCAAATCAGATAAACTTCTATCTGAATAAGCTGCCAACACTAAGTGTACTACTACTGTGTGCCATTAACTTCTTTTCCCTCTGTTTGTATACTTTTTTGTGCCATAAATTCCTTCCCCTCCACTCCAGTACTTTTCTGTGCCACATAATTCTAGCCATTCTACCCTCCTTCCACTTATCTCCAATACTTTTTTCTACCACATCAGTTTAACTATTCTACACTAGCCATGCTAGCAATATGTATAAGCTGCTTTGCCTCATACTGCTATGCACTTATATAGTAAATACACTTAATATGGCTCCATGTATTGTCTGAGCCTGAAACAACCAATAAAGTGAAACAGAACCACTAAGACAATCTATATTGGTTAAGTTTATATACCCATTTGGTAAAGGGTTCAGCTAACCTACATTCCAGCAAATAACAGGCAAATATATTGCCTTTATAATGTAACTAAAAAAAATGCCCAGTTTTGACCTTAAAATGTGCCTGGAAAGTTATTTCTGTTTACAGACTCCTACTAACAATACAAGCAGGGGAAATATAATTAAATCACTGCCCATTCTCTGCAATGTAAACCTCAATAATTGATATTGTACTCTCCTCATAATTGCTTATAGGTCAACAGCAAAAATAAAAGGACTGTCCTTGGTTTATATGAACATATCAAGTCTAAATAACAAATGAGCACAAGTGGAAGTGGGGCTATCTATTCACCTATAACTCTAAAATAGTAGACAGTATTTATAGTCAGTCGCATATGCTCTCAGCATGCACTTGCACAAGTTGCAAACACGTGTAAAAACATTGTGGTTCATAGAGCATTGTTGCACATGTAAGCAAGCCAGCAAATGTCACAGGCAAATCCATAAGTGAGTGAATGATGTAATTTCAATGAGGTAGTGCATGCAGATGCTGTGCTGATAGTATGCTAATGTAGTCTCTTTCCTGCCTTTTGTGATTCAGTCACAGAATACTATGCAGGTGCTTGTTGAGCACAAAGGTTAGGTAAAGGCAAGTGCCACTGTTTGTAGTCACTTTGCAGTCAGTAAAGATGCTCAGAGTAATTGTGGGTTTTGTAATTTTGAACTTTAAAATGCTTGTTGCCACAGTATCACAACCTGGTGAACTTGGCAGTCTGTGCCAAAGGTGGAGGTATTACCAACAATAGCCAGCCATTTACAGTTTTAAGGAGCAGGAGGTTCCTGACCTTTTGAGTGTTGACAGGGATGTAATGAGAGCTTTGGTTAACTTTTACAGCTTTCAGAGTAGAACTGGAGAGTGTATGGCCTTCCTATGTATGTAGATACTAAGGTGTGTATAGCTGTCCTATTCATGATGTGGGGGAATTTCAGAGACAGACTGGGGAGACATTGGGTATCTCATAGGCTTTGACTTCAAGAATTCTACAACACAGTTCCTTGATGTTATTCTAGCCAGCAAGTGTACCTGAAGTGCTTGATGCAATAGATTGCACCTATATGGCCATTAGGGCCCTAAAAAGTCCATGGGGAGATAAGTAACAGGAACAGCCAACATTTCATCGGCTGCCAGGTAATTCTGTGATGCTCATGGCTTTATCACCAACATTTTGGTCCAGCATAATGGTACTACCCATATTTCCCACATTTGGCATACAAGTTCATTGTGCCACCAGTTCCAGCATGATAGGGTGGCACGTGAACATTTAGTACATAAGTGCACCATAAATCACCCAACACCCCTTAACTATTTCTATAAACAGTAAGTAAGGTTTAATGATTAAACACTATATCTATGTGAGCCCCCATTATGTTTTGCAGGTGATGCAGGCTATGCACTCAGACCTTGGCGAGTGACCCCAGTTAGAAATCTACAGGGAGCAGTGGAGGAATGCTACAACACTGCCATTTCACAGACCCTAATAGTAATTGAGTGAGTGTTCAGCCTGCTTAAAGTCCATTTGTGTTGACTGGACAAGTCTAGGGGGGACATTTCAGTGTGACATTTCTACTGCATGCTGAAAGTTTACTGCTTGCTGCATTCTGCACGACATGATTCTGCTTTGGTTTGATGTACTGGTGCCACAACCACCACCAGCGTGATCCTTGACCGGTAATGCAGTTCCTTCCCTATGTATGTAGATACTAAGGTGTGTATAGCTGTCCTATTCATGATGTGGGGGAATTTCAGAGACAGACTGGGGAGACATTGGGTATCTCATAGGCTTTGACTTCAAGAATTCTACAACACAGTTCTCACTGGATATCCATATCCCGCCCCCACCCCCTGCACAAAAGACCACAGTAAAGAACTTCTCAAAAGCCAACTTCACACTTCTTAAGACTGAAGTGGTATGCTTCAAGGCCCCTGGGCCAGTGGAAACCACAACCCACACTGCTGAATCCTTTGCAAATGCCTTCTACGGGCACCTTCAAGAATGCATGGATCATGCAATCCCAAATAAAACCAAGACCCATTCCCCCAAAGGCAGGCGCCCGGTCTGGTGGACCCCAGCCATAAACAAACTTTACAACAGGAGGAGGAAGCTACTACATGACAGAGCAAAATCCCCAAAAGGGAAGGCATCTCTGATCAGTACTAGCAAAAAACTACGATCATTCATAAAATCATCCAAGGCCAACTTTGAGAGAAAAATCGCAAAAGACACAAAAGACAATCACAAGGCCTTCTTTAGCTATGTTAGAAACCTGCGTGTAAACTCCCAGATATGCTCAGAGTTAGTCCAAAATGACACAAAATACACTGAACCCACTGACATTGCCAATATTCTGGCAGACAGGTTCAGTGCAAATTTCTCCTCCCCCTCCCCCCCAAAAGGAGAAATAACTATCCCAGCAGAGTGTAGCCTCCCTAACATCTCACATGCCCAGGTGAGAGCCGCCCTCTCTAAAGCTAAAAACACAGCATCAATGGGACCGGACGGTGTCCCGGGCTGTGTGCTACATGAACTCCAAGAGGAACTAAACCCACACATAAGGCTGCTGTTTAATCTTAGCCTTACTACAGGATACATACCCAAAGAGTGGCGTACGGCAACAGTGGTCCCACTTCACAAAGGCGGTGCTTCTACGGACCCTGGAAATTACCGCCCCATAAGCTTGATGAGCCTGGTCTGCAAAGCTATGGAGAGGATCATTATGGAACTCATAAACAAAGACATTGGAGACCTACAGACATTGGATCCTACCCAATTTGGCTTTGTCAAGGGCAGATCCTGCCTTTTGAACTTGGTCGACTTTTTGAAACAGTCACTAAGGCCATTGATGAGGGCAAGGCAGTTCACACAGCCTACCTTGACCTTGCAAAAGCCTTTGACACAATACCCCACTTGGGCATCATAGTCAAACTCACCAGCTTAAATGTAAACCCATATGTCACAAGATGGGTTGCAAACTGGCTCAAGGACAGAACCCACAGGGTCAGAGTTGCTGGAGCTATGTCAGACTCTAAGACAGTCACAAGCGGTGTCCCACAGGGCTCAGTCCTGGGACCCCTCTTGTTCGGCATTTATTTTTCCGAGGTACAGGCAAACATAGGAGGATTGTGGCTGACAAAGTTCGCAGATGACTGCAAACTGGGCTCCATAATTGATACTCCAGCGGACACAAACATCCTTCAGAGAGGCCTCATAGAAACGGATAATTGGTGCCAGAGCCATGGCCTTAAGCTGAACGCCAAAAATGTATAGTCATACCCTTTGGGAAAAACAAGGTACCCACAAATTACCACATAGGTGGTAATCCATTAAATCTGGAAGAGGTATTCAGGGACCTAGGGACCCAGGTTGACAGTAACCTCTCATTTGACACTCACATTGCCAAAGTGGTTAGGAAGACCTTCTATATTGCCCACCTTATCATGAAGGGTTTCACATCTAGATCAAGAGAGGTCATTGTGCCCCTGTACTCTTCTCTTATCAGGCCAATGATTGAATACAATGCCCCATTTGGGATGTATTTCACCCGACACCTGCAGCAGTTGGAAAGACCCCAAAAGTTCCTCACCAAGAGGATAAAGGGTCTTAAACATATGTCATATGCTGCCCGACTGAAAAAACTTCAACTCTATTCAGTCGCATACCGCCTACTCAGAGGTGACCTGTGCCTGACGTACAAGGCCATGTCCAATCCGGAATTAATGGACATGCTCCACCTCAGAAAATCCAAATCCATCAGAGCCACAAGAGCAAGAGACTTAAACCTCAACACAGAAATAAATAGGACGTGCTGGAGGGACAGATTCATAACCCAGAGACTACCTACACTCTGGAATAGAATCCCAGTCCATGTTAGGCAGAGCCCCTCACTGATTCTATTCAAGAGAAATCTTGACGAGTGGATGGGAGATCGTAGGTTTACCCCGGGGGTCATCTCTGTGTCACTACTAGACAGAGGTACAGTAAACTAAACCCTAAAAGGGCGTAGTATTCTCATCCTAAGGGGTGATGAAAGCCACACACACTCTGGCTAGGCTTATAATTGCCCTAGGGCAGAGAGCCTAGTACGAACCTATGAACCTATGAACCTATATCACCTGAAACTTGTAGCAGTGAGGGTAGGGAAGATAATCAGCTGATGGCAGCTGCTTGGCACCCTCCTTAGACAGCCTTACGTAGTGTAAACAGCAGCAAAAGCAAGGTAGCAACATCTAATCCACACTATGGGCCTTGACAAACACTATGTGGCAATATAGAGTAACAAAGATAAAACTTGGTGCCTGCAGTGTTAACTGTAGGCTGCGCTGTGTAGTGCGTGGTCTACTCACACTGCATACCAGTCATTCCTCCACACACCATACACAGATGTATAGTTAGTATGGTCACAGTCATTGTCATCTGCACACTGGTCCTTGACAGAGACACAAGTACTAAGTGTACCAATGGGGAGTTTGGTGGCAGGATCTGGAACTGTAAGTGGGATTGTGAAACAGGGCATGTTTTATGGCATAGTAACCTTTCATGCAGATGTAGACTTACTAAAAAGTGTGAGGATGGCCATACCCATTAGCATGATTGCAGGTATCTGTTTGATTTCATTTTTTCCAGTTTTGTATAGATATTTAATTCCATGGGTGCATATCCCATGTTCTTAAATTTTATTTTTACTTGTCTTCCAAGAACGCAAGCGCATTTTTTTCAACTTTACCTTACTGAGGTTTTTTATTTAACCTCCACAGGTGACATCTGCACTGTGTCACACACAATATTCCTTAATGATAGAGTATGGGAGGCTCCTTGGGAATGTGAATGGGTGTTGTCTTGAGTACTTGACACTGAGTTGTTATGGTAGTGTGACATATGTGATTCCATTGATAGTTTCTGGGTAGAGCTGCATGAGTGGGAGTGGGACTGGGACTATGAGGTTCTTCTGCATGATATTGAAGTCAGGCAGTGTCCAACCCACTGACTCAAGGAGGTTTCCACATCTATCGATACTGAAGTTGACTGGGCCACTATGCTACACATCTAACACTGCCTGCATTCATATGGGCCCAACCTCCCCCCATCTCTGTCAGCTGTGTGTGTCTAGTAAGTCCTCACAAGTGTCTGGACAGAGCCTGGCCTAGATGAAGTGTGAGCAATCAGTCTCAGCAGGAGGATCATCACTGCTTTGTCCCTTTTCTCCACCATTCCCATATATTGGTGAATGTCTCTGTGTATACCTTGTAACACTGTCACTCTCTGTACATGACTCTCAGTAGTAGTAGCCTTTGTTTAGATGATTTCCTAACACACTTACTGCTATGCAAACAATGGCTTATGTGCCTCAGGAGCCAGATGTGTTTTTTATTACATTGTCTTGCATCCCTGTGTATAGGTTGCATGGTAGGTGGTCTGATCTCCAACACTGTTCTGTCCTCTACAAGAGGTTTGATAACTATATCTGAGAGAGAAGAGGAGCTTCATGGGGATACACCCCTTTCTGGTAAAGGCATGTGACCATGGGGCACTGTCTTTGGCCCAACCTTGGCCCTGTTGTCATCAACCTGCTGTGGATAGTAGAGCCCCTGCTAGTATACTTTGTAACTGTGTGCCACTGTCCTCAGGTTGTGACATGAGAATGAGAGTAATTGTATTATTATTGTTTGTATTGGTTACCTTGTGGCTGTCAACAGTAGTTCATAGGGTGTTACTAGGTTAATGACCACTAGGACCCTTACAAGACTAGCTATCTACCCTAAAACATTTGAGTCACAGGTATTATATGAGGGGCGGGGCATGTTAGTAGGCAGGTAGCTAAGGATGAGGGGGGGGGTGTTAGTTAGGATAATACTTTTCATGTTAACGGCCTCGGCCCATAAGGGACATGAGGGCCAAACCAGTGGTAAATTTACAATTTCCCATCCAATTGTCAAGGTTTTGTTTGAATAGGGTCAGGGGCAAACTCTGTTTTTCATGGATGGGAATCCTATTCCATAGTACTGGGATCCTTTGGGACTCGTATCTGTTTCTCCAGCATGTTCTATTTATGTCACAAGTGAAGTTCAGATATCTGTATCTAGTGTTTCTGGTGTTGTTTGTTTTGCACATGTGCAACAGATCCATCAGGGCAGGGTCTCAGGAATCCCTGTAAGCCAGGCAAAGATCCCCCATCAGCATCCTATATGGGACTGAATACAGAGACAGAACCTTTAAGTGATCAGTGTAGGACATGCCCTGAATTTCCTTAGTGAGTAACTTTAGTGGGCTTTCCAACCGTTACAAGTGTCTGGTTAGATACATGCCAAAGGGGGCATTGTATTCAGTGATAGATCTGATAAGGGCCAAGTAGAGTGATACTATAATCCTATACACTGGGTTGACTCTTAGGAGCATTTTATTGATGGAGTAATTAGCTTGCATTGACAGTTTCCCAAAGGTCATTTTGATTCATTTTTTGGCATTTACTTCTATGCTGTGGCTTTGGCACCAGTCATTTGTCTGTGTTAAACCAACTTGCTAGACGCTTGTGTCTTGGAGGAATCAGTAACAGCTCCTCATTTACTGTCATCTACAAACTTGATGAGCCAGAGGCCTTTAACGTTAGCCTTGACTTCTGAGAAGTAGATTCCAAACAGGAGCAGGCCCAACACAGAACTCTGGGGTACCCCACCGGTGACTACTCTCTTGGTGGAGGTGGTCTCACCAATTCTGACTTCTAGGGTCTTCAATGAGCCAGACAGCAATCCATTGAGTTATGTAAGGGTTTACACCTAGCTCAGAGAGCTTATCAACAATGCCTGAGTGGAGTAGCGTATCAGATTTCTTAACCAGGTCAAGATACGTAGTGTGCACAGTTTTACCCTCATCCATTGCCTTGGTTTCCTGCTCAAAGAAGTCTACCATGTTAGGTAGGCATGATTTTCCCAAAACAAAGCCAAATTGGGCTAGGTCCACTGTCTGTAGGTTGCCAATGCCCTTATTTATCAGTTCCATGGTTTTGCATATTAGGCTTGTTAGACTGATGGATCTGCAGATGTTCTTCGTGTTTCACTGTTGCAGTCAACACACTTGGGTTATCTGCCTGCAGGTAGCCCTCAGTCGGCCCGAATACCAGAGACTTAGTATTACTGCATTGGTTGCTGCCGCTCCAGGACTGATGTCAGGTCGTCAGGGGTATAAAAACAGGCAGCCGACACCATTCCATCAGTCTTTCTTGCAGAGGAGCCCAAAGCAGAAGCAGTTCGCACGAGTGCTGGTCGGCCGCTACCTGAGTTTTTGTTTCCTAATTGAATCATCTTGAAGTCTTCTAAAGCTAAGTACCCCATAGGGGATCCTTTTATCTTGCTCTAACCGATGTCAGAAAAAGTTAATAATTGTCTTGCTTGTGGAAAGCAAACACCACACCGAGATTTCCATTCTTACTGCATCACCTGTTTAGGCCCTGACCACAATGCACCTTGCTGCCAGTTTTGTGCTTTGTTCAATGCCCGAAGTATTCATCATCAGGCCCTTATTGTCACTAAATACTTTCGCTCTTGATCTCCGTGTTCCAAGATGGCTTCAGTAAGCCATCCGACTACCAATCTTCTGAAAAAAACATAAGGATAAAGACAGAGACAGACCGCACAGGTCCAAAACTGCTGACGATGCTTCCATTAAACTAGTCACCAGTTCGCTGGTACTCAGGCTCTTTCGCAGCCCCTGATGCCCACTTCGATGGATTTGCAGGCTGCTACCGAGACCCGTTCGGAGTCCGGTATGTCGCAAGACTCTTCTTTGACTACAGAACCTGTAGATGTTTCTACCTTGGATAGGTCCGAAGCCACTGTGCAGGCACCGGCTTCTGAGGAAGTTCTTCGCACTACCAATATTCGACACAAACTGATGACTTCTTTCGCGTCTTCAGTTCTGTCTAAAACTACTGAGTTTCTAAGGCCAAGAGTACGAGCTACGCCTAAAAAAAATGACAACCCAAACCTCAAGCACCTCCTTCCTTGCCACAACATCAAATGCTTAAAATGGCAGAAGACCTGATTATGCTGATTAGGGGAAGCCAGCCTTCCCCTGCTAAGAGAAAAAAAGACCTGTCCCCAGCAGCTTTAACAGACCAAGAGTTAGATGACTCTGAGGTATCTGAATATGAAGACATGCCTTTATCTGCTTATGAGGATTCAGATGCAGAGGAATCCATTCCCTCTGCTTCTCCTCCAGAGGATTTTTCTTTTGGTGAAACCCTACATACTTTAAGAGAGCATTTCCACTGGGAATGCCAAGACTATCCTTAGTCCAAAAAAGAGACTCAAAGTATTTTTAGATTTGCCACAACATAGACCTTTAGCAATAGCCCCAGTTTTGAATGTTGTGGATGATGTCTTTATGGAATCCTGTCTAAGTCCTAATACTTTACCCCCTACTCCTAGGAAACCAGACAGGTACTACAGAGTTCCTGACTCTCACAAATTCCTTTTCAGAAATCCTACTGCTGACTCAGAGGTCATCTCCTAGGGGCCTAAAAGTATAAAAGCAACTACAGCTAAGAATCCCACCCCTTCGGACAGGGATTCCAGAGCTTTAGACAGATGGGGTAAAAAAGTATACACCTCTGCAACTCTTGCCATTAGGGCATTGAATTGCCAGTTTCACATGCTGAAGTACCAGCAACATATTACGGAACTTATTAAGCAAAAATTAGCTACATTTGCAGACTGCGCAGAAAATAAAGAATTACAAGAGCTTATGCATTCTGCAAGCCAAGTCAGCAAGCACATTTTGCAATGTGGCTTTGATGCCCTAGAAGCATCTTGCAGGGCAGCAGTCACTGGTTCTGTGCTGAGAAGGCATGCTTGGCTTAAGGAGCAGACCTTGCCAGACCATGTCAAATCAAAATTACTAGATGCTTCTGTAAACAAGAACAATCTGTTTGGCACCAGACCAGAAGAGGTTCTTAAAAAGATGGAAAAAAAAGCTAAATCTATGCAGATAGTCAAAGATTTCTTGCAAGTACAGCCTCCTAGATTCAGTAGGCATTGCCCCTCAAAGCATTGGCCCTTTCCAGCCCCCTCAAAGCTATCTCAAACTAGACCTAGGGAAAACAGCCCCCCAGACTACAGTCTCAGGGTATGCAGGGATCTAAGCAATGGAGTGCCTCCACTTCAAAAACAGGGAATGCTAAGCCACCCCCTTATGGAAAGAATTCACAATGACTTCTCACCTCCACCCCTCACCTCTGCCCAACTGCTCGTGCCCCTAGGAGGAAAACTTGCCCATCATGCAAAAAACTGGACTTCCATCACCAAAGACTGATGGCTCCTCAACTTTGTATCCCAGGGATACAGATTTTACTTCCACTCACTGCCAACCCCAAAAGGGTTCCCAGACCTTACTCCAAACCAGTGGGCAGAGGCACAAAACCAAGTTCAATCCCTGCTCTCCATAAGAGCAATTCAACCTGTTCCTACAGAACAGATGGGTCAAGGGTTCTGTTCCAGACTTTTCCTGGTACCCAGAAAATAGGGCACTTGGCGCCCAATCCTAGATCTTTCCATTATAAACACCTTCCTGGTGGTACCAAAATTCAAAATGCTCACCCTTCAGCAGCTTCTTCCTATGCTGGCCAAAGATGCCTAGTTAGCCACCCTAGACCTAAATGAAGCCTATCTGCACATCCCTATCAGGGACTCAAGGAAATACCTACACTTCAGGACAGGATCTATGCATTATCAGTTCTGTGCACTTCCCTTTAGCTTATCCACTGCTCCCAGAGTATTCACAAAATGCCTGGCTGCAGCCATTGCCTACTGCAGACAGAGAAAAATTCAAATTTACCCGTACTTGGACGACTGCCTGATTCAGGCAGACAGTCAGGAAATGCTGTTGCAGCACCTGACATTTGTAAAGAACCTTCTAACCTCCCTGGGGTACACTGTCAATGAAAATAAATCAAAACTTGTCCCCAGTCAAAATATTGTATTCCTTGGAGCAAGCTTGGACACAGCATCCCAGATGGCATTCCTTACCCCAGAAAAACAAGCCTGTCTGACAGGCTACTTCACTCAAATTGCCACCGGAACCCAGCTATCTGCAAGGAAAATCCTGCAGGCCCTAGGGTTCATGGCCTCTTGCATTCTACTAATTCCATATGCCAGACTGCATTTAAGGAAACTTCAATGGTACTTAAAAAGTCTTTGGTGTCAACATTCTCAGGACCTGGAAACTGTCATTCCTATCATACCTTGTCTAAGGACAGAGTTTCTTTGGTGGGCAGCAGTATGCAGCCACAGCAAGGGACTTCCATTTACTCAACCCTATGCCGCTCAGACCCTAACCACAGACACATCAGACTATGCCTGGGGGGCACACTTAGACAACAAGTGCATTCAGGGCCACTGGAGCCCAAGTCAAATTCATCTGCACATCAACCAAAAAGAGATGCTAACTGTTCAGCATGCTCGAACAGCTTTCATATCCCTACTGTCACCAGGAACCCTGCTAATAAAAACAGACAACACCCCAGATGTTCATCGTGTTTCACTGTTGCAGTCATAACTGTAGGGTGCTCCTGCCGGCAGGCAGCCTGAGGTCGGCCAGAATCCCAAAGTCTGGGTCCGGCGTCGGCTGTACAAGCCAGTACCCTGACGTCAGTACGCTCTGGTACATAGCCCTCAGCCGACGCCATCTTCCCCAGTCTTTCTTGCCGTGCGGTGGAAAGCAGCTTGCAAGTCGTTGGTTGACGATTTTCGAACAGCGTTTTTTGGTTGTTGTCGGTCCGAAGTTCTTACTTCTCTTCTCAAAACTAAGTACCCCATTGGGGAATCTTTTTCTTGTTCCTCCGATGTCAGAAAAAGTTAATAATTGTATTACGTGTGGGAAACAAATACCTCATAAAGATTTCCACTCTTACTGTCTACCTTGCTTAGGCCCTGACCACGACGTTTCTTGTTGTCGGTTCTGTGCCAGGTTTAATTCTTGTACTATCAAACGCAGGTACGACTGGGCTCTGAATTATTTTGGCAGACGCTTCAATTACAGAATGTCGTCGGACACTACCAGAATTCAAAAGAAGCGCAAAGACAAGGACAGGCCTCCGAGGTCCAAACAGGACTCGTTGCAGCTGGAGCCGGCGTCCGGTTCGGCTGTCGTCAGTGAGGTGCTTTTGCAGCCCCTGTCGTCCGCCACTTCTGAACCGATGGCCGATACGGACTCCCATGGGGAGCCATCAAGGCCTTCTATTTTATCTGCTGCAGGACCTTCGGACGTCGCTCCCTCGGATGGGTCCGGAACCGCTGTGCAGGTACCGGCTTCTGAGGGGGTATTCAGGCCTACTCACATCACTATTTCAAAGGCAAAGGCAAAGTCAAAGGCTCCTGTTAAGTCTAAAGCTCCTGCTCAAGCTACTTCTGAATCTACTCCCAGGACACAGAAGCAATTGTTAAGGATGGCTGAAGATTTGCTTTCTATGATTAGGGGTTCTCACCCCCCCCCCCTGAGAAAAGGCCTCGACAGGATGTTCCTATGGATTCCTCTGACCAGGCTTCTATATCTTCTGTCTCTTCCTCTGATCAGGAATATTCTTTTCCTCCTTATGATGATTCGGATGCTGAGGACTCCTTGCCCTCTGCCTCTCCGCCTGAAGATTTTTCTTTTGGGGAAACCTTACATGAGATGAGGGAACATTTTCATTGGGAAGGTCAGGATTATTCTGCTTCCAAGAAGAGGCTTAGAGAATTCCTTCCTCTTCCTCTACTTCCTCGGGTATTACTAAAGATAAAACAGGACAAGCCCAAGTTCCTCATCTTGATTGCTCCAAATTGGCCTCGACAGTTTTGGTATCCAACTTTAAAGCACCTGTTCTTGGAGCCTCCTTGGATTCTCCCTCTGAACCCTTCTCTTCTGTCCCAGCATCAGGGTCAGTTGCTACATTCCAATCTCAAGACCCTTTACCTGGCAGCTTGGCTCTTCAAAGGAATTTGATTTCTTCTAGTCTTCCCAAACAAGTTTTGGATGTTCTTTTGGAAGCTAGACGGCCTAGCACTAGGAAATCCTATGCCTCTAAATGGAAGAGATTTTGCATTTGGATGCAGGGCCGAGGTTTGGACCCTCTGGTACCTGATCTCTCTTCTATTTTGCTTTACCTTTCGGATCTTTTGTCTAATGGACTTTCCTTTTCTTCCATTAAGATTCATGCTTCTGCTATTTCTGCTCATTTCACTACTGATCCCCCTGTTTTTTCTCATCCTTTGGTGAGACAATTCTTGAGAGGGGCTAAGAATTTAAGGCCTCCCAGGACCCCTCCTGTTCCTGCTTGGGATCTTAATTATGTTTTAGAAAAACTTACTTTGCCTCCTTTTGAGCCTGCTGCTTCTTCAGATATTAAGTTTTTATCTTGGAAGACAGTTCTTTTGTTAGCTTTGACTTCTGCCAGAAGGGTCTCAGAGTTGCAAGCTCTCATGGCTGTGGAACCATTCCTTATTTTCCACCAGGACAGAGTATCCTTGAGGACCAATCCTACTTTCATGCCTAAGGTGATTTCGAAAGTGGCTTTAAATCAAACAATTCACCTTCCTACCTTCTTTCCTAATCCTCAGAATAAAGGGGAAAGGATTTTGCATTCCTTGGACATGCACAGACAGTTACGAATTTATTTGGACAAGACTAAAGAGTTCAGAAAATCTAACCAATTGTTTGTTTCTTTTGCCTCCAGTTCTCTTGGTAAGGCTATTTCCAAACAAACTATTTCCAAATGGATTTCTTATGCAATAAGATTTTGTTACACTCATCATGGGAAACAGTTTCCAGGTACTGTGAGAAGTCATTCTACTAGAGCAGCTGCTACTTCTACAGCCTTTCTCAGGGGAGTTCCTACCAAGGATATCTTGGAAGCTGCCACTTGGAGTTCTGTGCATACTTTTTCCAAGCACTACAATCTCCCTTTGTATTCTAAGACCAGGGCAGGCTTTGCCTCTGCTGTTTTGCAGGGTCTTCTTGCCGCCCCTTCTTCTGTCTAAACCTCCTCCCTTTTTTCACTGCTTTGGGATTCCACCCTACAGTTATGACTGCAACAGTGAAACACGATGAACATAGTACAGTTGTGTACACCTACCATAAATGTAGATGTTCGAGTGTCTTCACTGTTGCAGTCGGTGTTTCCCTCCCTCCTATCCCCTCTTTTCTCTCCTTTGTGGTGTATTTGTGTTTCCTTGTTGGATTCATTTTTGATTTATTGGGGACTTCTGACATCTAGGGCAAGAAAGGCTGGAGAAGATGGCGTCGGCTGAGGGCTATGTACCAGAGCTTACTGACGTCAGGGTACTGGCTTGTACAGCCGACGCCGGACCCAGACTTTGGGATTCTGGCCGACCTCGGGCTGCCTGCCGGCAGGAGCACCCTACAGTTATGACTGCAACAGTGAAGACACTCGAACATCTACATTTATGGTAGGTGTACACAACTGTACTTTATGTGGTACATCAACAAGCAGGGGGGAACCCACTCTGCAGGCTAGCCATGGCTCTGTGGAACACGGCCTTGGACATGCAGGTCCACCTGCAAGCTCAATTCCTGCCAGGCAAACAAAAGTAACTGGCAGACGGCTTAAGCAGAATTCTTCTAGACCCATACGAGCGGCAATTAGAGCCCAGCACCTTCAGCCTTCTGCTCCAGAAGTGGGAGACACCAGAGGTGGACCTCTTTGCCTCCCCCTGCAATCACCAGCTCAGCAAATTCAGCACCAGGACACCTCACAGCAGGGCCTGGAAAGTGGATGCCTTATCCTTTCAATGGGTAAACCTCTCAATCTATGCGTTTGCCCCTCTGCCCCTTCTCTCAAGAATATTGCTCAAGATAAGACAGGACAGACCAAGGACAATCCTGATTGCCCCAGACTGGCCACGCCAGCACTGGTACCCACTACTGCACAGCCTGTCACCGGTGCCACCCTGGCACCTACCCCAGAGCCTGACCCTCCTCACTCAGAAGGGGGGACAGATCTTGCATCCGCAACTACAAACCCTGAATCTTGCAGCCTGGCTTATTCCTTGAATTCTCCCCCAGTGACCAGCCTAAGCAAGCATGTGCTGGATGTCATTCTTGAAGCCAGAAGACCCAGTACAAGGAAATCCAATACTGATAAGTGGAAAAGGTATTGCTCCTGGATTCAGTCTAAAGGAGAGGACACAGCACTTCCCTCCCTACCTCTAATCCTGGATTACTTAGCAAATCCAATCCACAGAGGCCTATCCTTCTCCTCCATTAAGATCCATGCCTCTGCCATCTCGGCTCATTACAACACTGTGACACCTCTCTTCTCTCACCCTCTCATCAAACAGTTCCTGAGAGGGGCAAACAACTTAAGGCCACCAAGGAGAGCACCCACCCCGGCTTGGGACCTTAACTTTGTACTGGAGCCTGTAGCGTCAGCAGAGTTCAAATTTCTCTGTTGGAAAACAGCCTTACTTCTGGCCATCACTTCAGCTAGAAGAGTGTCTGAGCTACAAGCACTTATGGCTGTGGAAGCCTTCATTATTTTTCATGCTGACAGGGTCTCCATCAGGACTAATCCTTCCTTTATGCCTAAGGTGGTGTCCAGTGTGGCTGTCAACCAATATATCCATTTGCCAATCTTCTTTCCTAATCCTCAAAATAAAGGGGAAATGATCCTGCACTCCTAGGACATGCACAGACAGCTCATATTCTACCTGGATAGGACTAAGCCCTTCAGGAAATCTGACCAGTTACTACCCAGTTTTGCACCAGAGGCAGAGGGCAAGGCCATTTCAAAACAGACAATTTCCAAATGGATAGCACACTGTATCCATTTCTGCTACAAACAACATGGGAAACCAACCCCTCATGGGGTCAGAACACATTCCACTAGGGCAACTTCTGCCTCTACAGCATTCCTCAGGGGAGTCCCCACCAGGACATTCTGGAAGCTGCTACCTGGAGTTCTGTACACACATTCACCAAGCATTACCACCTGCCTATATTTTCCAAATCCAGAATGGGTTTTGCAACAGCAGTCCTACAGGGCATACTCTTGTTGACTGCCTCCAGCCTTTCTTCAGCTTTGGGACTATACCCAAGTGTGATGACTGCAACAGTGAAACACAAAGAACATATTACAGTTGTGTACACTTACCATAAATGTAGATGTTTGAGTATATTCACTGTTGCAGTCCTGGTTTCCCTCCCTCCAGCCCCCTTCTCTCTCTCTCTCCTTTCTGTGTATATTACTCACCCCTTACAGGGGTATTGGTATTGGTGTTTATTTTTACTGGTGGTGATTTCCCCACCATAGCTTAACTCCCTGTTGGGGGGCTTCTGACATTTGGGTCAAGGAAAACTGATGTAATGGCATCGGCTGCCTGTTTTTATACCCCTGACGACCTGACGTCAATCCTGGATCAACAGCAACTGATGCAGAAATACTAAGTTTCTGGTATTCGGGCCAACTGAGGGCTACCTGCAGGCAGATAACTCAAGTGTAATAACTGCAGCAGTGAATACACTCGAATATCTACATTTATGTTAAGTGTACACAACTGTACTTTACCTGGATCGATTGATGGTCCTCCTTTGTGGAGGGGATTGACTGTTGTGATCCTCCAGTCACTTGGAATGCAGCCTGTTTCAAGGCTGTAGTTGAAGAGTGCCTCAAGTGGTCCTGAAAGGTCATATTTAAGACTGTTCAAGAGGCAACCTGGGATGTTGTCGGGACCCATGGAGGTGGTGTTCTTGGCTTTAGCAAGTGCTGCCAGCACTTGGCCCCCTGCTGATACTGGAGCTGGGGGAAGTGGGGGTGAAGTTTCAGTTGAATTTATCAGCCGGTAGATTTCCTATGTCACCCTGATCAGTGTAGGTGCTACCGTATACCACAAGTTCAGCACATTGTAGTGTGTCATCTCTAAAGTCCCAGGTATAGCTGAAAGGAATTCTAATTGTCATTAGCCTGCGAGACTATTCTGACCTCGTCAGACTTAATTAGACCTTAATTCTTGTTTAGTTGTATAAGAGAGCTGTTGTCTTTCAGTGAGTTGCTTTTCCTGATCTTGATCATGAGTTTTCTTCTTTTCAAAGAAAACTACATACTTGTCTCACACTTTGTGTAACTTTGGTAAAATAAAAAGAAAACCACAAGTGATGTTGGAGCACTATATCACACAAAATGAACTTTAATCCACTGGTTTAGCACTTTCAGCCCAAGAATTAGGTCTTCATCAGAACAAAGTATTACAAACTGTCTCATTTTTATACCATCATCAATACACATCACACCAATCAAATCTCATTTTACTTAAACTTAATGTAAAAACTGTTTAAAATGTGTTTAAATAAAAATGCATTTTAAATAAAGCATACATTTCTAACAAACATATAGGGCAGGATTCACAAAGCCTCCGTGTAAGAGTTAGCAAGTCTTACACGGAGGCTGCATTTAAACGGGGTGATGTCAGCATGCCATGCATATTCATGAGGGCATGCTGAATCACACCCTAGGCTAACACGGTCCGTGTAGCAATGTAGGGGGCGTGTCCTCATGGCGAGTCCTGCAAAGGGACACGCCCCCAGAAGAATCACAGTCCCGAAAGAAAACTCCCATGAGTGAGTCCGCGGAAATGTCAAGAAACACAACAGCACACATGCCCCCACAGACTGTAAACCCAACTGAAATGTAAAACGTAAAAATGAACAGTTTAATTTTTTTTTATAATTTCAAAAATGTTTGCCCGTAATTGCGCTCATTTGCGCGGGTGTGCCCTTCGCTCAGCCACAGTTAGCAGTCATTGAAAAACCATATAAGATCTAAATATGCAAAATAAGCCAAGTAGCAATAGCGTAGCGGTAGAGACGTCGGCCAAAGAGGAGGTAGTCACGGTTCGAGCCCCAACAATACCATTTCTTATTTTTAGTGAAATAAGCACTAGACAATCCCCTGACATATATATATATATATATATATATATATATATATATATATATATAAAAAACTATAATTTAAGTAAAATGTAATGAAATGGGCCATGTTTTTATGAAGAAATGTGACAAAATAAAAAAATATATTTTATAAGTGCCCATAGCTGAGCAGCGCTCTAACAAGCTGAGTATGTTTGCCCGTAGGTGACCAGTGGTTTAACAGGTGTAATATGAGTGCCTGAAGTTGAGCAGCACTTTAACACGCTGAAACTGTGTGCCCGTAGTTGCGCAACATTTCTCACAGCGTAACATGCTTGCTCATAGCCAAATAACGCATTAACCAGCGTAACCCGTTTGCGTGGAGCTGCACAGCGCACCAACTGGCTTACCGGCGGGCAACGTTGAGCAACCTATATCAAAGCCGCCTTTAAACAGACACACCTCCCAGCCTGTCTAGACAGTAGTAAAATAAAAAAAAGCAATGCCCAGGCTCGAACCCAGGATACTGTGCATAATAGTCAAAGTACTGAACCACTAAGCCATGACAGCTATACTGAAAAATGCAGTATTAGCATATATATAGGAATGAATGGAAATAGAAGCATGACAAAGCAGGTTTTTTTAAGCTGATACAATTACAAAATGGCCAATCACAGATAAGTGCGGGAAAAATGGCATATATAAGCCCCATAGGCGGGAATACACAGCATAACTGATTCTGGAACCTAATTGTAGTCAGGATGGCAGGTGTAGGAGAGGGTAGTCGCTTCCGAGCACAGAGGTGGGGTGTTGAGGAGTCCAAATACATGGTTTGGCTCCTAGTCCACGATCATGAGGCTCAACTCATGCAGGGCCAGGTTCTGTGGGGCGCTTACAAGGCAGAGACATGGAACCGGATGGCACATGATCTCACCAGTGCCACAGGCATACCAAGGACTGGTGAACAGGTCCATCACCACCATGCGGACCTGAAGAGACGAAAGCAGGACCAACTGAACCGTTGGATCCAGGAGGCCCGGCAAATGCCCAACGCCCCACTACTGAGTAAGTATCCATGTAATTATGTATGTAAGGAATTATCCTAGCTGATATTATGGAGATGTATGTTCCAATATTATTTCATTTATATTACAGCTGCAGGTGTGCATTCTGTGAATCGGTGAGCCTATAGTGATAGGCTGGAGCGGTTGCTCCACCAGGCAAGTTAGTAAATATATTTCTGTAATTGTTATACAATATAAGTGAGACAGCTTGTAAGAGTTCAGTGTAGTTACATATTAAAAAAGTTCAAATAACACTAGAAGAAAGATTCTGCTAGTACTGTATAATTAGATAAGTGGTGCAGCCTGTAATCCAGAAATAAAAATTAAACAAGTCTGAACTAGAGATTTCCCACCTGTATTGTAATATCAGATAACCTGCTGCAGCCTGAAAATTAGTGGTAAACAAGCTAAAGACAATAGACATGTGCCAAATACATCCCCTTTGAAAGTCTGCCATATGAAACAAGTGAGTCTGTTGGAAAGGATTGTTATAACCAAGTATGACATGTTAATAACGCCTAGAATAAAGTACCATCTTGAAATGTAAAAATAAAACAAGTGAGAGTGTGAAAAAGAGGTATGAATCGACCAAGAAAGCTGTTATAACTTCTGAATAAAGTATACTGCAGTCAGTACATAATGAAATGAATGAGACAGCCACAACCAAACATTGAAATGTTTGAAATAAAGTACAGAAGCTGGAATGTGTCTGTCCCACAATTTGGATATGTTGCTGTACCCTTGCAATATGGAGATAGTATGGTTGTATGAAATAATGAACATCCACAGTTGTCTAGAGCCATATAAATGAAATGTAGCAGGATGCTGTACCTGAACACAGCCAGATATGAACATGCTATATTAATGTAGCATTAACAGTCCCATCACCAACATTCCTAAGGTTACATATAGTAAACTGTACTAAGACCTGTAGGGTATATATATCTGCAGCTACTAGAGATGTACAGCATATGTATAGGTAGTTGAAGTTGTTAATGAAATATTTCTTCACCTTACCCTATATTCACAAATAATGTCATTCCACAACAAACTGGGTATGTGTATTCACAATTAATTCCTATGGACATTTATCCTGTTGGTTCAAACATATTTGCACGTACGTTGCTGCATGTGCCCTGTTCACATATCCAAACCTGATGGCCTATTGCCATCAATTAACCCTGCATGCTGTTGGATTGTGTACTGTTGTTCAAAATATGCATGTGTTATGCTTGCTGTTCAATGTTTGGAATTCATGGGTGTTTGGTTAATGGGAATACTGATGCATGCTGTTACAACTAATTTTGAATGGTATTGTTTGTTACTAACCCAAAATGTCATAAAATATTGCTAAACATAGGACAACAGGGAAGGCGGGTTCCAGCGGACCCACCTCTCCCACCTCAGCTGGCGAGTGCACCTGGCACTAGTGCCCAGGCCGGAACCTCCTCCGGTGGCCCTGTGCCACCTTCGGGTGGAAGCGCTGCAGGGGATGGGACTCGTCCCCCCTCTGCAAGCGTGGCCAGAGGAGACCGTCCACTCACCCTCCAAAGTGTCCGGTCTGTGGTGCGTAAAGAGATCAGGCATTCTGTGCTTGAACCCCTACGCCAGCTTGAGGCTTGGGTGGCGCAACTCACGGGTGTGCCTGCTGCCCATCCTACACAGCCCCCAGCACAGCCCCATCCTGGGCTGTGAAGGCACAGTGGCAACTGCCCATGGGTGGGGATCTCAGTTCCACTGTTGCCATCTGTGGGCTCATGGGCTCCGATATCCAAACATCCGTCCCCGTTAATTGTGCCCCCCCCCACATGTTTCATACTCTGCCCCTGTATGCTTCTTGTTTGTCTTGTCTGTTAACCTCCCCTACCTACCTCCCCAAATATACCTACTTCCTGTACCTCACATTCCACTCTTACCTGAAAAAAAAATAAAGAAAGGGCACTCTGTTCCCACAAAAAAATTACGCCCCATACATAGCTGCCCATTTTGCAGACATGTTTGCTGGACATGTGAACTGGTAATTACAATTGGCTGTACAACATATTTTGTTGTCCTCACCCCTCTCTCAGGGGTGGAAGGTTTCAAATTTCACACCAAATTACAGACATATGCACAGCTGTTGCTGATAAAGAAATGGGCAGCTATGGGCCTTTCCTACATCCTTCCTGCAAATCTCAAGCTTGTTTTCC
This sequence comes from Protopterus annectens, assembly GCF_019279795.1. Lineage (NCBI taxonomy): Eukaryota > Metazoa > Chordata > Ceratodontiformes > Protopteridae > Protopterus > Protopterus annectens. The sequence goes on along the minus strand of NC_056735.1, from coordinate 1,852,699,237 downwards.
TACTGTCCTACCCTCTTTGTGCCCCCTTTTTCACCACTGTCCTATCTTCCCATTTTCTTTTCTTTCAAAGAAATTAGCGCGGGTGTGCGTGAGTAAGCACTTTTAAGCAGTAGTAAGCGGGTGTGCACTTGTGTGCGCTTAGCTAAGCGTGTTTGCGCGAAGCTAAGCGACAGTGCGAATGCGTGAGCACCGCGCAAACCAGCGCTAACCCGCTTACAACTGCTTAAAAGTGCCTTCGTCACTCTGAATGACAAGGCCTGTAGTCTGCTCAGCAGCAAAATAAAATTCCTCTGTCAGTCTCGAACCCAGGACCTTGGGAACACTAGTCTGCATGACTTACCACTAAGCCATGACTGATATAGAAGAACTTTGTGCTGAAAGCAATATATCATGAAATAGTAGGACTGAATGTAAAGGGAATATAGGAAGGCTATTACACAAAGCTTTTCTTGTATCTTTACTGGCAATTCTTGTGGATTTGTATAACATTAGTGTGAGAAGAGAAACAGCCATGCTAGTCAGTAGCTAGTAGGTAATAATTTGACAGTAGCACCTTGCAAACCACACACACTATCAGAGCAGGATAAACACTGCCATATTTGAATAGGTAAGAGGCCAGACCTCGCAACTGTGACTGATTTACAGGGATGTCCCTGATTTGAAAACAAATGTTAACTGTGCCCCACTGACTCCCTGTGAAATGTACTAACAGTAGGCAGAAAGGTGTTTTATCCCACGTAATTGTAACTGTCAATTACTGAAAGTATGCACTACTTGCATGTCAGAAATGGTGTAGTAATACATATCAAAGCAAAAAAAGGCCACACACAGCAAACAGAGCACGGTGCTCACACAGGAAAAAAGTTCATAAACCAAAACAATCATAAAAGTGTGGGTACCTAATGGCAGTTCAACTGGTTTCAATTGTCAGTTCTCACCACGTCACAGGAATAAAAGTCCTCTTCAGGAACACAGGTCATAAAGTCCTCTTCAGGAACACAGGTCATAAACTCTTTCAAGTATCCAAGTAAAACGAGACACCGAAGTAAAAGGATAATAATTTATTGTAGTTAGCGCTTTCGCCACGTAGGCTTCATCAGACTTTATACAAAATGAGAAATCAACTTATTTAAAAACTAATGAAATGAAAACCATTGGTCATAAATTATCCAATGAAACAGCAAGGTCATTAACTCATATCTAACACATGAAAAGCCTATGCTGAAAAATGCTGCAAACAGTTGCCTCAAAGCAATACTAAAAATATTAAATATATTGCCTAAAATACAATGTCATATAAACTACTGACATATATACTAACATTCAATATCTAAGCTAAAATCTGCACTAAACAAATACATGTGATTAAAACATTATATATGGTGATTAATACGAACAACTAACATATAAACACCTTTGAATGACAGCAACTCTAATGCAGCTGAGTTGCAAACATAAAATGAAACAGTCTGAACAACAAGCGCTTCAAATACTGCAGCGTGCAGAAACACATAAAGTTCACATAATGCACTTAACTTATTTAAAGTGTTGGATTATCTAAAATAAAACAAACATCACACTCTAGTTCATGATGTATCCAGGAAAGCAAAAAAGACAACATTAGGTAAACACAATAAAAACTCTAACTGAATACAAACGAAAACAGAACCATATGACAATAAAAGTCACTAACCTGAAAGCATAACAGCTTGAAAATCCATTCAAAAGAACCAGCATATATATATTTATATATATTTTGATTGCTAACTAAGCACCTTAATGTTACAGCAGCTCATAAATCCATTATAGAGAGCAGTTTGTGTTGGCTCTCACTCTAGCTTGCTAGGCATTCATCATAGGGTGGTTTACATAATGTTAAAGTAACATAACACACACAATACTTTGACATATATAGAAGTGAAAGCATTGTGTTTCAAGCTGTAACATACACTTAAGGTGTACATCAGCAGTAAAGCAGGTTAAAAAATAAATAAACCAAAAGTACACCATTTGACAAAAACTCACTATAGCAGCACACTCAATCGTTGCAGATATTAAGACTTCACTCGCTGTTGAATGCACGACTCTGCGCTAGTCCTTAAACAGCAGTAACAAATAATACATAAACTCAATATAAATATATTAGATGGATATGCAATCAGCTCTATCTACCTAGGTCTCATAGTGGAACCCAAACGCTCCAAACAAGAAGAGGGGTATATAGGAAACATAACAGATAGTAACCAAATAACTATCAAGCAAAGCCCAAGAATATAGAACTTGTCGGCTCTACATCTGATAATCCACCTTAACTCCTTTTCTAAAGTCAAATTTACCATATCACCACCTCTAATTTAGAAAAGGAGTTAAGGTGGATTATCAGATGTAGAGCCGACAAGGCACCAGGACTCAATGATAAAGTTCAAATTAAACCGATGTTAAGGAAAAGAAGGGTGTGTAGACCGAAATTATGATCTTTTCTGGATCTGCAGTTTAGTATGTCTTCCGGTCGTTTAGTACTGGATATTTATAAGCCTGGACTTTGTCTCCCCCCACAACCCCCCCCCCCCTTTTTTTCGTGTGTATTTTTCTGTTAGTTGCTCAGTAGGGACTTTGATAAGGATTGATAGTTAGTTGTGATTTCTCACATAGTTCTATTTGCTGCTATAGTGAGTTTTTGTCAAATGGTGTACTTTTGGTTTATTTATTTTTTAACCTGCTTTACTGCTGATGTACACCTTAAGTGTATGTTACAGCTTGTAACACAATGCTTTCACTTCTATATATGTCAAAGTATTGTGTGTGTTATGTTACTTTAACATTATGTAAACCACCCTATGATGAATGCCTAGCAAGCTAGAGTGAGAGCCAACACAAACTGCTCTCTATAATGGATTTATGAGCTGCTGTAACATTAAGGTGCTTAGTTAGCAATCAAAATATATATAAATATATATATGCTGGTTCTTTTGAATGGATTTTCAAGCTGTTATGCTTTCAGGTTAGTGACTTTTATTGTCATATGGTTCTGTTTTCGCTTGTATTCAGTTAGAGTTTTATTGTGTTTACCTAATGTTGTCTTTTTTGCTTTCCTGGATACATCATGAACTAGAGTGTGATGTTTGTTTTATTTTAGATAATCCAACACTTTAAATAAGTTAAGTGCATTATGTGAACTTTATGTGTTTCTGCACGCTGCAGTATTTGAAGCGCTTGTTGTTCAGACTGTTTTTATTTTATGTTTGCAACTCAGCTGCATTAGAGTTGCTGTCATTCAAAGGTGTTTATATGTTAGTTGTTCGTATTAATCACCATATATAATGTTTTAATCACATGTATTTGTTTAGTGCAGATTTTAGCTTAGATATTGAATGTTAGTATATATGTCAGTAGTTTATATGACATTGTATTTTAGGCAATATATTTAATATTTTTTAGTATTGCTTTGAGGCAACTGTTTGCAGCATTTTTCAGCATAGGCTTTTCATGTGTTAGATATGAGTTAATGACCTTGCTGTTTCATTGGATAATTTATGACCAATGGTTTTCGTTTCATTAGTTTTTAAATAAGTTTATTTCTCATTTTGTATAAAGTCTGATGAAGCCTACGTGGCGAAAGCGCTAACTACAATAAATTATTATCCTTTTACTTCGGTGTCTCGTTTTACTTGGATACTTGAAAGAGTTTATGACCTGTGTTCCTGAAGAGGACTTTATGACCTGTGTTCCTGAAGAGGACTTTTATTCCTGTGACGTGGTGAGAACGGACAATTGAAACCAGTTGAACTGCCATTAGGTACCCACACTTTTATGATTGTTGTAGTAATACATATGCTCAAAATACCCCACAGTCACAACTGCAGAATATCTGAAATATATCACGGGTGTATCCCACTGATATGTACCATTCCCTGAGGCTGATAAAAGATACACCTGAGAGTATCTGAGGCCTGCAAGTGTCACAAACTCACAGGCATATCATTCTGTCTGCTGTCACACACTCTGTGAATAGCTGAAGAATAGCTTCCACAAGCACACCCACATGTAGGTGTACAACCCACAAATATCAAAGGAGGTATTCAACTAATAAAATAAGGACAGTATAGCAGTTTAAAAGTGCTGCATGTGCCTGCTATCCATAACTGTTAGTACAAAGTACAAGGCCCCACTGCTGCTCAGCAGCAAAATAAAATACCCTTGTAGGTGTCAATCCCCACACCTTGGCCAGACCAGACTGCATGCAGTACCACCAAACCACAACAAACATATAAGGAATTGCTGCTGAAAGAAATATAGCAAGCATTACAAGGAGTGAATATAAATGGAAAATAGGAAAGCCATAGCAACACATTCCAGTAAAGACATCTAGCAGGCATTCAAGGAGTGAATGTAAAGGCCAGATAGTGAAGCCATAGCAACAAATTGCAAGAGCCACTGTTGTATACCAGTTACTCCACAAGTCCCACAGGAAAGCACATACTCCCATTTAAACAGTATTAGTATTATTAGGTGTCAGTTAACATACACACTGAGAAGAATAAACTGGAGGAAGAAATAGTCAGCTTTCAGTACAACATGCATTTCAGTGCCTACAACACAGCCTGAAATATGAGAGACATACCAACCTTTACACTCACAGAACAGTGTCCACAGCATACCAGCATGGTCCCCACCTTGAAAATCTGAAAGGGCTACGCCTACCTAACCTAACATTTTATAGCACTGTCCTGAAATCACAGTGAGAACTGCAATTACCACACAGCAGGCTGCATGCAATTAGTAAATGCTGGCTAACAATTGGTGCAGAGGCCATCACATGCACATGTGCATATACCTACAAAAGCAGCCTGTACTCCCAGTCCACACATGCAATACTTTCATTGCAACATCCGGAGGGAGAGACAGAGAGAGAGAGAGAGAAAAAAAAACAGAAAAACAGAAAAAGAGACACAGAGACAGCCACCGAAAATAAAACAATACAAAACAGCAACCTAACCAGCAGCAGGCCACCAGGCAGCAAGCCATCACAAACAGCAGTGACAAACAAAGGTAATGTAAACTAATAATGTAATAGTCTACATACTGTGAACCCTCAATATGTGTTAGCAGTATGTATCTATATATATATGAAGATGTGCATAGGGCAGGGGACATACTGCAACTGTTAGTGAAGGCTGGACATACATATATATGTGAAGGTTGCTATGTGCACATATCAATGTAGGTTGTAGTGCAACGTACAATGTAGGTTGTACAGCAATGGATGTTTAGCAGTATGTTAGTGTGTGTATTTTTATGTGTAAATAAAAAGGTATATATATATATATATATATATATATATGTGTGTATTTATATATGTATCTATATATAATATGCATAGATAGAGAGGAATGTAGAACTAGATAGACATATATAGATAGATAGAATATGTATATACATATATATGTAATAGACATACATATATAGATATATATAGATACATACACATATACAGACATATATGAATGTCTACAGATATGTATGTATATGAATATCTCTCTCTCTCCCCCCTCTCTCTCTATATATATATATATATATATGTATATGTATATATATATATATATATATATATATATATATATATATATATATATATATATATACTGAGAGAGACACATGTGTGCAGATGTATTGCAACAGGTGCCTGGTGACAAAGGCATGGACTGAACACCAATGTGGATACTGGAGTACCATACCCCATTCCAAAACACTTCACTAACCATCACATATGTGGTTGCCTGCCTACTACTGGATGTGTCAGGAGGGAACATGGGAAACAAGTGTACAATAGCCTCCCCTTTGATATTCACAGTGGCACACTAGTCTTGTAATACCTGTACATGGTACGTGTCAGCAGAAATGGTGTGTCAGCTAGGGAAATGTAGGTCACTGTACCCCTCTACACCTCACAATGTCCTACACGGTATGTACCTCCCATGACAACTAAAGAAAGGGAGAAGGACACAGTCATACCTAACAAACAGTGATAATGCCCTCAAATACATTACCTATGCAGAGTGACTGACAAAACCACAGATAGAGTGCCTCTCATACTACCTACACAGAGGTTACCAGTGCTGGATATACATAGTTAAGTCACACCCATAACAGTTGTCCAACAACCATGGTAACACCTCACAATATCCCCAGCCTAAATGACCTATGTCTGTCATCCTTGGCACCGCAGTAAAGAGCACATGGTGGAGGTACAAGTTCCTACCCACAAATAAGCCATACCCTGGAGTAAACCACTCAGCATTAAGAAGCAATGCTCCCCATTAGTAGATGTCAGACATACCCCTGTTGAATGTTATGCAGATAGGTAATATGCCATATGAGTCACCCTGTGTAACTGTTTGAGAGGAGCAACTGCAATCACATTACATGTGTCCCAAGGGGCAGGGTAGCATAACAGTATGCTGCTGTAGGCCCAGGGCCAATAGCATACTACCTGCCTATGACACAATGCACACACACATGTACTCATTGCAATACCAACTATGTGAGGTGGAATGAGTGTGCCACTGACTGTGTGCAAGGTCTGTAATGGTGTGATTGCTCAGCATGACTTTGTGTGTGTCATGGTAGTGTGTGTCCTTAGTGTGAGGCCAGAGAAAGATGTGTCAGGTATTGGGATACAAACATACTACATTGCCATATGTTGTGCTGTGGTTCCCTGTATGTGACTGCGGTGTAGGTATGGTTATGGCAACAAAGACTACGGTGCATTACCAGTGAAATGTGTACTGTGCATTGCATGCATTGCATGGGTTGACAATGTTCCCCATACATTACCTTGATACAAACCCCCAGTGTGAGGCTGTGCATTGGTCCTCAAACAGTGTGCCGACTGCTGGAGTATACTTGTTTGTTGTATGGAGTGTGCCAGGCACTGTCACACAGTTCTTGGCTGAGCACTGATATGTGGTCATTTACATGTGTATCCCCCAATAGACAGACAGATGCTGTATATGGCAGTTCAGTGATATCACTACAGTGGAGTATTATGTGTGCCATATCACTTGCTCACATATTTTTCTTTTCCTTCCAGGGTGATGGTGCACCAGCGCAACCCCACATACTCTGCTGCAGAGGAAGAGGAGATACACCAGAGCCTGATGCGGGATTTTGCCACACTCTTTTCCTGCACCAGCCAGAACCAGCAGGAGAGGGCTGCACTGTGGCAAGACCTTGTCCGTTGGGTAAATGACATAGGCATACATAACCGGACATATGAGCAGGTACGCCATCAATGCAGTGATTTAATTAGAAATGTCCGTCAGCGTGCGTCTGATATCCACAGACAACAGCTTGCCACAGGTGGTGGGGCGGCTCTACACCCCCCTTACCAGACTGGAGGGGCTCCTCCTAAGTGTTGTGGCTCCAGCCCAACAACATCCGCACACATGTGTAATGATGGAGGCTGGAGCCACCCAGCATGAGGACTTGGAGCGTGCAGGTAACATGCCATATCTATAGTTGACTGTTCTCTGCACTGGTAGTTTATGCATGTGTGAGGTGTGTACTGTGTTTGTAGATGTTATCCTGGTAATTATTGTGCAAGAGTGATATTCTCAATATCAGCAGTAGACCTGTGAAAGCCAACTGTTGTACTACTGAACTGTATCATACTCACAGTATCAATGGCACAGTTGTGCCCACTGACAATAAATGTCTTATTTGTCCAGGTCCCTCTGGTGTAACAGCAAGGCAGCCAATCCATGCTGGTGAGTGTGTAATAACAATACCTTTAATACTAATGATAATAATAGTAATAATACCCACAAACGGTATTGCTATGTGTTTGATTGCAGGTGTGTTTTTGTCTGTGTGTTTGTATCTCATGTACTGAGGAGTGTGCATGTGTGCATGTGCCCATGTGCGCATGTGCCCATGTGTGCATGTGCCCATGTGTGCATGTGTGCATGTGCCCATGTGTGTCTGTGGTAACATTGTGTACACATTGTAAACTGAGTTTCCTGTCTTCCTGACACAGGTTCTGGTGTTGCTCTGGTGGTGTGCAGCAGGGAACCTGAATCCGCTGCTGGGGATAGTGATAATGATGATACTTGTGTAATGGCACAGGGAGGTGTGCCAGGGTCCATTGTTGGTCAGCCAATCGACAGTACACAGCTGTCAACCCCATCAATGTGCACAGTCATCCTGCCAATACATCCATTGTCACCAATGTCCCTAGGTGATGGACAGCATACAGTGGGCATTGACCAGGGTAATGTGGTATCAGTGGCACATGCATCCCCTCACAGCAGCCATGGCCAGAGTCCTGACATGGTACCACACAGGCAGATGTCCAGGGGTTCTCGTGGGAGCATCCATGATCATACTGCCCCTGTCAGACGTGCCCACAGAGGTCTTTCAACCTCAGCTATGTTCCGGGCTGTAATGCAGGCACAGTCACGTATGGAACGGTACACCAGACAGGGTCTGACGGAGCTGAGAGCACATCGCACTGCTATGAATGACACTATGCATGACGTTGCGGCTGCCATCCGTAATTTCACCGAGGTCATTGACAGACGTTGGGGGGACACATTAGATCTGTTCCACAACTACATGTCCATGAGCCAGGGCAACGCAGGACGGTTGAGGCGTTGACGTGGACGTATGTCAGCAACAGCAGCAGCTGGCAGTCGTCGCGGATGACAACAAACTCGCGGCCGCTCCCATAGTGCCAGTACCCGCCCCAGCAATGCTGGGTCTGTGCTGTCATCAGACCGCCCTAGGAGACCACGTGCACATGGCTCTGGACAGTCCCAGCAGGGACATGTCTCCAGTCATCAACCAACTGCTTCTGATGACAGTACCCAGTCTGGCTTAGTACCTGATACTGTCCGTAGCACCCCTGCCAGGCACAGGTACCCTGTCCTGGCCAGAGACAGTGATCTGTATGACCTGGCAGGTACAGTCTGTGGCTGTCCACAAACACCCGTATATGGCAGCCACGAGGTGGAACTGTGTGCATGCATGCACACATGCATAATGCTAACACCTAGGGCTAACACATACACGCACACACTGCATCAACATTGCCCCATCTTGTACTGTTGTCCCTCACTAACACACACATACATGTCGATTGGTTGTATCAGTGGCAGACTCAGGCATACCAAGTACACACCCTGTGCATATGGTGAAACTGTGCCACCTCCTGCAATCTGTAACATTGATGCAGGAACCAGTTAACATGGTGCTGATGCACAGGGTGACTACATAGATGTGTAGTAATATTATCATGTTGTCAACTGTACAGTGTAATGATATAATTGTGGGTATATCCCAGCATGCCTGATGCATTAACAATATGATTGTCATTGTATTGTTTGGTACACCCCTATTAATTACCATAGTGTAATGTCTGCACATCTTTGCATTCTGGTGGTAAGGCTGTAAACAGAAGGCCACCTACATAGGTAGCACAGGGGATAAGAAAATGGAAGTAATGATACTCAATGATGGACATGTAAACCGCAAGATGCATGCAGTCCAAACTCTACTCTGCTTGGAGAATGTTGATATCTGTGCAGTAATAGACAACAGGTTCAAGACTCCCAAGAGCACTCTAGCACTACCAGGTTACACCTCATACCATGCTTGACAGCCCCAAAACACAGAACTAACTATGACAGGAGGTGAGTCTCATTAAATGTCAAGGATACTGTGGTGGCAGGACAGGTAGCATACATCCTACTAAGTTGAGAACTGCTGATTGAGGGCTCAGTGTCTGTTATTCTAAGTGTGTATTAGCTCTGGTTTAAGCACTTGGGCTTCAGGCCAGTTATTTTACATTACGAAGGTTCATGGTCTGCACTCTTGTGGGAGGAGAGGCTGGACTCTGCCCGTCTGAGCTGGGAATTTCTGGCTAAAGGCTTATAGTGCCTGCATATTTGAACTGTTTCTTACTGAAATTGGTGCACCTTGTTTGCTGTAGCATAGACTAGATCCAGGCCTGCTGAATGTAGCTTTGTTTGTATGCTTGTTTGCTTGTTATTTCCCTGAAACACTAATTCCACCTGAAACGCAGCTTTACAGCGCCTCTGTGGATCCCTAGTGACATCTGCATTGCTTACTGTACGTATTTCCTTGTTTCACTTGACAGAAAGTTACTGTTTGTCATTTTTGCATTTAAGTTACCTGTAACACATTGCATTTGAGTTACCTGGCACTTGCTCACTAAAGCATTTATATATGCCAGCACTAACAAATAAAAGCACTACACCCTCACAAACTCACCTTGAGTACCTTGTTCCCCATTGGCCCTTTTAGTTGTTAATTATAAAGGAATTCCCAATACTATTCTAGCATGTCCAAAGGTCAGTTGTCAATCTCCTCTCCGGTCCAGCTGGTGAATCTGGGAATCTAGAGGCAATGTTACAACTACCTCATGTACACAGACAACCCTCTCCTCCTCCCAACAAATTCCAACACATGTGAGAGATGCAACCATATAGCCAAACTGCAGGCTAAGCTCTCTCAACTCAGTACTGGCAAAACCTGTCAGGAGGAGAAGGAAGCCACAGTCACTACAATTTCAGTCTCACATAGACCTACCACGACAGCAATCCAAACACATAAACACACGAAAACATACTCGGAGTCTCTAAATAAAATTCTGCCTAAGCAGCAGACACCTCCAAAGCAGACACACAAGCAACCGCTACCCCAGAACACAACACGTGCAACACATAGCTCACAAAGCCAGTGTGCCGAACAGTCACAGCCCTTAAGGCTAAACAACACACCTGATACACTTGTAATAGGTGCCTCTATCGTCAGGTACACTGATGTCCCGCTCACCAGGCTGAACAAGGAGAAGGTCATGGTGAGATGCCTGCCGGGCGCTATGATCCGCCACATAACACAAGCACACAGGTCACTCCAAGGCATGTACAAATATGACTCAGTCAGTGTCCATGCCAGTGTGAATGACCTGAGACGTACCTCCCTGGACTACATGATAAGAGGCATAGAGGAGCTCTCTGAGCTTGTGGCCCAGGCTGGTATGACCCTGACCTTGAGTAGCATCTTACCCTCACCAAGAATGATGCCACAATATGAAGACAAGATGATCAATTTCAACAACTGGCTTAAGTTTCGGTGTCATTCAAAGGGGATCCAATGCCTGTCAGCCTGGGATGACATGCTCGACAAGCCACGATGCTTTGCTAGGGACGGCTTGCACCTGTCACCCATGGGCTTTCGGATATTGGCAAAGGCTCTTGCTACCCCCATAGTGCCTTTTTTAGGCAAGGCTCAGAAGACAAAACCACCTCCATAGGTATCACAAGGGATAGGAAACTAATAGTAATGCTACTCAACGCCAACAGTGTAAACCTCAAGATGCATGCACTGGAAACTGTCCTTAGCATGGAGAACATCAATATCTGTGCAGTAACAGAATCCTGGTTCAAGGCTCCCAAAAGCACCCCAGCACTGCCAGGTTATACCTCATACCATGCTTGTCAGCCCCAAAACTTGCACCGAAACAGAACAGGAGGGGGAGTATCAATATTCATCAAAGATACACACACCTCCAGGTTGGTGGCACAGCACGAAGCATCAGAGACTATCCATGTGCAACTAACAGTGGGTAAAACTGCCTTCCAGTTCATAGCCTGGCACACACCACCCTCCCAAACCCAGGAACCCCACTTGGCCTTCCTGAGAACACTGGAAATATGAAGGTCTCTCCAAACACCATTATATTGGTGGACTGCAACTACCCAAACATAGACCCGGAGCATTACTCTAGCTCCAACACCCTAGCTCAAAGGTTCCTAACATTTATACACTCAAATGCTATGGAACAACTTGTTACCACTCCCACAAGAGGGGGAAACATACAGGACCTGTTCATCACCAACATGGGGACTCTATGCTCCAGACCAGAAGTGTACCCCTCACTGGTAAGATCAGACCATAAACTAATCTCACTGGATATTCACATCCCAACCCCACCCCTGCCCACAAAACCACAGTGTAAAACTTCTCTACAGCAAATTCCACACCCCTCAAAACTGAGGTGGAATCCTTCAAGGCCCCCGGGCCTGTGGAAAATACGGCCCAGACCACAGAATCCTTTATAAACGCATTCTATGAACACCTTCAGGAATGCATGGATCATGCAATCCCAAATAAAAACAAGACCCAATCCTACAAAGGCAGACGTCCTGTCTGGTGGACCACAGCCATAACCAAACTATACAATAGAAAGAGGAAGCTACTACATGATAGAGGAAAACCCCCAAAAAGGGGAGGCATCTCTGTTCAGTGTTAGCAAAATACTACGGGCACTCATAAAATCGTCTAAGGACAGCTTTGAGAGATGAAATGCACAGGACACTAAGGATAATCACAAGGCTTTCTTCAGTTATGTTAGGAACCTGGGTGGGAATTCCCAGATATGCTCAGAATTAGTCCAAAGTGACAAACCGAACCTACAGACATTGCCAACATCCTAGCTGACAGGTTCAGCACAAACTTCTCCCCCCCCCCCACCAGAAGGGCAAATATCTATCCCAGCAGAGTGCTGCCCCCCTGACATCTCAGATGCTCAGGTAAGAGCCGCCCTCTCCAAAGCAAATAACACAGCATCAATGGGACCAGACGATGTCCCGGGCTGCATCCTACATGAACTCCAAGATGAGCTAAACCCAAACATAAAACTACTGTTCAATCTCAGCCTTACCATAGGTTATGTACCCAAAGAGTGGCGTACAGCAACAGTGGTCCCTCTCCACAAAGGTGGTGCCTCAACGGATCCTGGAAACTATCGCCCCATAAGCCTGACTAGCTTGGTCTGCAAAGCTATGGAAAGGATCATCATGGACCTCATACATAAAGATATTGGGGACCTACAGACACTGGATCCTACCCAGTGTGACGATAAGGGCAGATCCTGCCTCTTACACCTAGTTGATTTCTTTGAAACAGTCACCAAGGCCATTGACAAGGGGAAGGTGGTCCACACAGCCTACCTGGACCTCGCAAAAGCCTGTGATACAATACCCCACTCGGGCATTATAGATAAGTTCACCAGCTTAAATATACATCCCCTATGTCACTAGATAGGTTGCAAATTGGCTCAAGGACAGAACCCACATGGTTAGAATTGCTGGAGCCATGTCAGACTCCAAACCAGTTACGAGTGGTGTCCCACAAGGCTCAGTCTTGGGACCTTTCCTGTTCAGTATATATGTTTCGGAGGTACAGGCCGACACGGAAGGACTTTGGCTGACCAAGTTCGCGGATGACCGCCAACTGTGCACTATAATTGACTCTCTAGCCGACACAACCATCCTCCAAAAGGGCCTCATAGAAACAGACAACTGGTGCCAAAGCCATGGTCTCAAGCTAAATGCCACAAAGTGTATAGTCATCCCCTTTGGCAAAAACAAAGTGGCCACAAATGACCACATAGGTGGTAATCCATTACGTACGGAAGAAGTAATTAGTGACATGGGAACCGAAGTTGATAGCAATCTCTCATTTGACAATCACGTGGCCAAAGTGGTTAGAAATCCAACCAAACGAGGCACGCAAGTAGGACTGAAGGTGCTCGGTCCAAACCACGACAATACATCCAAAAAGAAAGGGACCAGCACTCTATGGCAACAGATAAAATTAGATTTATTAGGATTGTAAAAACAACCTAATTTTGGTGCACAAACCGGTTTCGGCTATGAAATCCTTTCTCAATGTGACTTAATAATGAAATACAAGTTTTGTATTTCATTATTAAGTCACATTGAGAAAGGCTTTCATAGCCGAAACCGGTTTGTGCACCAAAATTAGGTTGTTTTTACAATCCTAATAAATCTAATTTTATCTGTTGCCATAGAGTGCTGGTCCCTTTCTTTTTGGATTTTCAAAGTGGTTAGAAAAACATTTTATATAGCCCACCTAATCATGACAGGATTCACATCTAGATCAGGGGAGGTCATCGTGCCTCTTTACTCATCCCTCATCAGGACCATAATTGAGTACAATGCCCCTTTTGTGATTTACCTTACCAGACACCTGCAGCAACTGGAAAGACCACAAAAGTACCTCACCAAGAGGATCAAAGGGCTCAAACAGTTGCCATATGCTGCCCGGTTAACATAACTCCATACTCAGTGGCATACCGGCTGCTCAGAGGCGATCTGTGCCAGACGTATAATGCCATGTCAAACCCGGAAGTAATGGACATGCTGCACCTCAGAAAATCAAACTCCCATCGAGCTTTGCACTCGAGAGACTTGAACCTCAGCACTGACATCAATAGGACATGCTGGAAGGACAGATTCATAACCCAGAGGCTCCCTTCACTCTGGAATAAAATCCTAGTCCAGGTTAGGCAGAGTCCCTCATTGACTCTTGTCAAGAGGAATCATGATGAGTGGATAGGGGATTGTAGGTGTACCCCGGGTATCACTTCTGTGTCAATGTTAGACAGAGGTACAGTATACTAACCTTAGAAAAGGGCATAGCAACATTAATCTAAACTGGGTGGCGAAAGCCAAACACACTCTGGCTTGGCTTATAAATGCCCTAGGGCAGATAGCCTAGTATGAACCTATACCCACACCCCCAGGTTGTTGCCACAGTGTGACGCATCACAGACTATCCACATACAACTAACAGTGGGTTAAACTGACTTCCAGTTCATAGCCTGCTACGGACCACCCTCCTAAACCCAGGTAACCCACTTGGCCTACTTAAGAATACATGAATATCTGCAGGTGTCTCCAAACAAGAATATATTGGGCAGCTTCATTTACCCACACATAGACTGGGAGCATTACTGTAGCTCCAACACCCTAGGTGTAAGGTTCCTAGAAACCATACACTCAGTTGCTATGGAACAACTTGTTACCACTCCCACAAGAGGGGAAAACATGCTGCACCTGATCATCACCAACATGTGGACTATATGCTCCAGACCAGAAGTGTATCCCTCGCTGGTAAGATGACACCATAGACTACTCTCACTGCATATTCACATGCCAAATGCATCCATATGTTGAAATCTGCAGTCCACCACATTTGTGGTTGTGTGTGAACTTCAACAATATTTCACATTTATAGTTGTGTGTTGGGAGTCATGTTGTGTACTTACTGCCCAACTGCTTTGTGTGTGAACCCAACAGGGATTATACTGTGCCTGCAGGGTTTCCATGGGATAGTTTGCATACAGTTGTCAACATCCTTTCATACTGACCAAACACTGTAATATCATATAGTGTACTGGTTCAGTACTTTCACTGTGGTGGACAGTATCCTGGGTTTCAGTCCTATCACTGCTTTAAATATTCATAGTGAGCACACCAGACTGGTTAACGGCCAGTTGTGCACATATGACCATGTTGCATTTTGTTCAGATATGGACTACTTAAACCAGGCTTGTCCAACATTGGTAGTGTATTCCGCAACTTGGGTGGACATTGACAAACACTAGCGATGTGCCCTAGGCCATTTCTACTGCTAGTCAGAGAGTGTGTTTGTCCTTCAACACACATTGTAACTGGATTTTTGCCATGACATATTTCAAGATTAGTATACTGTGCCTCTGTCTACCCATGACATAACAGTGATACCCAGGGTAAACCTACCATCTCCCACCCACTCATCAAGATTCCTCTTGAGGAGAGTCAATGAGGGACTCTCTGGCTAACCTGTAGTGGGAGTTTACTCAAGAGTGGAGGGAGCTTTTGGGTTATGGATCAATCACTACAGCATGTCCTATGTATGTCAGTGCTGGGGTTCAGGTCTCTCATGTGCATAGCTCACTGGCATTCAGATTGTACAAGGTGCAGCATGTTCATTGATTCCAGCTTGGACATGGCTTTATACATCAGGCACAGATTGCCTCTGGGCAGGCAGTATGGCACTGTGTGGAGCTGCAGTTTGTTTAATCAGGCAACACATGGCATCTGTTTGAGCTCTTTGATCTTCCTGGTGAGGTACTTTTGGGGTCTTTCCAGTTGCTGGAGGTGTCTGCTGAGGTACATCCCACAGGGGCCATTGTACTCAATTGTGAGGCTGATGAAGGATGACTGAAGAGGCACGATGACCTCCCCTGATCTAGATCTGACTACCTTCATGATTAGGTGGGTATATGGTATGTTTCTGTAACCACTACAGCCACCTGGTTGTCAAATGCAAGATATCTATCAAATTGTGTCCCCAGGTCTCTTATTACTTCTAAAGTACTTAATGGGTTAACACCTATGTGGTAATTGGTTGGCACTTACTGTTTATCCACAGGGGATGACTTTACACTTTTCTGGAATTAGCTTGATGACATGGCTCTGGCACCAGTTGTCTGTTTCTGTGTGGCCCTTTTGTAGGATGCTTGTGTCAGCTGGAGGGTCAGATATGGTGCCTAGTTTGTAGTCCTCTGCAAACTTGTTCAGACACAGTCCTTCCGTGTTGGCCTGTACCTATGGGAAATATATACCAAACAAGGGAGGTCCCAGGACCGAGCCTTGTGGGATGCCAGTTGTACCTGGTTTGTAGTCTGACATGGCTGCAGCATTTCTGACCATGTCAGTTCTGTCCTTGGGCTGGTTTGCTACCCATCTACTGACATAGGGGTTTGTATTTAAGCTGGTGAGCTTATCTATAATCAACACGTGGGGTATTGTATGGAAGGCTTTTGCAAGGTGCAGATAGGCTGTGTGGACCACATTCCCCTCATCAATGGCCTTGATGACTGTTTCAAATGAGTCAAACATGTTTAAGGGGCAGGATCTGCCCTTAAGAAAGCCACGCTGGGTAGGGTCCAGTGTCTGTAGGTCCCCAATATCTTTATTTCTGAGGTCCATGATGATCCTTTCCATAGCTTTGCAGACCAAGCTTGTCAGGATTCTGGGGCGATAGTTTGCAGTATCCATTCAGGCACCACCTTTGTGGAGAGGGACCACTGTTGTTGTACACTGCTCTTTGGGTACATATCCTGTGGTAAGGCTGAAATTGAGCTGTAGTGTTATTTGGCATTCCATTCTTCTTGGAGTTCATGTTGGACACAGCCCAGGACACCATCTCGTACCATTGATGCTGTGTGTTTTGCTTTGAAGATGCTGGCTGTTACCTCAGCATCTGCAATGTCAGGGGGCCAGCACTCTGCTGGGATAGATATTTGGCATTTTGGGGGGGGGGGAGTTTGCACTGAACCTGTCAGGTTGGATGTTGGCAATGTGTGTGGGTTTGGTGTATTGTTTGTAATATTTGGTAATTCAGAGCATATCTGTGAATTCCCAACAAGGTTCCTACCATTAGTTAAGAAAGCCTTGTGATTATCCTTAGTGTCCTGTACAATTTGTATCTTCATAGGTTCATACTAGGCTATCTGCCTTAGGGCATTTATAAGCCTAGCCAGAGTGTGTGTGGCTTTTGCCACCCCTTGCTATGTGAATATTATGCCCATTTAGGGTTTACTTTACTGTGCCTCTGTCTAGACGTGACACAGTGAAGACCCCCAGTGTAAATCTACGATCTCCCATCCACTTGGCAAGATTCCTTTTGAAGAGAGTCAGTGAGGGGCTCTGCCTAACATGGAGTGGGATTCTGTTCCAGAGTGTAGGGAGCCTCTGGGTTATGAATCTGGCCCTCCAGCACATCCTATTTATTTATGTGTTGAGGATGACCTCTCTCGCTCTCACGGCTCTGATGGATTTGGATTTTCTGAGGTGGAGCATGTCCATTAATTCTGTATTGGACATGGCCTTGTACATCGGGCATACATCGCCTCTGAGTATGCAGTATGTGACTGCATACAGCTGGGGTGTCGTCAGCCAGGCAGCATATGACAAATGTTTGAGACCCTTTATCCTCTTGGTGAGGTACTTTTGAGGTCTTTCTAACTGCTGCAGGTGTCGGGTAAGGTACATCCTAGTAACCAAAATGCACCAAAACCACAGATAAAAAATCCACGAACGGAAAGCAATGAAGGAAACCAAACAGCAATAGCGTACAAATAATTTAATTTCCGCTTTCGTCACTCGACTTCCTCAGAATGCATCAAAACACATCAAAATTCAACACTTAAATACCAAAATGTAAATGATAAAAACAATCAATTAATTTAAAAACAATTAGCACATTTACTTCAATAACAACCTAATGTTGTTATCTTTATTAATATGCAATTTTTGATGTTTTAAAAAACATTTAATGTTGATGGCATCGTTGATGCCAGGAAATTTGTCAGAATTTAATCTGACCTGCCAAACAGTTTCACGTTGCTCAAGATAATTTTTAAAATCACCCATTCTCAAATCAGGGAACACAGTTTCTAATACAGAAAACAAAAATTTTTTAAAAAAAGGACAAATTACCGAATGTTTAAAGAGAGCGTTATTGTCATCTCTAGTTTTGATACTGTAGAGGTGCTCCCTGATCCTGGTCTTGAGGCTACGCGTCGTCATGCCGACATAAAAAGCCGGACATGTCGAACATAAGGCGATGTAAACCACTCCACTGGAATTACAATCAACGTAGCCTTCAACCTTCAATGTTCTCTTAATAGATTCAACCAGAATATAAGGTCCCTCTGAAATGTATCTGCACATGTTACATGAATAACATCGGTGCATACCTGTTCTACAAGTAGGGGCACGAACACATGTTCTATTGTCAAACTCCAAAATCTTTTTTAGATTATTGTATTTCTTAAACACAAAAGCTGGACAATCACCTAAAACTTGTTGAATGTCCCTATTGCCACTGAGGTACATCCTAAATGGGGCAATGTACTCAATTATGGGCCTGATAAGAGAAGAGTATAGGGGCACAATGACCTCTCTTGATGTAGATGTGAATCCTTTCATGATAACGTGGCCAATATAGAAGGTCTTCCTAGCCACGTTGGCAATGTGAGTGTCACATGAGAGGTTACTGTCCACTTGTGTCCCTAGGTCCCTGATTACTTCTTCCATATGTAATGGATTACCACCTATGTGGTAATTTGTGAGTACCTTGTTTGGTATTTGGAGAGACATTCATACTCTCCAGTGTCTTCAGGAAGACTGAGTGGGGTTCCTGGGTTTGAGAGGGTGGTCTGTAGCATGCTACAAACTGTACAGCAGTTTTGCCTACGGTTAGTTGCACATGGATGGTCTCTGATGCTTCGTGCATTGTCAGTAACCTGGACGTGTGGGTATCTTTGCTGAATATGGATACCCCCCCTCCTTTTGTGGTTTGGTCCAGGTTTTGGGGCCGAAAAGCATGATATGAGGTATAACCTGGTAGTGCTGGGGTGCTCTCAGGAGCCTTGATGCAGGTTTCCGTCACTGCACAGACACCGATGTTCTCCATACTGGGGAGGGCCTCCAGAGTGTGCATCTTGAGGTTTAGACTTCTGGCATTGAGCAGCATTACCCTTATGTTTTTTCCACTCATGTTTTCTAGGGAGGTGGGTTTGTCTTTTCAGCCTTGCCTACAAAAGGCACTATGGAGGTGGCAAGAGCCTTAGCCAATATCCAGACGCCCAGGGGTGACAGGTGCAAGCCATCCCTGGCAAAGCAGCGTGGCTTGTCAAGCATGACATCCCAAGCAGACAGACATTGGATCCCCTTGGAATGACACCAGTAATTGAGCCAATTGTTAAAGCTGATCATTCTGTTTGTACTGTGGCATCATTCTTGGTGAGGGTAGGATGCTGCTCAGGGTCAGAGTCATACCGACCTGGCCTACATAATCGGAGAGCTCCTCTATGTCTCTTTTCATGTAGTCCAGGGAGGTACGTCTCAGGTCATTCACACCAGCATGGACAATGACTGAGTCATATTTGTACTTGCTTTGGAGTGACCTGCGTGCTTGTGTTATGTGGCAGATTGTAGCAGCCTACAGACAGCTTACTGTACCCTTTTCCTTGTTCTGTCTGGTGAGCAGGACATTAGTGTGTCTGACTATGGAGTCACCTATTACAAGTGTATCAGGCATGTTGTTTGTCCTTACGGGCTGTGACTGTTTGGCACACCGACTTTGTGTACTATGTGTTGCATGTGCTATGTTTGGAGGTAGTGGTTGTTTGGGTGTCTGCTTTGGAGGCCTCTGTTGATTTGGTGGATTTTTAATTAGAGCCTCTGGGAATGTTTTTGTGTGTTTATGTCTTTGGTTTGCAGTTGTGATAGGTCTATGTGAGACTGGGTTTGTGGTGTGTGTGGTTACCTTCTCCTCCTGACTAGTTTTGACAGTACTGAATTGAGAGAGCTCAGCCTCTAGTTTGGATAAATGGTTGCATCTGTCACATATATTTGTATTTCTTGGGGGGAGGAGGGGGTTGTCTGTGTACATGGGGCAGGTGTAACATTGCCCAAGATTCACAGATTCAACTTGTTGTAGCTGGCCTTAGTGGATTTTATGAGTGGCCATATTTTATTGCCATAATACTGATCAGAGATTACTTCTCTTTTTGGGTTTGCTCTATCATGTAGTAGCTTCCTCATTCTCTTGCATGGTCTGGTAATGGCTGGGGTCCACCATGCCAGATGCCTGCGTGTATGGTATTGGGCCTTGGTTTTACTTGGGATTGCATAATCCATGCATTCCTGACAGTGTTCATAGAATGCATTTATAAAGGGTTCTGAGGTGTGGCCCATATTTTCCACAGGCACAGGGCCTTTAATGGATTCCACATCAGTTTGGAGGAGTGCAACATTTCCTTTACACATGTTTTTCACTGTGGTTTTCTGGCAAGGGACTGTGGTCAGGATATGAATATCCAGTGTGATTACTCTATGGTCTGATCTTACCAGTGAGGGATACACTTCTCATCTGGCCATAGAGTACCCATGTTGCTGATTATCACATCCAGTATGCTTACCCCTCTTGTGGGAGTGGTACGTTGTTCCTGAGCATTTTGGTTTATGGATTCTAGGAACCTTTGGCCTAGGGTGTTGGAGCTGGAATAATGCTCCCAGTCTATGTTTGAGTATTTTCAGTCACCCAATATAATGTTGTTTGGAGAGCTTGATATTTCCATGTGTTCCAACGTAGGCCAAGTGCAGTTCCTGGCATTAGGAGGGTAGTCTGTAGCAGGCTACAAACTGAGAGGCAGTTTTAGCCACTGTTACTTGACCATGGATAGTCCAAGCTGCTTCTTGTTGTGGTACCAACATGGGAGTGTGGTTATCCTTGACAATTATTGCTAGTCACCCTCCTTTTGTAGTTTGTTCCATGTTTTGGGGCTGTAAAGCACGGTATGAGGTGTAACCTGGTAGTGTTAGGGTGCTCTTGTGAGCCTTGACCCAGTTTTCTGTTACAGGACAGATATCAACATTCTCCATGCTGAGGGGAGTTTAGACTGCATGCATCTTGCAGTTTAGACTTCTGGCATTGGGTAGCATTACATCTAGGTTCTTATCCCTTGTGATACCTATGGAGGTGGGTTTGTGTTTTGAGCCTTACCTATTCAAGGCACGGTGGGGGTGACAACAGCCTTTGCCAGTATCCAAAAGGCCAGGACTGATAGGTGCACGCCATCCCTAGCAGGTGGAGCATCGTGTCTTGCTCAGCATGTCATCCCAGGCTGGCACGCATTGGATCCCCTTTGACTAACAGCAATACTTAAGCCAATTATTGTAATTGATCATCTTGACTTCATATTGTGGCATCATGCTTGGTGAGGGTAGGATGTTAGTCAGGGTCATCAAGTTTGCATATACTACATGGTGTTACATTGCTTAACACATGGCAATCATGCCTCAGGTGGTGCTGCAGGGCTGTCTATGTTGGATGCACATACTACACTCCCTGTACATGTTTGATAGCAGGTTGTGTCAACTTAGTCATCCCTTTTACTATATGTGTGAGTCAGAGAGAGGTATCATTTCCAGGGTTCCTACTGAGCCAGTGTATGTGCTATGCGTTGCCGCTTTGCCAAGGCCAAGCTGTACTGGGCACGCCTCCTTCTGCCTACTGGGGCAGGCTCAGGTTGTTCCTCCTCCGAGTCACGCTCTGCCTGTGATTGGCTTGGCAATGGTGGGGGGCTGCTTGGCCCAGCCCTATGCTGGTCCTGCTGCAGCTGTTTTCGCAGAATCATATTCTGTAGCATAGCACATACCATGACAATTTGCATACATGTAGTTGGTGAGTACTGCAAGGCTCCACCAGATGTGTCCAGGCACCGGAACCGTGACTTGAGCAGCCCAAACACACGCTCAATTACATTTCGTGTTTGTGCGTGTGCCTCATTATGGCGTTCTTGTTCAGGTGTGTGTGCATTTCTGATGGGTGTCATCAGCCACGGCTCCAGTGCATAGCCAGCATCCCCCACTAAGTGACCATGTGGGATGTCCCCATTGGCAAATGTCTGGTACAGCTGCATCAGATGCCAGATATGGGAATCATGGTAGCTTCCAGGGCAGCTAGCACACACATTCATTATTATGCCCTGGGCATCACACACGACCTGGCAGTTGATGGAGGGGAAGCCCTTGCGTTTAATGTAGGCCCTACCTCGCTCACCAGCTGGTGCTTTGATGCGTATATGCATGCAGTCTGTTGCACCCAGTACCTCAGGGTATTCCGCTATTTGCTGGAAGAGACGCATATTGCTGGCCAATACCTCACGGGAATTGGGGAAATATACATGCTCACCGACATGTGCTGACATGGCATCCAGGAACTGGTGCAATACCCTGGATGCTGATGCCTGTGATATCCCCATCATATCACCAGTTGGTCTCTGGAAGGTACCTGTTGCTAGTATTCTTAGGCCAACACATACCTTGGTTTCCACTGGGATGGGTTCCCCTCTGTTGGTTCTGTGTGTGAGGCGTGGCCTGCACAGCTCAACAATTTGCTGCAGGAGATCTCTGTCCACTCTATAGCGCTCCACTATCTCCAGCTCATGTAACTCCTGGTAGGTGACCCTGGGCCTGTACACTCTTCTCTGTCTCCTCACTGTGGGTTGTCCGGCAGCATTTGCATAATCACCACCCTCAGCAAGTTGCATATGTCTCCTGATAACAGCTATGGCAGCCCGTAGCATTTTTGGTCTGAGTGAAGCTTTTTCAGTTTTCACTTCTAATAGCTTACTCCTCTGTTGCAGTGTCTCTTGAGAGAAACATTCTGCACTGTTGTTTGCAGAGTTTTAAGTGCTGGGCTGGGCTACTGTTCTGCCTTTGTAATTGCCTTCTTCTGATTGTTTTCACCTGCTAGCTCTGCCAGTAATCCCTGCTAGCTTCCTACTATTTCCCATGCTTCCTTTTCCCTTCTGTTTCCTCAGGGGGGAGCGACGCGCATATCAGCGAAAACACGCTCACAGTGGCTAACTCGCGTGCACACATGCTTAGACGGACTAGAATCTGCTTATTCGGGTTACAACGCGCGCACACCAGCGCAAACAAGCTTACAGGTGTTTAAACAGGCTCCTACATGCGTATTCTGCCTTAAACGCGCGCACTCACACTTACACGCGCGCACTCTAGCTTACTCGTGCCTACCAGCGCACACACACGGGCATGCACGCCCTGCAAGAAACGTCGGTGTTATCCATAGTGTACACCTTCCATTTCTTGGCTTTCCCATGCCTACTTGTTGAAACTCCTCTTTCCATGATGTCTGACTGACAGCTTTCACATGCCACTGTGCTCCAATGAGCTGCATTCCTTTCATACATTCCCCCCTGTGATGTCAGCTATCTCCTACTCTGTTACTCCCCGTTATCCTACTTCTACACTGCACGGAATGTGCTAATTTCCAATGTAACAGTAAGATTCACTATACTACCACTCATTTACATAGGATTGCCTACTAATGCTTAGTTACATGTCTTACACTCCGCTTCCCCCCTTAGCAACCCCTACTCGGTGGCCATGTTGTTTTAGCCTACTATTCTCTTTCATTGTAAATTCATGCTTTGCATAAACCCACATTTGTGGGTTTAATTTTTTTATTTTTCTGTTTTTTTTTATAGCGCAGCCCGTTTGTGCGGCACTGCGCTACGTTTAAACATTGGCAATCGCCGGAAAAAAAAAAACATTTTTATTTTATGTTTGCATCAGGGTACGTTGCCAGTGGCCACATATTTGGCCATTGGCATGCTGCCTGGGACATTTGCAACCTTTATTTGGAGCTGACAAGGCTCCATTGTGTTATTTGCAGAACGGTACTCAGTTATCAACTGAGTACATTTCTGCAGATAACACGGTTCTTACACGGGCAGGTTTCTGCTTCCTGGATCGTGAAATTACTTCATTTGCATGCCTTTCGGCTGCAAGTGAGGTAATTAGCATATCCACTCCCTGTCCATGTAAGAGCCGTTTTAGGTGCTCTCTTACATGCACATTCAGGCTGTTCCTGGATCGCGATGGCTGCATGGAGTCTTACACTACTCCTAGACTCCATGCAAGCCATTGTGAATCCTGCCCATAAACTATTTGCATTTGTTGTAATAAGCTTTTCTTTTCAACGCAGCTTTGTAGTTGACACCATTGTTAAGCCCTGGTGCCCTGCATGCATCTAATAAAACCTGCCATTTAAACTCTCTAAAATCTAGTTCCCCATCTCTGTCTCCATTAAAGCCCAATGGAACATGATCTATAACTGTAAAAAGAAACTTAACACTGTTATTGCTACTCACACAGTTTAAAGTGTGCTTGTAAAGAGCTTTATCTAAATTTTTCTTTTTGATGGCATAATAATGTTCATACATTCTGTTTTTAAGTTGCCTATTGGTTTTCCCAATATAGAATGAAGAACAAGTGGAGCATATTGCCATGTATACCACAAATGTAGATTTACAATTAAAAATGCCTGGAATGTGCCACATCTTGCTCTGAGTTGCAACATTAAAATCTGCTCCCTCTGAAATGTATTTACAAAAATTGCGCCAAATGCATTTAAATTGAATTTTGTTTGGTGGAAGAAAAGTAGCTGAAAACCAGAGTTTCCCACTGGTATGCAGTCTCTGAGTTGGAATATATAAGTCTGGGCATGTGCAGGGTCTCCCCCATATGGAGGTGCAGGAGGCTTGCCCCCTAAACAAACAGAAAAAAAAGTTTTGTTTTGTGATCACCATAAGTTATTTTCTGCTTTTTTCCTTACCACATGACATTTGATTTAAATGTATTTTGTAGCTTGACATTAATCCATTAAATATTCCTGATTAGGTTTTAGGCTTTGCCAAGTGGAGGGGCCCTTGCCATTTGCATAATGGCAGACACTCTGCTGTGCTTTACTTCTAGCACAAGGCACCATGTCATTAGATTTTTTTATTACACTCTGCCATGAAACAATTCTGTCATCCAGTGGCATTAATGACCACCAGCACTTGGTTCTGTAATTTCTGCATAACTAGGACACCCTTTTCCCCACAGGCATTTACCATAGAGCCTAAGTGTCACCAGGATGATATGGTTCCCCTGTGGAGTGAAATTATCCCACCTATGCTCTTGTTCCTTGCTGTTCTAACATTTCTAACTCTAAGAGTTTCATTGTGGATATTACTAGCTATACGAGTGCCCTGCACCAACTTGAATGCCATCTATTCCTCATACTGCCTGATTGTGCCTAACACTATTATGTGATTCTATCCATCTTTGAATAGTGACAGCGGTGTGTTTGTGTGTGTATTTCTCTGCCTGAGCAGAGCAAAGCAGTGTTTTATGCATCACATACCTTAAAACTGCATGGCGTGTGTCAGTTGACTAGGTTATGCTGTGTGGTGGAGAGTGTGGTGAATGTGTGGCCTACATAGTGCTTGATTATATGTGTTTCTCAATAGATTCAGTCATGTCAGAACACAGTGGCCCTGTGCATTTCTAAGGTGCCAAGGCCACTAACAAACATAATAATGTTTATTGAAGCATGTAATCCTAGGTCTGTAGGTTCACATTACTTAAATGAATGACAATCGGTAATAGTACTAATAGCATTTTTCTTACCAGTACTGTAGATGCACTTTATACTCCATCCTTTTTTGTCAGGAAATGTTTTGAATATGTTCATCCTTACACTCTTGTAGCGTCACTTTCAATACATTTTTTCTTTTACTTTGGCTTCATAAAAATCTTATATAAGCACTGCAAGCAGTGGTGCAGAAATGGTGAAGCATACAAGGTTTCAGCAAATTTAGATAAGTTTACGAAGTTCTTATACAATTAAGGATTTGGGGAAATACCTTTGCCCAGATGCACACATCTGTTAATTATCATAAGCAACTTTGAGCAAGCATGAATGAGAATTGTGTAGCAATAGTACATGCATCTGTCTGACTAATGGATATGTGTGGCTGTGCTTCTCACAGCAACAAGCAAACTTACAACTACCTGAGATGCTTGTAGTCACATTCCAGCAGACATGGTTTACACTCTAGCAGTCTCACTCACACAGGCACTCCACCATTTTGATTTTTTACTTTAAACAGCAAGAACCCCAAGATGGTGCCTGAAAATGACCAAAATCTTCCCATTCCTGGATACAGCCAGGTAAAGGGAGAGGCTGCAGGGTGTACATGGAGGTACTTTTAGGAAAACTGACGTCTGGATTGACCTGGCAGACCAGCTGAACCAAGAGACTGGTATACCTAGAAGTGGAGAACAGTGCAGCCACAGGTTTGATTACCTGCAAAGAAGGCAGCCCAACCATCTTGCCCAGTGGGTGGCAGAAGTAGAGCAACAACATCCTGAGTCATCCAGGAAGTAGCTGTACTTTTGCTGTCTATATTATCCTTTCAAATGTATAACAGTTTAACTTTCTAGTCTTCTGTTGCTGTTTTCAAAATGTTATATAATGTCACTGGTGAGTACCATAGCTGTTTTTCGTATCTCCTTTTGCAACATGGAGAGACATCAGATTCATCCAGCATACCTAACTTCAGGAGGCTGGAGTGGCTGGTCTCCCAAACTTGCAAAAATCTCTCCTTTCATTTATTAACCTTCTACTTATTTGCTCTTATTTGTTCATTTTCATTATGTTAATATTTAAGCTGTATGTCAAGATGTAACAAATTTGTATTTTCGTATGTATACTACATTTCGTTTACTTTATACTTTATTGATTATTGTAATGTGTGTATTAAAATTTACTGTTATTATGGAGCTTTTCTCCCCAGGCCTCCTCTGGAAAAGGACCTGTATCCAGTCAGACTTTCCCGGTAAACAAATGTTAAATTAATAAATAAAATAAATAAATTTACTTCCATTCTTCCCATTTTGGCTGCCTCTGCAGGTCCGGAACAGTCTGGAACACTTCAGCTGCAAGAGACAGATCCCCACCAGCTGTGCATACCAGGACTGTCCCTTTGGAGAGAAGCAGTGGCTCTTCCCCTGTGAGTTGCCGAGAACATCATCTCCAACATGAAAAACACCTGCTTCAGGCAGTATGGTAGAGGCTACAATTGAGAGGGTGCTAGAGAGGTGGTGGGGCTCATTCCAGAACCTCCTGCATTGTGTGGAAGAGTCTCTAAAATGGCAACCAGGCACCCTGGGCAGTTGTACATTTTGTTCTTATATTTCCAAGGAGACAGGCGAATTACAGGGCCTGGCAATAAAAGCCGGAGCACTTTTTTTAAAGCTAGAAGTTAATGTTTTCTGAAAGCATTTAAGCTGTTTTCACATCTTGGAGGGGAATAAAGATAAGACAGAAACACACAGCAGTTAGTGTATGTAGGAGCACAAGCTATAATACGCCCCTTAGTATGGATAACCTTAATTTTAAATTAGGTAATGCCTGTGATTGCAGCTGTTAGTTTGGGACAGGTGTTCCTATCAGGAGGGCTAAACTTCATTATTTGAAGATGTACATAGTTTTCTATGTTTGTTTTAGTTAATAGGTTATTTAGGTATCCTGGGGGTCAGTTTGGGACAATGGTTCCTATCAGGAGGGGTAAACTTCCTTATTTGAAGATACACATAGTTTTTTTTTCTGTTTGTGTTAATAGGTTATGGGGATATTCTGAGGAGGAGGTGGGTTTTTTGAGAGTCTTTATTAAAATAAAAAGTCTTGTAAAATGTGACATCAGTTGAAATGGAGATGACAAGAAACAACTGTATAAAACACGAACCTGCTAAACATTAGTGGGTGTATGTAACATAAAAGGTGGAAATAAACATTTAAATAGCTGCCATATATAATAGGTGTGAATAATAACTTCTTGTCGTAATGGCTACTCTATCCATATTATTTTGGAATGTGAATGGCCTCATAAGTACAGACAAGAAGTAAAGTATTGGAATTATATTAAAAAATGCAGAGTGTATATAACAAAATTACAGGAGACACATTTGAAGTGAAGTTAGCATGTGGATTTGATAAAGAAAGGATTTCAAGACAGATATTCAGCAGTTTATCAGGGACAAAAGAAAAGGGGAACGCATGCTAATTGCTAGAGAAGCTCCAGTAGTTATAGAAGAGGAAAATAAAATATAATAATGATAAATTTGTGGTGTAAAGCTACAGGCAAGGAGGAAAATTCAGCTGACATATGTTTATATTCCATTTAAAACTGCTGTTATGGAGATCAAGAAGATTTTGGAAGAAATCAGCTTTCATCAGGGAGTATTACTTGTAGGTGGGAAATGGAATTTTATTTCCAATACCAGGGATGTATATGGGGACCTAGAAAGGAAAACATAACAAAACAGGGAAGATTTCTAAAGAAATTTATGAAAATATTTTGTATGGAGATGTGAATTCAGAGGTAGGAACTTTGAGAGAATTTGCATATTATTCCCCAAGGTGCAATAACTGGGTTAGACTACACAGAAATTGCATTTCACAGCAACATGTGCATTTAGTTGAAAGCTTCAACTCACATCCAATAAATATTTCAGATCATGTGCCAAAAAAAATGCAGGGTAACGGAATAAGAATGAGACACAGGTACTTTCTCACCTTCCTGTTAAAAAGAGAAGAATTTAACTAATGGGTAGTGGAAATTAGTTGAGAGTCATTAGAGTAGATAGAAATTTCTTCAGAAGTTTTAGGCAGTGACTGGGATAAAATGAAAATGGAGTTCAAAAATAGGGTAGAAATAAAAGAAAAAAATATATGGTTAAGAAGTAACAGGAATGGGACTGACAAAGGTTAAAATATTGCAGAATAAGGCAAATCTCACAGAACAAGAAGAGGCACAATTGCAGAGTACTAAAGAAAAAATAAGGGAGCATCTATCTGGATAATATGCATGAGTTTTGAAAGACTTCTGTTAAGCAACTTTTTTTTTATAATAACACCAGAGTGCAAAAACATTTAGCACAACATCTTAGGTGACAGAAATTAGAAAGGGTTGTTGCCCAACTTAGGAAGCCTGTTACAAGAAAGATAACCAGAGATTCTGTAGAGGTATTAGCAATATTTTGGAAATTTTATGAAAATTTTTATAAAGCAGGGAAATGTGGAAATAAGCATAAATGGAAATATTTATGTAAAACTTAATTGTACCAAGCTTATTGGTAGATGAGGCTCAACAATTAACAGTTAATATGTGAGGAGATGAGATACAAGCAGTGAAATACAATCAATCAATCTGCAGGAAATTGTCTAGGAACAGATGGTTTTCCTGTGGAAGTTAGGAAGTTAAGAGGGAAGAAAGGGATAAAGATATGGAAGTTTTTGTTTAACAGTATTTTAAAAGGAGGGGAAGCACCAACATTCTGAAAGAAAGCAGTGATGGCTGTGAATACCTAAAGATGGAAAAGGCCCATCAACCCCAGCCTCATATAGGCCCATTTCAATTTTAAACCATTACTGTAATGTGTTTATGTCTATAAAAAATGAAAGAATGGCAAAAGTATTGCCAAAATTGATTGATGTGGGTCAGTCTGGTTTTGTGGAGGGGACGCAAACATTTAACAACATTAACAGAACAATGAAGATCCAGAGGGAAGCAGAGTGAAAGAGAATACTGTTATTGTTGATGAGTCTTAATGTAGAGAAAGCATTCCGCAGAGTAAGCTGGAATTTTTTGAGTAGGGCAATGGAAGCATTTACATTCCCTGATACAATAAGGTTAGTTAGAGGGATCAGAGACAAAAATTAAAATGGGAGGGTTCCTCTTTGACAAGTTTTATCTTGACAGAAGAACTAGGCAGGGATGTCTTCTTTCCCCTTTATTGTTTGCATTATATTTAGAGCCATTGACAAAGAAAATAAGGGACTGAGAAATTCAAGGATGTAGTTGGTATGGAAATCAAGAAAGGTTAGCATTGTTTGCACATGATATTATTTTGTATCTGATGTTGTTGTTGTTCTTCTTTTCCCGGTTAGGGGTCGCCACAATGGAACTCCGGTCCGCTAATGATTGGCAGTAGATTTTTACGGTGCCAAGGTGCCAGCCCGACGCCCAACCTTCAGCGAAGGCACGCCCATTCACGCATGGCTTTCGAACGCCACTAAACCATGGGGAGGACATGCAGACTCCACACAGAAGGCACTTCAGCCGAGAATCAAACGGGAGAACCTCTTGCTGTGAGGCGACAACGCTACCCACTGCACCACCACGGCTCAGAATTATTATAAAAACAAAAAAATACCACAGTGTTGTGGAACATCTTGGGACTGTTTCAAGTCTTTTGGGGATATAAAATGAATGAATATAAAACAAAAGCTATAGCTGTAAACTGTTCACCCACACATGAATTGGTCCAGCAATACACATATTTATGGGGTCACAATAAAATGGCGCATTCAGGAGTATATGAAAACTCCTCTTCCAAAAAACAAAGTAAAAAAATTAGCACAAGTCCAAGAAAGTGGAAGCTGGACACAATCATTTTAGCACTTCTAGCATTCAGGAGTATGGCTTAAAAAGGATTTTGCTGTGGCAATTTAGGTTATGTGAGAAAAGACTAAAGAAAAGATAATGCAAAAAACGAGAAACTGAAAGCTGTTGGTTATGGATATAGATAGCAAGGTACAACCAGGGAAAATGTTTTTAGTCCCTTTAGCTTTGTATACATGCCAGGCATATTTTTATAAACCAGGGGAGATGTTGTGGACAATTTAAGAATTGAAAGAATTTATTTGGAAGGGGAAGAGAGCAAGGGAGAAGTGGAAAAAGGCTGATCCTTCCAACAGAACAAGGTGGTTTAGGATTACCCGATTTGAAGGGCTGTTTTAGACCTACACAGTTAAGGCTGATGTGCATAGCAGAAGCAGAAAGCTAAAATTCAAAGTGGAAAGGGGTGATGATAAAATGGGGTAAATTCAAGAAATAAGGAGGGATTTGGGGGTTCAAATTTGTAAGGAGAATAGCAACAGCCATACAGAATATTATATACATAAAGCCACAAAAGTATTCTAAGAACTAAACCAACAGAAGAATGGAGAAATTAGATTTTACCAGTAGGGATGACTGTGATTAGATGTATAGAGAATAGGCAAAAGGGAGATGGAATTTATTAGACAAAACTAGCAAAGGAGCCAAGGTTTTGAGAGCAGGTAACTAGAGAGGGAAAGGTAATAGAAAGGGAAGAAGCCAAGAAGACATTTGGACTGCAGGCTAGAGATTACATTCTTTACCAGGGATTTATTTCAGAGTATGGCTGAGTCTGAAAAGGGTCCATGGGCAACAGTCCTTTACCTCAGAAAACAAATAAAATAGTCAAAGAAAAAGGGATAGGGAAATCGTAAGTAAAAAAAAAAAAAAAACCTGTTGTGGTAGAATTTTTAGGTGACTCTAGAACAGAAGCTGCTGTTAAAAAGGATACTTAGTAGGGCATATAAAATATTGCATGATCACTATAGGAATCAGAGGTTAGAAGAGATTTGGGAAAAAGACTGGATAAGCAATTCATAATGAAACGGTGGGGAGGATATATGTATGGCTCCCAAGTATGCAACATAGTCTAAAAGATTTAGGATTTTTGCTTGGGAAGTGTTTGCCTATATATTTTTATGGTTTACTATTGAAATTGTGAAAGTCAAAACAATTTCCGTTCGCAATTTCTAAGTAAACCACCAAAACAGGAATCACGACCATGTCACAGTGTCGACTTAGCTGATCAACTCAGCAGAGTTGACATTGTCTTCGAAAACATCACGTGATATCCATATAGGAGCTCATGTAAATGACACTCCTATACAACATGTCACGTTTTACCAGGGGGGCAAGCCCCCCCTGTACCCCTCACTCCCCCTCCTAACAATATATTTCAACTCCGAGATCGCACTACAGTGGGGATATGGATGAATTTCCACACCTCACTGTACCGCGATCTCCGTACAGTTTGTCAAACACACTTATGCGAATGCACTACTGCATTCGCATAAGTGTGTTCGACTTTCCAATACATTTCACATTTTCTGAACAACAATCTGAGTTTCAGCATAATACCTGCCGTCCGATTGTCATTCGCAAAAATTATAGTAAACTTATTTTTATACCCCAAACAGACTCCAAAAATTTTTTCATGACATAGATGTCAAACATTGGCGGTGCAATAGGGAAGAAAAAGGTAACTGGGAAAATATGTTTTGGAAATGTAATGAGTTGGCAGACTTCAAAAATTCCATACAGAGTACTCTGTCAGAAATTTTGGGTGAGCAAATGGGTGTAACTAATGAAATGATTTCTTGGGTTTACTATCAAAATCTCGAAGGCAACATTTTTTTCCATCAAAACAATGAATGAAAATCCCAAAAATAAAAACAAAATCAAGCCTAAACGTTGAACATCGTAAACATGACATTCGACATTCAACATACCAGACTTCCAGTTTCAAAAGTCCATATGTCCTTTTACATTTTACCCCCCACACCCCCTGCAAATTACATATACTATATATATATATATATATATATATATATATATATATATATATATATATATATATGTATACCAACTCCAAAATTGCACTACAGTGAGGAAAGGGATACGTTCCCTGACCCTCACTATACCATGATCTCCGTTCACAATGTCAAATTCATAATAACAAATCAAGCTTTATGTTTGTTATTATGATGTTGCATTATTCCAGTTCGACATTGTGCAACTTTCAAAACTGCCTTTCGCCTGCATGATGTTCACATTCAAGCCTTCAAAATGTTGATTGTTAGCAGATTTTTTTTGAACTGGGATACAAGATCAGAATTGCCTAGACATAGTAAGGCCTTGCTAAGTTTAATTCTGCTGACTGCCAAAAAAGCAATTACTAGAAAATGGAAATCAAAGTCTAAACCAACTGTATTTGAAGTATTAAATATTGTAACGGAGATAAAAGAACTGGAAATGGGATCTTTGGAAAAGGGGAGGAGCAAATTACATAGAAAATGGAAATTGTAGGAACAATACATGCTTAATAATATTTTGGTGGTGGAGAGAGATCTAAGGTAAGGTAGGAAATGAGCAATTTATGTAGTGGTGAATTGATGATAATCATATAAAATGTGATGCATATTGTTTGTTGCTAGGAATATGTTAATATGGTTTGTTATCTTTTATTTAAATGTAAGTTTGCCTCTGTATTAAGTAGTAATTTAATAAAGGTGTTAAAAAATGTTGGCAACCACTCACCCTGATGCCCCTAAGCAGGATTTTAAATAGTGTTCTCCAGGTCAGTTTAGCTGTGCTCTAGTATTATGTCACTTTCCTATCCCCATCATGTGTGCAGTCATCGTACTGTGTAATGCCCACTCCTTGTTCATTGTCGCACATGCTCCCATCATTACCTGCCCATCCTGTGCCTGTCTGTTTCCTCCCCTTGATCATTCTGACTGTTGTGTTTTTATGTTTCATCATGGCCCTTATACATTCCTCATCTTCCGTAATTGAGATCCCTACCTTTACTTTCCTATATATCCCCCCTTCCCCTATATATATTTCATAAAATGGGGATATGTCTTCCTCAAAAAAGTAATAAACCTTCCTCTCTCATCTTCTGTAATGCTGTCCTTTTTTTCATCCTACTGTGTTTCCCTTGTTCTGTCTTGCCATTTTTCCTATTTTGCTATCCAACCCCTTAAAACCCATATAAATGAAATAAGCTGGTGTTCCACCTTCATATTAAGACTGGTGTTATAGTGGGTTTGTTTGCATTACAGCACCTCTAAGCCAGGGTTTACACATCTTCCTGCAGCAATGTTTTATGGAACCATTGCAAGGCCCCACTTCCTTTCTTGGTTTGCAAAATTCATGAAGACAGAGTAGACTTTTACATGTGTGCACAATTTATGTTGCTGTATAGGATTTATCCTGCACACTTTAATCTGACTAGCAAAATTACACCTCTGCACAGCTTTCTTGGATGGTTTGTTGAAGGTTGCACACATGCAAGAACCAGTACCACTGTGCTTGAACACACTGCACTTGCATTGTAGGCAACGCCATTGTTCATTGTTTCCTCTTCCACACTTGTACAGCCAATGACTATGAATGCTACCTGGTATCTTTAATTGAATTTTGGCTAAAGACAGAATCGATGTGTCTCCATGTATTGCTCAGAAATTCACATCATCACAGACAATAGGCCAGATAGGGTGAGGCAGATGTGTTTACAAAGAAACAATACAGAAACTGGTAGCTGTAAACTTATTGAACTATTGAAATATCATTGCCTAACAAATAACAGAAGTATAGTTATAGAGTGAAAGCAAAGCTTGTACAATTTTTGTGTTTTTTATGAAAGTTGAAAAAAGTAAAAATTTACAATATGTTAGTGTAAGAGCATTTAGGTAGTATATACAGTTCCTTAGCAGCTAAAATAAAAATGCAGTGTATTTTGTATACATATAGATGTAACTAAGACTCAAATGATTTTGTGTATACATATAAATAAATCTATGTGTCAGATTAACGGATTATTGCAACAAAGTTCTAAAAAAAAAAATCAAAACCTTTGAACACTACTTATACATCTAATTAAAAGATGCTGTAGAAGGTGCAATGTTTAGTCACATTTAGGTATTTTTTTATATAGTTACTTGCTTTGGTGCAGTACTGTGTTCTAGTATTCTTTTAAACAAAGCATGTTTGCTGTTGTGGACATTTCCTTTGTTTTTCTATCTGTATTACATTGGAATCTGACAGATTTGGAGCATTTTTGCAAGGAAGAGTGGGCAAATACTGCCAAGTCAAGATGTGCCATGCTGATAGACTCCTACCCAAGAAGACTGAATGCTATAATTAAGCCAAAAGGTGCTTCAGCAAAGTATTAGTTTAAGGGTTTGCACACTTATGCAACCAGCTTATTGTATATTTTTTTATTTTTTTTTTATATTTTTCCCCTACCAGATTTATTTGTTTTCCAATTGAATTGTACAGGTTATAGGTCACATTAAAGGTGGGAAAAGTATTGAAATGATTTATTGTGGTCTCTTTTTTATATCACAAAAACCTGGCAATTTAACAAGGGTGTGTACACTTTTTATATCCACTATATATATATATATATATATATATATATATATATATATATATATATATACATATAAAAACATATGCTGATTTGCTCATATTTACAAGACCAGATAGAAGATCTGCTTGTAGATGAATGGGAAATTAATGTGTCATATCACAACCACATATGACAGAATAAAAAGCTTAACTCACTCAAGCTTAAAATTAATTATTTTGTATACTTTTGGTTCACACCAATACTGCCTTATGGTGTCCAAAACTTTATTGTGTCTGGCTTCTTTAAATAAGCCACAACCACCCAGTAATAGACAGTATTGGAAAGGGCATACAATGTCACTAAGATTGTTGGTCTAGAATGTCCTGCATTGGAAAAAGTAAGCTTAAAATTGTTAATCTACAATGTCATGCAGTGGAGAAATGATTCTTTGTTTGCCGCTTATTATTCATATTTTCACATTTATTTTTATATTTCAGAGACCTACATGTTATTGAGTTTTATAGTGTAAAACACTGATGTGAGAGACAGGACAATTCACTGTCACGGCTGGTTTTTATCACACTATACTGGAAATATTGCTAGTTGTTTGCTAGTAATTATGAAAATAAGCAATATTTCAATATGCATTTAATACTCCAAAAATCAAGTGACTTACAAACTGTTGCATGATATTAAGTGAAACCTCAATTGTTGTTGAATAAAACCGTCTTTGATAGTTGCTCTGTAAGTTGCACATCCTGAGGGATATCCAGCATTATCTGTTTTGCTAATTATACAATTAAGCATATTTTTTCATATGTCTGTAAATGTCTGAATAAACAAGAACTTATAGAGGATTTTTTTTTTTGTCATGTGAAAGCTTATGTCTGGTTAACAAAAGTGTTCTAACAATATATGTCTAGGTTCTACAGTTTTCAAGATATGAAAATTTGTGAAAGTTTATAAAAATATAAGTTGGCATTTGCATGCATTATGATAAAGCTGGCAACTCGGCACCATAAAAAAATCTATTGCCAATCATTAGCGGACCGGAGTTCCGCTGTGGCGACCCCTAACTGGGAAAAGCCAAAAAGACAAACAAAAAACAGTATTCATGAAAATGCTTTGATCGCACCAACTATTAACACTGCAATCGTGAGAGAGAGTACTTCCCACTGATAACATTTCTATTTGTACAGTATTAATAGCTTTTATGGTTCATAAAGTTTCACATTTTTTTATCTTATGCTTTATAAGTTTATTTTTCAGAAAATGCTCTGTAATGCAAGATATGTGTAGGCTCCTAGAGGTGTGACATTCCACAACTCTTAAGTCTTAATCTGTTAAAGCACTTTAGAAGTATACTGAATAAAATACAGAAATGAAAATGCTTCAAGAAGTTGCCATGAAAGGTTAGCCAGGACAGAATGTTTTCATAAGGAAAGCTATTTA
This sequence comes from Protopterus annectens, assembly GCF_019279795.1. NCBI lineage: Eukaryota > Metazoa > Chordata > Ceratodontiformes > Protopteridae > Protopterus > Protopterus annectens. The sequence continues at coordinate 1,852,662,464 of NC_056735.1, read as the reverse complement.
AACTTTCACATTTAGCTACATAGAAGATATGCAGTTAAAAAAAGAACCTCCAGATCTAAGAAATGAGATACTGAAAGGGATACATAAGCCTCAGCTAGGAGCAATCAAGTAAAAAGAAGAAACTGTTATCTGTTGTTCTAGACAGGACTATCTGTGCAAATAAAAGAAGTAGTGCAAATCGAAGTTGTTTAGAACTCTTGGTGTGTAGGTTAGCTGTGTATATGTGTAGTATGGCTGATCAGCCAAAACCTACTTTTAAGAAATGCACAGAGTGTGGTCATAAGCTTTCACCGGCGGATGGTCACACTCTGTATGTTGTTTGCCTGGGTGTTCCCCATTTATCAGTACAGTGCAGTGTGTGCGCCGGGTTTAACCCCAGGGCCTTGAAAGAAAGGAAGGCCAAACTGGTGGCAAAAAGCCTTCTACCTGCTTCCACTCTGGACTCATCAGCTTTGGCCTCGGCTCCTGCAGCAGCTACCCAACCTCCCCCTCAGGCTGGGACTCCCACTCCCACTAGACTTGTTGAAGGGGAGGCCAAAGGTAGAGACAGGAAGAAAGACAAGGACAGAGACAAGAGAGGGGATAGGCCCCGTAAACGGTCTCCAGAGCAGGATACCTTCCCTAGCCTGCCTTCTAAAGTGTCAAGACCTATGTCTCCTTGGCTCCACTCCCAGAGGTTCTCCCTGGAGCCGACGGAGCCTTTGGATCCAAGGCCTTCATCTAGGTCATCGCAACGACCAGCCAGATCCGAGTTGGTCGCTTCCTCGCACTCGACTCGGAGTCTCTCTGAATTGGATATGGACAGGATGATGAGGAAATGGGAGTCTTGCCAGGCCCCTCTCCCACTGGAGGGGGGACCTCCATGCCCTTTTTTCATCCAATTTCTCCTTCCCCGATCCCGCCTGCGGTTTCGGGGTTTATGGATTCGAGGATCTTCGGAGCTGGGGGTTCGGCACTGACGGTTTCTCCAACCTTGACTCTGGCGATTGCCTTGAGTTCCTCGGATCCGACTAGTTCGGATCCGAGCAACTCTCGGGGCCAAGGACAGGGAGTCAGATCAGTGGAGATGGAGTTGTCTTCGGCTCTGACTTTGTTGGATCCGTGCCGTTCCTTCGGAGCTCCGGCTACTCCAGTCTCGGCCCCAATCCTCACGGCAGACCCGGGGAGAGCTTCCTCCTTGTTGGGTGCTAAGGAAGTGTGCTCTCCATCGGCGTTTGACATGGTGGAGAGGGTTCTCTCCCAAGGATCGAGACCCCAGCCTATTTCCTTGGAGTCCGCCCAGACTCCCTTGGATTTGGTTACAACTCCCTTCAGCTTGTCCCAGGGACAGCCTGTCCCCCTGGAGAACCCCCCCCCCGTGACTCACGAGCCCTCTTCAGAAAGTCCCATTGAAGAGGGTCCCCATAAGCACACATGTAAAAGGAGGCACCTGGACTCCCCCGAGTCCTTGACAGAAGACACCGATTTAGATGAATGAGAAGGTTCCCCCAGGTCACCTCCTGAGGATGTCTCCTTTGGAGACATCATGAAGATCCTCCGCCAGAGGGGAAGTTGGTCAGTCCCAAAACCTTCTACGTCCTGGGTGTCCCCGCATGCAGATCCTTTAGTGGATCTTATCATCACGTGGGCATGGAAAGAGCCTGACACCATAGAGCCGATACCAAAATGCCTGGACAGGATTCTGTCTCCACCCTCAGACAGACAGGCCTGGTATAAAGGATCCCACATGGATTCTATGGTGGTTGCACTGGTCCAGGAGAGTTCCTCTGCTCATCCTCCAGGCAAGGAGTCCAGGGCAGTGGATCAATTTGGGAAGCAAGTGTATTCTTCAGCGACGTTTTCCATCCAAGCGCTGAACTATTTGGCACATTTTATGCAACTGCAGTGAGACCTAGTCACGGAGTTAGCTGAGTCGCCCCCAGAGTCTTTGTTCTCCGCGAAAATGTCGACTCTGAAATCAGTATCGAACACGTCTATGCACCTCCTTTCCCATGCTACGGAAGGAGCGGCTAGGGCGGCTGGGGCTGGTGTGGCTATGAGGCGACACGTTTGGCTCAGACTGTGTCAATTCGCAGACCCCTTCAAGGTGTCTTTCACAAATGCTCCCTTCAATGGTTCTTCTCTTTTTGGGAAGACCATATGTGACACCCTTGTCCAGAATGAAAAGGACGGGGAGACTTTGTCTGCTGTCGGAGTCCGCTTCTGTAGCCCTCAAAGATCCTTTTCTAGGAATCAGAGAGGGCAAAAGAAGATGTGGTTCCGAAAATCACAGTTTTCCCGGGACTCTCAGGACAACTCGTCCCCTAGAGGCAAAGGGGGACAGGACAGACGCCACCCCAGAGGCAGAGGGGGTCCGAGGAACTTTGGGTCTAGGAAGCCCTTTTTGGACAGGCCCACGCAGCAGCCCTGAGGGGTTGCCCGACTGTCCTACTCTGGAGGCAGTCGGGGGAAGATTATCATTGCACCCAACAGCTTGGGAGTCCATAACTGCAGATCTTTGGGTGCTTCAAATAATATCCAGAGGCTACACCATCCTGTTTGTTACCCGCCCCGTCCAACCAACGTGCCTCCCAGATATCCCACCCGCTCAAAGGGAGACAGCAGCAAATGAGCCATCGAACCAGTCCCCCCCCCCCCGATCAGTCTGGATCAGGCGTTTACTCCAGGTTCTTTTTGGTGCCAAATCAGATGGGGGACCTCAGGCCCATTTTGTACCTGTCAGCTTTAAACCTGGCTGTCGCCAAGCAGAAATTCTGGATGGTCACCCCACAGTCAATTCTACCTTATCTTCGAGAATGCAACTGGATGTGCTCGATAGACCTCCAGGACGCTTACTACCACATTAAGATTTGCAGAAGCTCCAGGAGGTTCCTTCGTTTCCAGCTGGGACCAGTCATTTCCAATTCAGAGTCCTACCCTTCGGTCTCACCAAAGCCCCCAGTGTGTTTGCCAAGGTAATGGCAGTTGTAGCAGCTCACCTGAGACGATTGGCTCCTTGCCACTTCCACCAAGCGTCTTCTTTGCCTAGCCAGAGAGTCCTTGCTTCATCTTGCAGTCTGACTAGGGATCACTATCAATGTTTCCAAGTCCCTCTTTCGACCCGGTTCAGATCTTGGACTTTATTGGGGCACGGCTGGACACCCTTTGACTAAAAGTCTTCCTAACTCCAGACAGGGTTCAGAGCCTACAGGCCCATATATCAGTTGTTCTTGGCCCCAGGTTACCAAAGGCGGATGACGTTCCCAGAGCCCTGGGCTCTATTGCTGCAGCAATCTCTATCCTCCTCTGTGCGTGTCTTCACATGCGTGTACTCCAATGGACTCTAGCCATACAGTGGTCTTGGCTAGATTTTCCCATGGAACATCCAATTCAAATCAGCAAAGCCTGCAGGGCATCACTTCTCTGGTGGCTCCAATTGCCGGAGATCTTAGCGGGACGCCCATTCGTTTCACCCAGAGCCCAAGCCACAGTGACCATGGACGCCTTCCAGCTCGGGTGGGGGGGCATTATCTGGGGAGGACGGTCCAAGGCACGTGGTCCCAGATCGAGACCAGATTGCATATCAATGTTCTGAAGATGAGAGCAGTGCTTTTAGCGTTGCAGGCCTTCCACACTGTTCTTCCCCTGGGGACAATTGCAATTCAGTCAGACAACATGTCTGTTGTCTGGTACATCAACAAACAGGGAGGAACCAGATCTTACCCTCTGCGTCGCGAGGCCATGAGAGTGTGGGAGTGGGCGATCTCCACCAGTCGGTTTCTGATTGCAACCCACATCCCGGGACGCGACAACATTTTAGCGGACAGATTGGGTCGGGCTATTCTAATGCCATACGAGTGGTCTCTGAAACAATCGATAGTGGAGGAGATCTTCCATGCATGGGGTCAGCCTTGCTGCGATCTCTTTGCATCTCCTTCCAATGCGAAGTGCAGCGAGTTCTTCTCTCTGATCCCCTCACCAGGAGATTCCCCCCAGAGATGCTCTAGTCCATGTTTGGCCTCCCAGGTTCCTGCACGCTTATCCCCCATTACCTCTTATTCCGAAGTTTCTTCAGAAAGCTTGCTGACTGGGGTACAAAGTGATCCTCATTGCCCCATTCTGGCCTCATCAGGTGTGGTTCACCTTCCTCTGGTCTCATGTTCTAGCTCCTCTTTGGATTCTGGATCCCTGCCCAGATCTAATTAACCATCCCTCGGGCACTTGTCTGCCCAACCTGGACAGCCTCAAGCTGACGGCTTGGTTGTTGTAGTTCCTTTGATTGCCAGGACTCCCAGTCTTTCATCTTCAGTAAGAAGTACACTGGTGGCATCCCATAAGGCCTCCACTAGGAAGGTTTACCGCAGTAAATGGAAACAATTCTCTATTTGGGCTTTTCAGAGAAACCTGGATGCTTTTACAGCCCCTGTTCCTGCAGTGTTGGATTTCTTAGACAATATTTTTCAGCAAGGGGCTAATTCCTCCACTGTGAAAGTGCAACTGGCAGCTATCTCGAATTTCCACGTTGGCGAAAACATGAATGTCCTGGCCTCTTCTAGACTGTGTAAGGCTTTTCTTAAAGGTAACTTTCTTTTGCTTCCTCCAGTTAAGGACTCTGTTCCCCCTTGGGACCTTACCTTGGTTCTGCAGGCTTTAGTTGCTCCCCCCATTGAACCTGCAGTGTCAGTAGATTTGAAGTTCTTATCATGGAAGACAGCCTTCCTAGTGGCCATTACGTCGGCTAGGAGGATTTCTGAGATTCAAGCTTTGTTTGCCGTACCTCCTTAGTTGATCTTCCATAAGGACAGGGTTTCTCTCAACCCTTCCTTCTTACCAAAAGTGGCTTCTGAATCAAACATTAATCAAACAATTAACCTGCCTGTTTTCTTTCCAAATTTTCAAAACAAGGGCGAATATAAACTGCATTTGCTAGATGTTCATAGACAACTTTGTTTCTATTTACACAGAACAAAGCCCTTCCATAACTCTGACCAGTTATTTGTGTCCTTTTCTAAACCCTTTCTGGGTAAGGCCATCTCCAAAGTTTCCTTAACTAGATGGATTACACAATGTATTTTGCAAATTTATAAGGACAAAGATCTGTCCTCGCCTGGTCCTGTTAAAGCGCATTCTGCCAGATCTATGGTGACTAGGGTTTCACTGGATGACATTTGTGCGGCAGCAACTTGGGCAAGGTCACATACCTTCATTTCTCATTATAAGTTGGATTTAATCTCCAGAGGGAGAGCATCCTTCGGCTCTGTGGTGCTCAGGAATATCCTTCCATGAGAGCCCCCCAGGAGTTGAGTAGCTGGGAACTCTGTCCCACAGGTTGCAGATAAAATGAAGTTAATTACTTCAGATAAAGAAGTTACGTACTCACTATAACGTTCCATCTGAGTAGTACACTTCATTTTTCTGCAACCGTCCCACCCTCCTTCCCCCGAACCTGTTCATGGTTTATTGTAAAATTGAGTTGCTGATTGGTTTGAGTAGTCTCAAACTCGATCTGAGGGAAGGTAGGAGATGGTGATGGGTTATGGGTATGGGGGAGGAGCTTGGAGCAGATGCTTGAAAAGTTGCCAGATCGGATCCAATATGTATCCGAATACCCACAGGTTGCAGAAAAATGAAGTTTAACTACTGAGATGGAACATTATGGTGAGTACATAACTTCTTTTTTTCTAAACAGGCATTCCAGATATCGTTGTGTCAGGCAGTGATGCCAGTATTGAGTTTATAGCTTTTTCAGAAATGGGATTTCCATCATGTTGCATCTGGTGCTACCCGTACCCAGTCAAATGATCAAACTGAGAGAGAAGTACATACAGCACTTCAAGAAGTCACAAAGCTGTATCAGCTGCTGTTGTACATATTGTTGTTTAGCGTTATTGTAATATAGATATATTCTAATGTAAGGTGCTAGTCTCATCACCTGCTTCAAAGGATTCTACATCTACATCTACTTCTTTGTTGAGTCCCAAGAATCAAAATCAGGTTCAAGAAAGAATGAGGCAGAATCAAGCAAGCCAAAAATTCGTCTGTGGCAAGCAAACCAAGATGCTTTGAAGGAGGGAGGTATTCTGCAACTTTGCAGAATATCTCCTTCCATAAAATCAGAAAGTATTGTGGTTTGTTTTTCACAGTAAAATTTTTGTTATTTCCTTTCCTGAATCTGCTAAGTGTAACAGTCTGAATGGCTATTTTAAGGTACCAAGAACAGCCAAGATAATTTATTTGAAAACTTCAGTTGACAAAGTACTGAGGAGAAACTGAAAACAAACAGAAGAAAAGGAATTCCTAATCATTGCTGTAAAAATGGTAAGGAGAAGTGGGTGGCTGCCCCAGCTGCAGTCTGTTAGATGGCATGATCAGCACTGTAGAGGAAGTGCCAATCAGACAATGCAAGCAGTATTGTCAATCATTTAACCAGCACAGTCAAGGCTGTCTAACTTATTAACACCTGAGCTGTGGAATGTCACATCTCAAGCAGCCTACATACATTCCACATCATTTTCTCAATAATCAAGTTAAAAACATTAAGGCAAACAAATATAAATGTTTTGTGATCAGTAAATGCTATTAAAAAAGTAACCTACAAACATTCAAAGCCTTTAAAGGAGTTCCTGTCCAACACCTGGCTAATCTCTTACCTACTTTCCTCCTTCTCCTCTGCTAGTAACTGCATGTTCTGATTCACATTTCCTGTATTAGTTTTAACAAAAGTATTGTACGTATGCATTGTCCTCTAAAAATCACTCTTCCTCCTCATGTATTACTACTACTGCTGTTTAAAGGTCTCTATGGAATGTAGCTTTTATCGTTTTGTATCTTCAATTATGTTTAATATATGTGGAGCTTTTCTCCACAGGCCTCCACTGAGAATGGATCTCCTAGACCCTCTTGGAACATTCCCGGTAAACAAATGACAATAAATAAATGAAATAAATAAACATTTTTCTCTAAAATTTCACAAGCAAGTTTTCATATGTTTGAAACTGTTCATACTAGACATATAGTGTCAGATCACTTTTGTTCAACCAGACTTGATCTTTATGTGACAGAAAGAAACTCATTTCTGAGTATTTTTTGTTGAATTATTTTACAGAAATATTAACAACTGTGGTTATGTTTATAATTATTAGTAAAAACACCCTTATTATCTGTCAGCATGTACAACGTACAATGCAGATAGCAATGACAATTTTCTAACATTGTTAAAGTTTGGCCTGGTGCCATGCAGCAGTTTATAAGTCACTTGATTTGGGGACTATTGATGTACATATGGAAACAGTGCATTTTTTCATTATTACTAGCACAGAACTAACAATGTATCCAGTACACTATACAGGTATGCACCGCCTAATGTCCAAGATAGGTTCTATCCCATAGAACGTTAAGCGGCATGGACGTTAAGCAAACACCGTCTGCACAACAGCTGATCGCATTTATGTCTGCTTAGCACGGTATGGATATAAATATGGTCGGATGTTGTGCGGAAGGACATTAAAGCGGCACACACCTGTATTACAAATGGACTGTAACAATGTACTGTTCTGCCTCCTACAATGGCATTTTATAATATATTCATCAATAACATGCAACTCTCTCTTAATAAAATAATAATTAATTGACAAAAAGTGATTAATATCTCCACTGCAGGACATTACAGATTAACATACTTAGTATCACACTGTTACTCACCCCTTGCCCTTTCATTCTCTGCCTGTTACTCACTGGTAAGTCATTTAGTTAAGAAAGCTAGTCCCCGAAAATGATAGCATGCCGTAAGAAACGTGGTTGTTAAATATAAGTATACAAAAAAAGGTTTTTATAGACACGAGTGACCTAGTAGATAGTCATTAAGTATTTGTATGTTATAAACTGTAGCAAGCAGAGCCATAGCTGACTCACCTTACCTAGCACCCATTTCTCATTCCAAATATTGTACCATTCCCCAATAAGTGAAAAGCAAAAAGCAAAAAAAAAGGACTTTGGCTTATTCAGTAGTACGCCAATTGATACAATTATACCAATTGGCTTACTATTTCCAACTCCAAAACAAAAAAAACAGTAAAAATTAATGAAAGAAGTGCACTTCCACACTTTTCAACCATGCCCCCTAACATTTTGTACCAGTGGCCACTGCCTCCTTCACACCACCATTGCTGTTCTACTGGTAACAAGGAGCTAGAGTAGTTCTCCGCTACAGTTTAGCAAAGGTGGGTAACATAGCTTAGCAAAGAGCTACTATGGTGATATAGTAGCTCTTTGCTAAGAGCTACTATGGTGATATACAATAGCTTCTTTTTTCTTTTTTGACAGTGGTTTTAGCAAAGTGTTATTGTTACTGCAAAGAGCTGATAGACACACATACACACACTAGCCATAATAGGTCTTTGCTTAGCTGGAAGATATTTTCCTTTGTTTTTCCCCTAACTCCACAACTCTGAGTTCCCAAGTAGGCCATTTTGAAGAACAGCTGATATGGTGAGTAATCATATATTTGAAAATTACCAGAGGTAAACTTTTGTTTTGTGTTTTGTGTGCGTGCATGTTGTCATTTATAGGAGACGGGCTAAAGATTGTAGTTATTTGTTAAACATGATGGTAATTTATCCAGTAGGCAAAGAAGTAATTACTTTACTGAGACTTTGGTGGCCCTTTTCTGCCATTAGTATTTCTGTGTTACTGCTTCTGCCTCCAAAAATGATTCATAATAATTCATAAACTGGCTCTCAGAAGGCATTACCCAGAATTCATTGGGTTACAAATCATGTGTTTGCACAGTGGTATATGAGAAGGCACTTCCTAAAAGGAAAGCTTATGAAATGGAAAGAATTAATCTTCTGGCATAAAAGGCATCTAATCCCTTATCTTCCAGATAATGTCTAACTTGATAAAAAGTGCTAGGATGTTTGGTGTGTGTGTGTGTGTGTGTGTGTGTGTGTGTGTGTGTGTGTGTGTGTGTGTGTGTGTGTGTGTGTGTGTGTGTAACTAAGCAGAGTTAAGATCTGTTGTTTGTTGTGCTTTTCTTAATTTTTGAATGATGTTCTTCGTGTTTCACTGTTGCAGTCATTACAATTGGGTTATCCTGCTGGCAGGCTACCCTCAGTCGGCCTGAATTCCAAAGTCTAGGTCCGGCGTCGGTTGCTGTCGCCTCCTCCCTGATGTCAGTGCGCCAGGGGTATAAAGGATGCAGCCGATGCCATTTTCTTCAGTCTTTCTTGCCGCGTGGTGCCCGAAGCAAAAGCAGTTCGCAAGTGCCGGTCGGCCGACTCCTGAGATTTCCGTGTTCGAATTTCAGATCCGAAGTCTTCACTAAAAGCTAAGTACCCGTTAGAAACTTTTTCTTGCTCCAGACCGATGTCAGAAAAAGTTAATAATTGTATTTCTTGTGGGAAGCAAATACCTCATAAGGACTTTCATTCTTACTGTATTCCTTGCCTAGGCCCTGCCCATGACGTTGCTAGTTGTCGGTTTTGTGGTAGATTTAACCAACGCACTATTAAGCGTCGGTGCGATTTTGCATTTCACTATTTTGGCAGAAGATTTAACTATACAATGTCGTTGGATGGCCATCCGACTACCAGTATTCACAAGAAATGCAAAGAAAAGGACAGGCATCAGAGGTCCAAAACCGACGACGAGGCTTCTTCTAAGCCAGTCGCCTGTTTGCCGGTTCTCAGTGAGGTGCCTTCGCAACCCCTGATGACCGCTACTTTAGAATCGCAGGCCGCTACCAACACACACGTGGAGTCGACCAGGCCGCTGGAAGCTCAAGGTATTGGACCTTCGGAAACTATTCCCTCAGATGGGTCCGGAGCTGCTGAGCAGGCATCGGCTTCTGAGGGTGTTTTCAGACCTACTCAATTATATGTTAAAATGACTTCATCTTCAAAGGCAAAGACTAAAGCACCTTTAAAGACAAAGAAACAAGTACAACAGCCTCATGGAGAGGCTCAAAATGGCCGAAGACCTAATACTTTGATCAGGGGTTCCCATCCCCCTCCTGATAAGAGGCCTAGGCAAGAGACAGAATATGAATCTTCAGATTAGGTTTCCATTTCATCTGATTCCTCTTCTGATCAGGAATACTCTCTTCCTCCCTATGAGGATTCTGATGCTGAAGAATCTATCCCTTCATCCTCTCCTCCTGATGATTATTCTTTTGGGGAAACTTTACATACTATGAGGGAGCATTTCCACTGGTAGAGCCAAGATTATTCAGAATCTAAGAAAAGGCTCAGCGACTTCCTTTTACTACCACAACACAGGCCCCTAGCTATTCCACCTGTGTTAGACATTGTAGATGATGTATTTTCAGAGTCCAGTCTGACCCCTGACTCCTTACCTCAAGCTCCTGTTAAGCCGGACAGGTACTACAGGGTTACTGACTCTCATAAATTCCTTTTCAAAAACCCTGCTGCTGACCCAGAAACTACCTCTCAGGGTCCCAAAGGGGTCAAGGCTTCCACTGCAAAAAAATCCTACTCCCTCTGACAGAGATTCTAGGGCACTGGACAGATGGGGAAAAAAGATTTACACTTTTGCTACCTTGGCTATAAGGGCTTTAAATTGTCAGTTTCATATGCTCAAATATCAGCAACTTACAGAAAATGTTGATAAAGTCTGAATGTGCAGAAAACAAAGAAATGCAGGATTTATTGCATGTAGCTGAACAAGTTGGAAAGCATACTTTGCAATGTGGTTTTGATTCCCTGGAGGCCTCCTGCAGGGCCGCAGTTATGGGTTCTGTTATTAGGAGGCATGCTTGGTTAAAGGAACAAAATCTACATGATCATGTTAAAGCAAAATGATTAGATACTCCATTACAAGCATGATTCTTTGTTTGGTGTTAAATCAGAAGAGGTGTTAAAGAAAATGGAGGACAAAGCTAAATCTATGCAAACAGTCAAGGATTTCTTACAGGTACAGCCACCAAGATTTAGCAGACACTGGCCTACAAAGAATTGGTCCTTTCCAGTGTCAGACAGGCCACAAAGGGGCAGATACAGACGCCCTAGAGGCAGATCCCAGCCCCAAGGTTCGTACAGGTCTAAACAATGGGGTGCTTCTAGCTCCAAAACTGGAGAAGACAAATCACAGCCATACAGGAAACAGTCCCAATGACTTCCCCCTGCCTGCGCCAAGCACTTATCTTCTGGCAGCACCTTTAGGGGGAAAACTAGCACTTTTTTCTCAAAACTGGCACATAATAACCCAGGACAAATGGGTCTTAAACATAGTGTCACAAGGCTACAAGTTTCACTTCCATACCCTGCCAAGGGCAAACGGTTGGCCAGACCTGCCAAAACATCAATGGGCAGAGGCACCAAAACAAGTCTCATCCCTCATGGACATGAGGGCCATTCAACAAGTACCAGAGCAAGAGCAGGGACAAGGATTCTATTCAAGACTGTTCTTGGTACACAGAAAGGACAAAGCCTGGAGACCAATACTGGACCTATCTATTCTAAACACATATCTGGATATTCCAAAATTCAAAATGTTGACTCTACAGCAGCTTCTGCCCATGTTGGGCAAGAAGGCCTGGCTTGTGACTTTAGATCTAAAAGAGGCATACCTGCATGTCCCAACCAGACAAACATGCAGAAGATACCTCAGATTCAAAGCTGGCTCAATGCACTACCAATTCTCTGCACTGCCCTTTGGCTTATCTACTGCGCCCAGGGTCTTCACAAAGTGCCTGGCACCAGTAATTGCATACTGCAGACAAAGAGGAATACAAATATATCCTAACCTGGACGACTGCCTCACTCAAGCAGAGAACAAGGACATTCTACTACAGCATCTGGTGTTTGTAAAGAGATTACTACCATGCCTAGGGTACACAGTCAACGAACAGAAATCAAAACTAGTACCCTCTCAACAGATAATATTCCTGGGTGAAAGCTTAAATACAACTGCCCAGATGGCTTATCTCATGCCAGACAAACAAAGGCAGCTGACTACCTATTTCAAACTGTTGGCAACAAAGGCCCAGTTATCTGCAAGAAAAATTCTGCAGGCTTTGGGCTTCATGGCATCTTGCATTCTACTAATTCCATATGCAAGACTGCATATGAGGAAACTTCAGTGGTACCTAAAAGGTATTTGGACCCAACATTGCCACAGCCTGGAAACAATAGTTACTCTCATTCCCTGCCTACAACACGAGTTTCGATGATGGGCGAAGGCCTGTCACCAGAACAAGGGACAGCCACACAGACATTAACAACGGATGCATTGGATTATGCCTGGGGAGCCCACATGGCAGGAAGATGTACTCAAGGCACATGGTCTCCAAACCAAATGCATCTGCATATCAATCAAAAAGAGATGCTAGCTGTTCAAAATGCCCTGACAGCCTTCAAGGACCTACTTCATCCGGGACAACTACTGATAAAGACAGACAATACCATTGTCATGTGGTATATAAACAAGCAGGGAGGCACTCATTCTTACCCCCTTTGCAGACTAGCCATGACTTTGTGGGACACAGCATTAACTTACCAAGTACATCTGCAGGCACAATTCCTGCCAGGAAAGATAAATACTCTGGCAGACGAACTAAGCAGAAACCTCATGGATCCACACGAGTGGAAATTGGATCCACAAGTCTTCAGCATGGTAACAAGGAAATGGGGATGCCCGGACATAGATCTATTTGCTTTACCTCACAGCTGCCAACTAAAGAGATTCTGCACAAGGACTTATCACAGACAAGCATGGAAAGTGGATGCCGTATCTTTCAGCTGGAAAAACTTAACAGTATATGCCTTTCCTCCTCTGCCTCTCCTCCCCAAGGTACTCCTAAAGGTGAAACAGGAGATGCCAAAAATGATACTGATTGCCCCCAGACTGGCCACACCAGTACTGGTATCCAATCCTAAGGAACTTGTCTCAATGCCCAGCCTGGACTTTACCTCAACTGCCTCATCTGCTGTCCCAGCAGAACAATCAGATCCTGCACAGCCAACTCAAGACCTTAAATCTGGCAGCATGGCGGATAATGTAGTCATACAAAACACACCTCTCACTAAAGCGGTGATGGATGTCATTTTGGAGGCCAGGAGGCCTAGTACTAGAAAATCCTATGCTGGAAAATGGAAGAGATTCTGTGCTTGGAACCAGGCACAAGGAATTGACACAGATGTACCAAATATTCCTCAGATTTTGCAATACTTGACTGAGATGCTGGACAAAGGCCTATCCTTTTCATCTATAAAAATTCATGCCTCTGCCATTTCGGCTCATTACAATACAGAGTCACCAATCTTTTCTCATCCTTTATTAAGGCAGTACCTCAGAGGGGCCAAAAATTTAAGGCCTCCAAGGAGATCACCAATACCTGCATGGGACCTCAATTATGTCTTGGAAAAACTCACCCTGCCTCCTTTTGAGCCAGCCGCTACAGCTGATATAAAGTCTTTTTCTTGGAAAACAGCTCTGCTCCTAGCAATAACTTCTGCAAGACGAGTCTCAGAGCTACAGGCACTCATGGCTGTGGAACCTTTTATCATTTGTTATCCATACAGGGTTTCTCTGAGGACAAACCCGGCTTTTATGCCTAAGGTAGTGTCCAGTGTGGCCCTTAACCAAACTATTCATCTGCCTACCTTTTATCCAAACCCACAGAATAAGGGGGAGAGAATTCTGCATTCTTTGGACATACACAGACAGCTACACTTCTATTTGAACAGAACCAAACTTTTCAGAAAGACAGAGCAATTACTAGTGGCATATGCTGCAGGATCACAAGGAAAGGCTATCTCAAAGCAGACTATTTCAAAGTGGATAGGCCACTGCATTCATTTCTGCTATTCACAACATGGCAAGCCAGTACCTAAGGGCATTAGGCCGCATTCAACCAGAGCAGCAGCCACTTCAGCAGCCTTCCTCAGGGGAGTACCAACCAAAGACATTTTAGAGGCTGCTACTTGGAGTTCAGTGTACACCTTTACAAAGCACTATCACTTACCACTCTATTCTAAATCCAGGGCAGGCTTTGCCACTGCAGTTCTGCAGGGCCTAATAGCCGCTCCTAATGCTATTTAGCTCCAGCCTCCCAACCTTAGCTTTGGGATTCAACCCAATTGTAATGACTGCAACAGTGAAATACAAAGAACATAGTACAGTTGTGTGCACTTACCATAAATGTAGATGTTCGAGTGTATTCACTGTTGCAGTCCAGGTTACCCACCCGCCATCCCCCATTTCTTTGCTGGAACTTATCTGTACTTCTCTATTCTATACAACCTATGTGGTGTATTTGCTTGTAGATGAAGGCAAAATATATACTTTGGTACATGCATGTTTTATTGACATATTTTTAGCCAACCCTTTTGGGGGCACCTGACATCTGGGGCAAGAAAAACTGAAGAAAATGGCGTTGGCTGCATCTTTTATACCCCTGGCGCACTGACGTCAGGGAGGAGGCGACAGCAACTGACGCCGCACCTAGACTTTGTAATTCAGGCCGACTGAGGGTAGCCTGTCAGCAGGATAACCCACTTGTAATGACTGTAACAGTGAATACACTCGAACATTTACATTTATGGTAAGTGTACACAACTGTACTTTTTAGAACCTCTGTAGTATTAAAGCAAGCACTACACATTTCCGGAAAAGTTACATACAGAAACCAGTGAAAATACATTTATAAAGAATGGGATTTCAGGCATCCTTAGTGACATAATAATAATAATAATAATAATAATAATAATAATAATAATAATTCTTTGTTGTTTTTTAGGTGAATATTCATTGGAGTCGGTGCAGGACCCTTTCCATGTCAGCATGCATATTATTGCAGACCCTGGAAAAGCAGATGTCCTTCAGAATGCTATTGATAACTTGCTAGCATGGATTAACCCAGATCTACAGCTTTTCCGTGTTTCAGAGGGACCAGCTTCCCAGAAGCAGAAACGACCTTGCAGTGGAGTTGTAAACCAGCCTTCCATTGCTGTCATTCTATTTCTACAGGAAGAATATGGAAAAGAGCAGATTCTAAAACTTCATAAAACCTTTCAGAGGCCTCCTTGGCAATATCACCACACTGAGCGTGTTCATGGTCGAATCCTACCATATATGCCTTGTAACCAGGATTTCTTTACACTTGCCCAAGGAACCCCACTGTGGGCCATAAGACAGGTGCATTATGGGAAAGAAATAATCAGATTCACCATATATTGTAGCTACAGAAATTTTGCTGACATGATTAAACTGTACCAGCTAATTTTGAAAGGGGAAGTGTCTCACAAGAAACTAGATTTTTGTGTCTTCCATATTTTTTCTAATATTGATGTAGAGATTCAGTTGTCTCTGAAAAGACTTCCTAAAGGCCAGTATCCTAGCCCTACAGAGTTTGCAGTGTTGGAATTCAGAGTAAAAGGTATTGGTCATTTGGTTCCCCTTTTGCCATATTCATGCAGCCCAATCAGTGAGTATAGATGGCAGACAGAAGATTATGATGGGAACAAGATCTTGTTGCAGGTAAAATTTTGCTTTTGTGTTTTTTACTTACCATCTTTAAGGGTGGTAAAAAGGTCTGAATTGTTTCTAATTGGCTTCATAATATGTTGTCTAGTAAGAAATTAAAATAATAAAGTTATGTTATACATTTATGCATGATATTTGTTAAACACCAATGCCAAAAAGAATGTAGTTATTAAAACTAGTAAAAACATCACAGTACTTTTTTTCTGGATGATTCCAAAATATTCATTTAGGAAATGTAAGACTGTGAAGATGAACATAAAAATAATGACAGGTCAGCACACGGCAGCAAACCATTATGTTGTTACAGTGACTGGAACTACCAGTCTGACGTTTGTTTAATTTAATCAGCAGCATTTATGTATTTGTTGTTTAGTTAGTTAGTTTTTTCATGTTTGGTAATTGGGGATTTCCATCTTGGATGAAGAATTGCCTTTTAAAGTCACTGCTTCATCAGAACCTAAGACTAGCAGTGAGGAGAGAACTCTGGGAAGAGCCAGTAGCATTTGCAGTACTGCAGGAGTCAGTGTTAGGTTTAACTCTGTCGAACATCCTTGTGTTGAATATCAAACTCAGATTAGAAGTTATGGCTAACCTGTTTGTTGTTAGTATCGAGATTGCTAACATGATCAGAAGGAGAGTCCATCTCCATGAGAAAATGATGCATAATGGAGGTAGATAGGTAAGTGGTACTTAGAGTTGATTATAAAAAGCACAACATTGTGCACATTGTTGAGAGGACTGCAGGACAGTAAAAAGAGATCACCCAGTGGAGTATTGGAGTACAGTGGAACAGAAAGATCATCATCATAATCATCATCATCAACCCCTCTTTTGCCATTTTCTACATGTGATCAGGATGTCATGTCAACTGTTGTCATCTCTTTCATTTCAGTGCCACTTCCGTAACTTCTTCGACAATCATGCATGATTGTCACAGGTCTTCTTTATCACAGTCCATCCACCTCATTGCTAGACACCCCTGGTTCATAGGTAAGTACTAGGCTAGCTGCCCTTTTGCACCATTTTAAGCCTGTTCAGTATCCTTTTTTTGCACTTGATAAAACTATCCAATATGTTTAGAGATTGGCTTTACCCATTCCATGGTAAATAATTATATATCACCCCTAATGAGAATAACTGGGATCATACCATAGATAATTTGATAGGACCTATTTATGGCATAAAGCACTTAGAAGCTGCCTCTATCCATTAGTAGTACAACAGGCTAGGCAATCCTGGGGTAATTTTTCTGTTTCCCATCCATAGATCCAATTTGCACTTGAATATGAACAGGGATGAACTTTGATTTATGTGGATGGGGAGTCTGTTTCAGAGAACCAGGTATCCTCTGTGAGATATACCTGTCCGTCCAACCATTCTGTCGATGTTGCAGAAGACGTTTAGATCCCTTGGCTGAGTATTTCTGATGCCGTTTGACTTGTTGATGTGGAGTAAATCCATCAGTACCGGGTCAGAGGATGCCTTGTATGCCAGAAACAAGCCTCTTCTTAGCAGTTTGTAGGATGCTGAGTATAGTGGCAGGGCTTTGAGTCAGTCCATGTAGGACATATTGTTTAGGCTTTGTATGCTTTCAGTAGAGTATCTCTGTCGGCATTCCAGTTGTAGCATGTGTCTGGACAAAAGGATGCCAAAGGGGACATTATACTCAATGATTGGCCTAAGGAGGACTAAGTAAAGGGGGGCAATGACATCCCTACATCTAGACATAATCCCTTTGTTAATGGAATATAGAAAGCCTTTCTTACAACAATGGACAGTTGTCAATCAAAAGTTAAGTCACTGTCCACCTAAGTACCCAAATCCTGAACCATTGGGTCAACTCTTAGGAGCATATTGTCAATGTTTCTTCTTGCCTTCTCCCTGTCTGCTCCAGATCTTCTTCATCAGATTGTCTTCTGCTTTTGCACACATGTCCAAATCACTGTACTTTGGTTTCTGCTCTTATGTCCTCATTTCTTCGTCTGTCCCACAGTGTGCATCGTACCACACACATCCCAGGCACTTCATTTCCATCACCTCTAGTTTCCTCAGTTGTTGTGCCTTTACTGCCCAGGTTTCTGTACCATACTGTAGTACTGGTCACACAACTGTTTCGTACACCTTACTTTTTAGCTTCTTTGGCATTCTTGTGTCATACACTACTCCTGACACTCTGTGCCAGTTGGGTGCAGCCCTTTTGATTCTAGCTTTGATCTTCTCATTCAGACTTCCCATTTCCTCAACCACACCTCAAAGATACTTGAAGCTGTTCCGCTATTTCCCCTTCAGTATCAGTTCTGAGCTTCTTCTGATTGTTTTCCATTTGC
Source organism: Protopterus annectens (assembly GCF_019279795.1). Lineage (NCBI taxonomy): Eukaryota > Metazoa > Chordata > Ceratodontiformes > Protopteridae > Protopterus > Protopterus annectens. Next base: position 1,852,644,657 of record NC_056735.1, on the reverse strand, counting down.
TGTCATTACAGCTGTCTTAACTGTATTCAGTTTCATCCCATGTGCCTTTAGTTTTACATTCAATTCTCCTATCCTTTGCTGAAGTTCTTGCTAAGAGTCTGCTATAATGCCAGATCATTCTCATACAGCAACTGTCATGCTCTGTCACCACTGACCTGTTTGCTAATGTAGTTTATCACCAGTATGAACAAAAGTGGGTTCAGAGCTGAACCCTGATGCACTACCACTTCCACAGGGAACCCCTCTGTGAGACTGAACACTGTTTGTACTTGAGTCATTGGGTCCTTGTCCATAGCCTGCACTAATTTACCCAATAATTCTGGGACTTTGAAGCACTGCAGTTCTGCCCAAATCAGCTTTTCTGGGACCTTGTCATATGTTTTCTTCAAGTCTAGAAACGCTCAGCTGGACTCTTCCCTCGTCTCTAGCTTTTTCTCAATTGTCTGTCTCAGTGCAAATATTGGGTTGGTTGTGCTGCAATCCTGATTTGAATCTGAACTGCTCATCTCCCATCTTACTTTCTACTACTCTGCATATTCATTTATCTATCACTCTCTCCAGAACATTCATGCAGTGTGACATCAGTTTGATACCGCTGTGATGTCCACAGTTGTGGATGTCCCCTTTGTTCTTATACACTGGCACTAGTGTGCTTATTCTCCAGTCATCTGGGATGCACCTTTCTCTCCATACTGCTTTGAGAGCCATCTGTCTCTTAACTCACCCAACATCTTGATCATATCTGCTGTGACCTCATCTGAACCCGCTGCTTTACCTGACTTAATTTTCCTTAGAGCTGTTCTTACTTCTCCTAGGACAGTGATGGCGAACCTTTTGGGTTTGGGGTGTCAAAAGCTCCTGGCACAAAATAATTCAGTGCATTTCATATGAACAACAAATTGAAAAGCAGTGTCTTTGGTAATTCAGGTGTTGGTGATCGCTGGTATGTCATCCAAAACATTGTGGTGTGTATCATCTTTGACACACGTCATAGGTTCGCCATCATTGTTCTAGGATGTCCTCCTCCTCTTCTTTCACTGTAGGACATTTTTGGGGCAGTAAGGCTTCTATGGCATTTTCTTCATTCGCACCTTTGATTTCCTGTGGACTGGTGAGTATGCTGTTACCTGCATCCCTTACAAAGGGTGCCTGATTGTCATCTTTATCTTTCTGTCTTTGTTTTGTAACCTGATAGTGTTTCTGAATACCATCTACTGAGTCACTTTCCAGAAGCTGATAGAGGGCTTCTGATGCCTTGTTATTTGCTATTACAAATCAGCTGTTAGCCTGGTGTATCCTTTCTGTTTCCCACTTTTTCCGGCATTACTTCTTTCCTTTGATGACTTCCTGGACTTCTGCATTCCACCACTAGCTTTTCTTATGCAGCTTATTTCCATACCTGACTCGGCCACATAGGTTCATAAGTTCATAGGTAGGTACTAGGCTATCGGCCCAAGGGCCTACGTAAGCCTAGCCAGCAAGGTTCCATGGCTTATGCCGGTTCCCCTTGACTTGATCGACACGCCAAAACACCGACGCTCAGAAGACCGACTCCAGAAGACCAACGAGACAGATGATCGACAAGGTGAAAGCCGAAACACCGACATGGGCAACGTGTGAGCGCGACTGGGTAAGTGTGCGATAGTGAGGGATTTAGCATTAGGGAGCGGACAGGTAAGTGTGAGATAGTGAGGGATTTAGGGTTAGGGTGCGGGAAAGGTGAGTGTGCGGTAGTGTCGGACTTAGGGTGCGGGTAAGGTAAGTGTGCGATAGTGACGGAGTTTAGGTTTAAGGGGGGGTTAAGTGAGTTAAGGTTAGAGTGCGGGTAGGGTAAGTGTGCGATAGTGACGGACTTTAGGTTTAGTGGCGGGTTAAGTGAGTTAGGGTTAGGGTGCGGGTAGGATAAGTGTGCGGTAGTGCTGGACTTTAGGGTTAGGGTTTGGGTTACGGTTAGTGAATGTATAGTTGTGTGTAATGTGTAGTTTATGTTTTGTGTGTCGGTGTTTTGGTTGTCGGTGTTAGGGTGTTCGGTTTTGTGAGTTGTCGGTTTTGTGCATTTTCGGTCTTTTGGTGTCGGTGTTTTGGGTGTCCGCTTTGTGGCGTGTCGGTGTTGTGATAGGGATCCCTTACACCACCCAAGAAAGTTATTTTCCTGTGCCACTGTCGAGCAGAGACAAAGAAGTGATCCCTGGGGTGTATTTCCTATTTCCCATCCACTCATCAAGATTTTTCTTGAAGAGTGTTAATGAAGAACTTTGCTTGACATAGATGGGTAGCTTGTTCCAGAGTATAGGAAGTCTCTGGGACAGGAATCTATCCCTCCAGCGTGTCCTGTTTATTGTGGTGACAAGGTTTAGGTCCCTAGAGTGTGTAGCTCGGAGGGATTGGGATTTCTTTAGGTGTAGCATGTCCAACAGCTCTGGGTTTGACATAGCTTTATATGTTAGGCAGAGATCACCTCGGAGTAGGCGATATGCTATGGAGTAAAGCTGGAGTTTTTTGAGGCGGTCAATGTAGGGCATTTGTTTGAGGCCAGTAATCCTCTTTGTGAGGTACTTCTGTGGCCTTTCCAGCTGCTGCAGATGTCTTGTGAGGTACTTTCCAAAAGGGGCGTTGTACTCTATAATGGGTCTAATGACTGATGAGTAGAGGGGAACAATGACCTCTTTTTTCTTGGATGAGAACCCTTTTATGATGAGGTGTGCCACGTAGAAGGACTTCCTGATTACTGTGGTGATGTGACTATCAAAGGAGAGACTACTGTCCACCTGGGTCCCAACCCAAGGTATCTTATCACAAATTCGGTATTAAGTAGATTGCTGCCTATACTGTAGTTCATGGGTACAGAGTTTTTACCAAAGGGGATGACACTGCACTTTTTGGTACTGAGCTTGAGGCCGTGGCTCTGACACCAGGCATCTATCTCAGTGAGGCCCTTCTGTAGGATGTCCACATCATTTGGGGACTTGACTATGACTCCTAGTTTGCACTCATCTGCGAACTGCGTTAGCCAGAGGCCTTCTGTGTTAGCCTGTACTTCAGAGAAGTAGATAACAAACAGGAGAGGTCCCAGGACGGAACCCTGTGGTACTCCACTTGTCACTGCTTTGTGGTCAGATTTGGAGTTTGCAACTTTTATAGTGTGGGTTCTGTCAGTGAGCCAGTTGACAACCCATCTTGTGCTGTAGGGATTTATACCTAGTTTAGTGAGTTTATCTATAATTCCAGAATGGGGGATGGTGACGAAAGCCTTGGTGTGGTCAAGATAGGCTGTGTGAACCACCTTACCCTCATCTACGGCTTTGGTGACTGCCTCAAAGAAGTCAATCAGGTTCAGGAGGCATGATCTGCCTTTCACAAACCCAAACTGGGTGGGATCCAGAGTTTGGAGGTTACCAATGTCTTTGTTTATGAGTTCCATGATGATGCGTTCCATGGCGTTGCAGATCAGGCTCGTCAGGCTAATAGGTCGATAGTTCCTGGGATCAGTGGTGGCTCCCCCTTTGTGGAGTGGGATAACTGTTGCTGTGCGCCATTCAGTGGGCACAAAGCCTGATGCAAGGCTATTATTGAACATGGTGCTTAAGTGGGGAGCCAGTTCATTCTGAAGTTCATGTAAAGCGCAGCCAGGGATGTTGTCTGGTCCCATGGATGCTGTGTTTTTGGCTTTAGAGAGTGCAGCTTTTACCTGCGTAGGTGTGATTACAGGGACACTGCATTCTTCCTATATAAATATGGGCCCTTTAGGGGGTGAGAGGGGGGGTAAGGTTAGCACTGAACCAATCTGCCAGGATGTTGGCAGTATCATTTGGTTCTGTAATTTTCGTGCCTTTGTGCTGTAACTCAGAGCAGATCTGGGTGTTGCCATCTAGATTCTTGACATAGCTATAGAATGCTTTGTGGCTGTCCTTGGATTTAGTGGTGATTTTGTTTTCATAGCTAGCTTTGGAGGATCATATAAGGGATCTCAGCTTCTTACTGAGGCTGACCAGGGAGCTCCTCCACTCATGGGATTTTACTCTCTTTTGCAACAGTTTCTTCCTTCTGTTGTACAGTTTGTTTATGGCAGGGGACCACCAGATTGGCTTCCTTTTTTTGGAGGATAGCATCTTGGTTCTGTTTGGGATAGCACGATCCATTCACTCATGTAAGTGCTAATAGAGTGCATTTGTGTAGGATTCAGCAGTTGTAACTGTATTGTCCATCTGCATGGGTGTCATGAAGTTCACCACTTCTGTCTTAAGAAGCATGAAGCTGGCTTTGGAGAATTTTTTTACTGTGGTTTCCTTAATGGGTGTGGGGGATGGGGGCGGGATGTGGATATCAAGGGTGATAAGCTTATGGTCGGATCGGACCAACATTTCTGTTCTGTATTCTTCACAAATGCTGTTTTGAGATGCTGCCATTCTTGTTCAGCTCCACCTGTTTTCCTCTTCTTCCTGAGATGCTAGAGCCCTGAGTGATTCCTTGAACTATTCTGCTTTCTCTCCAGTCAACTTCCATGTCTTCAACCTAGTCTCTATTGACCTTACAGCCTTCTCTGACCACTGCTTGCAGCTGCTTGTGGCAGCTAGTGGTTTATGCTGTGGGCCGGCTGTTTCCCTGGGGATGACTTTGCAATCACTGATTCTACCCCAGTGCCCTTTCCTTAGTAGGACTATGTCTACCTGAGTTCTTGTTGGCTACTCTTGTATTTTAATCATGAAACTGTCTGTCTTTCTAAACCATGTCTTGTTAATGGTCAAGCCATTTGCCAGACAGAAGTCTAGAATGACTGCAGCTTTATTCCTGTTGCCCACCCATGTGGACCCAGGCAGTCCTCATATCTTGTTCTGTCTGTCCCAATATGTGAATTCTGGTTACCCATTATCAACACCAATTTATGTTGTCCAGCTTTATCTAGTAGGTCTTGCAACTGCTGTCTAAATGCACCGTTTTCCTTCAATATCAGAACCCTGCTGTGAGGGATAGGCTAAAATCATGAATAGAAACGTATCCTTATACTAGAGTCTAATAGCCTTCTGCCTATCACTAATTCTGTTAACATCCTTCACTGTCTTCTGAAGTCTCTCCCTCACCACAATTCATACACCTTTTCTAGTCCACCCTCCATCTGAATAGCACACTCTGGATCCCAAGCCAAGTGGCTTTACTGTACTGCCCCTCCATCTTGTTTCCTGGATACATATATTTATAACTAGTTCTTCCCACTGCCTTCTTCCATACCAAAAATCAAATCACATCTGACTTTCTGATTAGTGTGTAATTTATATACAATTTTTCCTTTTTCCAAACATCATGTGAAATATCTTAATTGCGCCAGAGAAATTAAAGTGTTTTACATTAATAGCTCGGAAGTGCACATTGACTCACAGGTCTTCTATAATGCAGTCTATAATACCATTTTATTGTATGCTGGCACAGGCTGGGATTAGAAAACATGGTCTATAGTACACAACTTGTGAACAGATTAAATCACACAGTTGAGCCTTTTGATGACCACAGACTTCACCGGGCAGTGTTAAAGAAAGCTACACTGAAGCACATTTCATGTTACTGTAGTGTTCAGTAGATAGATTTTTAAAATGAGGAATATCTCCTTCCAGCCTGCTACTAAGTAAGCAAATAAATAGGTTGTTACGTTTGCAGGGATTCTACCATTCAAGATAATCGTGTTGCCAACACGTTAATGAATGAACTAGTTACCAACACAACACTAGATCTATTCCACAATCAATCACCTTGCTGCATTTAGATAATTAATGTAAGGATCTCATCATAGCTTGACTAAAACTTCCTGACTCAATAACAAGCTGAGTAAAATATAAAGTCTAAGTTTATCTTTAACTTTTCACCTTACTTGAGCTTCTAAGCTAGAAGTGTAAAACTGTCCAAAATGCTTTTTCCCAAAAAATATCTAAACAACGTACCCCATTCAAACATTATATGCAATTAACGTCCTTCAAATAGTGATAAAAGAAGGCAAAATATGGCTGTTTTCTAAATATTTTTTACATTTGTATTTGCAACCCTCTGGATACTGCCTAATTCCAGTAGGGCTACCCACTGAAATAGATTGTTGTCAGTGATGCTCTGGTGTCAAAAGGGTTGGAAGCAAGTCTCATGTGAACATTATACTGTTTACCAACTGTCAGTCTTTAACACATCACCTGCACCCTACCTGAACTGATTGTATGCCTAGATTTCACTGACTCACTTGAAGCTCCATTTTTAAAATAAGGAATGCTCCCTTCCAGCCCGCCACTAAGTAAGGAGGTCTGATTTTAAACTAGTTAGCTGCTCAGAGTCAAAATATCTGTATAAGTGTGTTTTAACCTTTTACTACATAATTCAAACGTGCCTATACTGATAGAGCCAACACACACCAGCTTTGCAATGCATGATGTTAAGTTGTCTATCTCGCCTTCATTCTTGCTGGATGGGTTCGGAGCCGACCTCGGCTCTGACTCGGCCACTCTAAAAGCTCGAGAGTTGGTTCCACCAGCTCGAGGCTCCCCTTATATCCCACAATGCTAGGCGAGAGTTACCCCAGATCTCGTTTGCCGCTACAGCTTCGAGGTTGGTTGTTTCTACCGGTTCCTGGTGAGTGTTAGCTTTTTATACTAAAAAGTTATTCTTTTTCCCCTTTTTAACTTTAATTCTTCACAAATTAGTGTAGGATATAGTTCTTTATCCCCGACCCTATTTTTCCCCGTTTTCTTATTAAAAGAACCGTTGGTTCTTCCCTTGGGCCTTTGGCCTTCCCTCCCTAGGGTGTGTTTGTGTAGTTACTTTAACTTTTTTGTGCTTAATTTTTAGTATTTTTACTAAAATTGTTAATTATTTTTAGTATTAATAATTTTTCTGACAGGATATAACTGTGTGTTTGGTGTGTGCTAGTGTATACCTGTCAGTTAGGATAATGTCAAAGGAAGCAAAGGTCTCTGGATTCAAGAAGTGTGATGCGTGCTGTCAGAAAATGTCTCTGACAGACGCTCACACTTCTTGTGTCTATTGTCTGGGGCCTTTGCACCTGCAGGACTCCTGTGCTGTGTGCCATGGCTTCAGCCCCAGGGTCCTGCAGGAGAGAAAGAACAAGTTAATTTTGAGAGGCTTGTTAAAACCAGAGGATTCCCTGTCAGTTTCAACAGGGAAGCCCTCTAAGGCATCGAGGTCTTGGCTCCGGCTTCTGAGCCGAGACCTCAGGTTGTTCAACCTTTGCCTTTATCGGCTCCGGCTGGAGCCGATAAGACTCAGTCCACAGTTTCTGTGGCTTCCTCGGCTCCGGCCGGAGCCGAGGTTATCGAGGTACCCGTGTCGGCTCCGACAAGATCTTCGGAGCCGACAACCAGAAAGAGGTCTAGGTCACCTTCTCTTGGCTCCGTTCATTCGGCTCCAGGATCTCCCCTGCTGTCTGAACGGAGCCAAAGGTCTCATTCCTCTAGGTCATTGAGGCTTTCCGATCATGACCTTCAGAGGGTGGTGAGTCGACTACTTAAGTCCGAGGCACTAGCCCAGATGCTTCAGAGCCCGACTCATCAGTCAGTGCCTGCCCCGGTCCATCAACTTTTTCCTCCTTCGACTCTTTTGAGTTCGGAGCCGGGTCATGTCGGAACCGAGACTGTGGTCGCCGGGCCGAGACAATTGTCTTCGGCTCCGTCGTCGGCTCCGTTTTCTTCCGTGGAGGAATCTCGGCGCCCGGACTTCCTCGTCGGCTCGAGGGGTGAGTGGCATCGGACCCTTGTCCGACCCCCCTCTCCCTCTCGGTGCTTGGCTGGTGAGTTCGGCTCCGACATCGGCCTCGAGCCATCACTGTCGGTGCCGAGGGGGTCCTTAGCTCCTCGGGCGGGGACCTCTGGCTCTGCCTGACAGGGGTGCTTTCGAGGTCATGCGGAGTGTGTTAGAGCCTGGCTCTACTCCACAGTCGGCTCCGTCAGCCCCTCCCTCTATGCTGCCTCAGGGTCAGTCGACTCACTCCCTCATCCCGGACCGCAGAGAGCCAGCTCCTCAGGAGCCCCTTTGGGATTTCATCCTCTTCCGAGGCCTCTCCTGATTTGGCAGAAGAGCCCCTCGGAAGAGGAAGTGCAAGAGGAAGCACATTGACTCACCTGAGTCTATCACGTCGGACACAGATCTGGATGATTCTGAGGGTTCCCCGCGTTCCCCTTCTGAAGATGTCTCATTTGCAGACATTCTGGAGATCCTTAAACAGAGGGGAAATTGGCCAGCCCTCAACCCTTCGGAGGACGAATCTGTGTATCTTGAGGCGTTTGGCTCTCGTCCTTCCACCTCCTGGGTGTCCCCTTCGACCCCCTCATGCAGGTGGTTGCTAAGAAGGCATGGGCGGCTCCTGATTCAGTGGACCCCACTCCCAGGAGACCCTCCAAATTCATCACAGCTCCATCAGACAAGCAATTTTTATCAAAAGGAGTTTCTGTGGATGCTATGGTGGTAGCTGCCGCCACAAAGAAGGAACTGGCTGATCCTTCAGTGCCTGTCCATCCACCTAACAAGGAATCTAGGTCCATGGATAGGTACAGGAAGCGGATGTTCTCCTCAGCGACATTTACCATGCGTTCGCTGAATTACCTGTGCCATTTCACTCGCCTTCAAAGGGACTTGGTCAAGGAAGCGAGTGAAATGTTGAAGGACCCTACAGCTGCGGGTTTCCAAGAGAAAATGAACACGCAGCTGGCTATCCTTAATTCCATTTCCAACTCCTCCATGTGCCTCCTCTCTTATGCGGCCGATGGAGCGAGCAGAGCCGCAGGGACAGGGGTAGCCTTACGTAGGCACGCCTGGATGCGGCTATGCAACTTTGCGGAACCTTTCAAGACGTCTTTCACGAACTCCCCTTTTGATGGATCATCTCTCTTTGGTCCTCAAGTGAAAGAAACCCTGACTAGGTGCGAGACTGATGGCAAGACCCTTTCTGCCGTCGGAGTCCGTTTTTCTACTCCTTCTAGGCCTTACCCCAAAGGCCAGAAAGGTGGAAAGATGTGGTTCCGTAAACAATCTCAAGGGACTTCGGCTGGCGCACAGAGTCGTTTCCCGCCAGAGGCAGAGGCGGGAATAACAATGGTAGACGCCGCCCTAGAGGCAGGGGGTCCGCAGAACCAGGGCAATCGGGAAGCCTTCCTGACAAGCCCTTTCAGCATACCTGAGGTGATGCGCGACTGCCAATCTTCGGAGGCAGTCGGGGAAGATTGTCACTGTACCCAGAAGCCTGGCTATCCCTGACTCAAGACAAATGGGTACAGTCCATCATTTCGAAGGCTATTCTATCCCCTTTCTTCGTTTTCCAAATCAGTCAAAAATCCCTTCCAGATGTTCCACCCGCTCAAAGGGATATAGCAGCTTTGGAAATTTCAAAACTGCTTGCAAAAGAGCAATTCAGTTAGTGCCAGCAGACCAACAAGGATCCGGAATCTACTCAAGGTTCTTTTTAGTTCCAAAGAAAACAGGGGACTGGAGACCGATTTTGGATCTCAGTGTCTTGAACAAATCAGTCAAGAAAACAAGATTTGGATGGTCACGCTGCAATCCATTCTTCCCCTTTTGGGCAAAGGAAACTGGATGTGCTCTATAGACCTTCGGGATGCGTGCTATCACATAAAATGAACAGACGCTCCAGAAGATTCCTCCGCTTCAGGCTGGGAACCAGTCATTTTCAGTTCAGGGCCCTGCCCTTTGGTCTCACCACTGCCCCCGGTGTTTACCAAATGCATGGCAGTGGTAGCTTCTCACCTGAGACGACAAGGATTCCAGGTGTTTCCATATTTGGACGACTGGCTTCTCACAGCTCCCACCAAGCATCTCCTTTTGATGGCCAGAGATTATACTTTTCGCGTTTGTCAAAAACTGGGTATTTCAATAAATTGCGAAAAGTCTGTTTTGTCGCCTTGTCGTACTATTACCTACATAGGCGCAAATTTAGATACTATAAACATGTCTGCAACGCTAACGAACCAAAGGATATCAGACATTCACAAATTGGTGTCACTTCTTCTCAACAACAACAGAGCCAAAGCCAGGTTAGTTCTAAAGGTGTTGGGAATCATGGCAGCGGCCATACCTCTCCTCCCATTGGCCAGATACCACATGCGGATCCTTCAGTGGATGCTTTTTCTCAATGGTCATACCAGGAACTTCCAATGTCTCACACCATTATGATCACGCAAGCGTGCAAAAAGCATCTCATGTGGTGGATGTCTTCCCCCCAGCTCTTGTCGGGAAGACCATTTGTTCCACCTCCTCCGGTTGCTACTCTGACAACGGATGCCTCCCTGATCGGGTGGGGGGGGCATTATCAGGGCAGGACAGTCCAGGGCACATGGCAACCAAACGAATGCCACTTGCACATAAATGTTCTGGAGATGAGAGCAGTGCTTTTAGCGTTGCAAGCCCTTCAAGACTCTCTTCCCTTAGGAACGATTGCAATCCAGACAGACAACATGTCTGTAGTGTGGTACATCAACAAGCAAGGCGGAACCAGATCATACCCCCTGTGTCGAGAAGCACTCAGACTGTGGCAATGGGCGATTTCTTCTCAGCGTTTTCTGATAGCAACGCACATCCCGGAAGTCCAATCACATTGCGGACAAGTTGAGCAGAGCTATACTCATGCCTCACGAGTGGTCTCTGAAAGACTCTGTAGTGAGAGAGATATTTCTCAAGTGGGGTCAGCCTTGCTGCGATCTTTTTGCTACTCCCCAAAACAGCAAGTGCAGAGAATACTTCACTCTATTCCCTTTACCAGGCCAACCCAGCAGGGCGCTCTAGTCCAAGTTTGGCCCCGGGACTTCTGTATGCATTTCCTCCTTTCCCTCTGATCTCTCAAGTAATACAGAAAGCTATCGCTCAGAAGGCCTCATTGATCCTCATTGCTCCTTACTGGCCTCGACAAGTGTGGTTCCCCTTTCTACATCGTTATCTCTTGAGCGACCGTGGAGTCTGGACCTAGTTCCAGATCTTTTGATCCACCAATCGGGTCAGTTTCACCGCTCCCTCCACTCTCTGAACCTCACTGCTTGGTTCCTCCAGTGCCAACCGTAGCCAGGCTTCCTCATTTATCTCACTCGGTTAGAGATATATTGATAGCTTCCCATAAATCTTCCACTCGAAAGATTTATTTGAGTAAGTGGAAACGCTTCTCATATTGGGCACAAGGAAAGGACATAGATCCTTTCACCGCTTCCATCCAACTAGTCCTTGATTTTCTTGCTGAACTCTTCCATGCAGGTTCATCTCCATCTACTCTTAAGGTTCAGTTGGCAGCTATTTCTAATTTTCATGTGGGCATTTCTGAATCTGCCCTAATGTCCCACAAACTTTGCAAAGCCTTTTTGAAAGGAGTTTTCTTCTCAGACCTCCTATAAGAAATCCTCCTTCTCCTTGGGACCTAAATTTAGTTCTTGCTTCCTTGATTCTTTCCCCTTTCGAACCTGCAGCTTCATGTTCCTTGAAATTATTATCATGGAAAACTCTCTTTCTGGTGGCTATCACATCAGCTAGAAGAATTTCAGAACTTCAAGCACTCAGTTGTCATTCTCCTTATCTTTTGTTCCATAAGGACAGAGTTTCCTTACGAACTAACCCGTCCTTTTTGCCTAAGGTGGTTTCAACATCAAATCTAAACCAAAGCATTGACCTCCTGTCTTTTTCCCAGAGTATTCAAATAGGTCTGAACAAAATTACACTGCCTGGATGTTCATCGTCAATTAAGGTACTACTTGGACAGGACGAAACAATTCAGAAAATCTGATCAGCTGTTTGTCTCCTATGCGGAAAGCAGAAAGGGACTTCCAGTTTCAAAGGTATCATTATCCAGATGGCTAACATCTCTGATTACCCTTGTTTATGAGATTAGACACCAAAACTGCCTAATAAACCTAAAGCCCATTCCACCAGAGCTTTGGCTACTTCTCTAGCCTTCCAAGACAGACTGCCTATTGACACCATTTGTGCAGCGGCTACTTGGGCTACTCCTCACACTTTTATTTCCCATTATAAGTTGGATTTAGCTTCTAGGCATAGAGCTAATTTTGGTTCCACTGTTCTCAGGAGTCTGTTCCGTTAGGCCACCCGGGACAAGGTGCTAGGGGCCGGTCCCATCCAGCAAGAATGAAGGCGAGATAGACAACTTAACATATAGAAGTTATGTTCTTACCATAACGTTCCATGTTAGTTGTCTTCTTCGCCTTCTTCTTCGCCCCACCCTCCTTCCCCCTGGCCTGGACAGACCTAGAGGAGTTGTGATCGTGACCTCTCTTTCTACCACCTCTTTCTTAGTCATATGCTATTATGCATATTTCTTGTTTCAGGATATAGGTCACCCCGTTTCTTCCTGCTATTAGAGGTGGATTCTGTTTTACAGTTATACTGTTATTGATATAAGCTGGGTTAGCTTACAAACGAGATCTGAGGTAACTCTCGCCTAGCATTGTGGGATATAAGGGGAGCCTCGAGCCGGTGGAACCAACTCTCGAGCTTTTAGAGTGGCAGTGGAGCCGAGGTCGGCTCCGAACCCATCCAGCAAGAAGAAGGCGAGAAGAAGACAACTAACATGGAACGTTATGGTAAGAACATAACTTCTATTTTGCCTCTGTATCACCTTACAGATTATGCTGTGCTTATGAAACAAAGAATTTGCTTAAATTTCACTGTGTTGCACTAAATGCTTAGATGCTGTGCAAATGCTTTGTTTAGCATACCATTTACGACTGAGCTACAGTTGACTGCAATTGATTGTATTGATTGTGATTTATTCTGACCTGCACTGGTTGGTTAGATGCCATCGCAAATGTGTGGTCAATGTTCTGTTTATTACTGTACTACACAAACAGATGTAATTGATTGCATGTATAGATTATATGAAGTTGTGATGATGTGAGGTATTGCCAGCTATGCCAGGGGAAGTAGAGCAGTGGATGTGTAACATATGCCAACACAGCTAGCTGGAATTTTGTAAAATAATATATGTCATTTATATATCAAACTGATTTGTACAGATGCTTGTGTTGAAAAATGTATTTGTAAAGCTGCTTGTGTAAAAAAAATGTACCAACAGTGGGTCCTGACTGTATTGTAACTAACGAAATGTATATATGTTAACAGAGGATACCGGAAGAGAGGAGGTTAATCTCAGTCCAGCTAACTTTGAAAAAACAGTATGAAATTAAATTACTTAATTTAGGCCATAAAGATTGTATCTTACAGTTCTGACTGCATCCAGGGACGAAATGTCTATGCCAGAGAATGGTTTATTAGCTCCTGTGGGAAGAGTGTAAGTGTTTTATGGTTTTATAGCTTCCAGATGCTATAACACATCTCAGCAAAGCTCTGTCTCTGTGTATGGTAACAGATATGTGCTAAATTCTGGTTCAGTTCTAGCAATGGGGTTAGCATGGGAACCAGAAGTCAGTTGACCAAATGTATGTGATGTCATTTTGTAATGTAGGACAAAAATTATGTTTTAATACTAGATGAGACTGAAGTCTCAGGGCAGTCTGTTTCTTGGAACCTATCATAGAAAGATCTCTCACCCACTTTATCTTGCCTTGCTCTAGTAAATGTACCAGGGAATAAGTAATTCTTTAAATCAGGCAGGAGATTAGTTAAGTATTGTTTTTCTGCATCTGTATGAATCTATTCATCTGTGTTATTTTAATATTTCCTGTGATTGAAACTTTGGTGTTTATTGTAATTAAATATTCCATATTTGATGTTCTTTTATTATTTATTATTAAATATATTTAAACTTTTCATTGTGGTTGGTCCTTTATAGAAACTTTTAAACTTTGAGAGTACTTACATCTATTTGGTGACTCTGTTGCTACTCCTGAAAGCCTTACTGCATTGGCCAAACACTATCACTAGTATTAATATTAATTTCAGTCAGTATAATTAGGTACCCTTGTAAGAGACTTAGAGTAGCTGGGTATGGAGGGGCTGGTGGCATTGTAACTACCTTATACTCTGGGCAGAAAGGGGCCACAGCCAGTAAATCTGTGCAGCCTTTCCCAGGTATGTGTGCACACGCGCACGTGTGTGTGTGTGTGTGTGTGTGTGTGTGTGTGTGTGTGTGTGTGTGACATGAAGCACTGGTTTCACTGAAAGGGTGCTGGAGGACCTGGCTTGGACACTTGGCTGTGGACTCAACTCTACAGCTTTGGCAGCGAGGAGTCTCACTAGGACCCCGAGGAGAGAGAGAGAAATCCAGACCCTGGACTGAGTGTGTTCTCTGTGTGCTCTTAAGGGAAGTTGTGCATAATTGTTCTCAGTGATGCTCTGGTGACAAAGGGGTTTGAACCCTCTCTGTTTGCCTACCCTGTTTCGAATTCCCTCCCATCCCCTGCTCCTTTACCTGCCTTTATACTACCTTAATTCTAATGCTGTTATAATTTTCTAACCAGTCAATCTATTCCAGAACCTTCCACTCAGTACCACTGCACAATATCATCACTCAACTCCTTGCTTCCTAAATTCACCGCACCCTTACCTATGTCCCGCTAACACTCAACTATACATGTCTAATTCTCTCCTTCCCATCATCCCATTCCCTCCCACTTGTAACTGCTGTAAGCTTACATTAATAGCACTCTCCCTTCTCCACCCTACCATAAGCCAACATGCTATCTCTTACCTTGCCTGCCCTTCCACTCATATTACTTAACTATATCATTTCCTATAACTTAACTGTATCACTTGCTATAATAACGTAACTATAGCACTTTCTATCATAATTTGATAGTAGCAATAAATATTTCTCCTACAATTTTCCTCCTACATACTCACACAAATCACTTAAACTCTCCTCTCATTTACCCAGCCTATTCATAGATGGCCCTGTCTGTATCCCAAGTACAGAATCCTAAACAGACTTTCCTGTCAACTCGAAGCAAATAATTACATAAAAATAATCACAAAAGGAAAATTAGCATTCCTACACACAAACATCCTTCTACGTGGGGACAGCCATCCTAACCCAGGCCCTACCACAAACCATCAGTCACATAAAAACAACCCTGACTTCCAAATGTACAGCCAAAATCCAAATATTTCTCTTCAGAAAAAAATAACCTCTGTCACCATTAACATTACAAGCATAAGAAATAAAGTCACTCCCTGTTTGCCTGGATAATCCATAATAAACGAGATATCCTAGCTTTCGACGAAACCTGGCTAAAACCAACCTTGGCTGACTCAGAAATAACCCCTCCTGGCTTTAATATGATCAGTGGTCTAGCTCTGTTATTCACAAACCACATAAAAATTACACCTTACAGAGAACCTATACCAAAATTTAAGTCAGCTAACTTCTCACCACTTTCCTGAAACTAAATAATTACACATAATATGCATAATTGTCTTCTACATACCCCAGGTGATAACATAGCTATGCTTAAAGATATTCTGCACTGGACAACTACCACAATCTTGCATGAAAAACTAATATTAGGAAATGTCAACATCACCTTTGCTGAACTTATTTCCAGTTCCCCTACTTCTAGCATAAACTTATTTCACTCAAAACAACTAATTAATAGCCCCACATACGAATGTAGAACCACTAATTCAACTCTTGACTGGACCTTAGTTTCAAATCCCAATAAGTTTACCTCTACAGGTACTCTGTCAACCTCTCTTAGTGACCACATGCCAACCCATGCCATCAGGCTCAACTGTAACCCTTCCAAACAGCAAATACTCAAAGTTAACTATAAACTCTCAAACTTAACTCAGATCAGTGAACACTATCCTTTAATCCATAAACTGGAGCATCCTAAAAGGGTCTATATTAGAACACTGAAGTTTCAAAACTTCGAATGTTCTAATATCAACTCGTATTCAGTGAATGCTGAAAATAGCAAAGCTACAGAAAACCAAAATTTTTCCTAGGGAAAGAATTTGTTTGTCTGTTTCTATTGCTTCGCTATTTTCAGCGCTGTGGTGGAAAGTTACTGGTAAGGTTCAGGTAAGTGCACGATTGAGCGCGGGCTAGGTTAGGGTTAGGGTACGGGTTAGGTATGTGTGCGATTGTGTGGACGTGAAGGTTAGGGCGGGTTAGGTGAGTTAGGGTTAGGGCGCGGGTTAGGTATTTGTGCGATTGTGTGGACATGAGGGTTAGGTGAGTTAGGGTGCGGGTCAGGTAAGTGTGCGAATGTGTGGACGTGAGGGTTAGGGCGGGGTAGGTGAGTTAGGGTTAGGGCGCGGGTCAGGTAAGTGTGCGATAGTGACGGACCTTAGGGTTAGGGTTAAGGTAAGTGGATAGTTAGTGGTGTGTGTGTATAGTTTAGTGTAGGGTTAGGTGTAAGATTTTAGGTGCATGTGTATGGATTGCTGTTTGCTTGGTGTGCTTGTGTTGTCTGTATGTGTTTTGGAACAGCAATTTTTTTCCCTAGGAAAATAATTTGCTGTTCAGTATGTTCGATGTTTTCAGCTTTCACGTAATGGGGTTCGATATTAGAAAATTTGAAGTTTTGAAACTTCGATGTTCTAATATAGACCCTGGATTAATTCCTAACACAAAAATAGTTGTTGTTCGGGGACACCCTTGCCTCACACCTTTTGATAATCCAAACTTGTGTAACATTTTATTGTTTAATCTAATTATAGGTTGGTCTGTGCATAAAGGTTTTGTATCGCATTTATCAAGGGATCGGGCACTCCATAATATTTTAAAACTCTACATATATATTTTAAAACTCTCCATATATAATCTCTACTAATATAGTGAAAAGCTTTGGTTGCGTCAAGCTTAATTAACTCTAAATAACCAGTATCACTAGGTTAATTAGTTACTTGCCATATTAATGCTTGAAGTAATTTATTAGCCTGTGCCATAATCCTATTGGGACAAAAGCCAATCTACAAGGGATGAAGAATTTTATCTAAATACTTGACTAGTTTTGCATTTATAACTTGGGCTATAACCTTCTAATCAGTGTTTAGCAGTAAACTAGATCTGTAATGCTCTAGTTGTAGTCCATCTTTTCATTATTTTCTAAATAATAACATCTCTAATAAATTCATGGACTAAGGTTTTCCCCATTTTGAAATACTCATTACATTTGCTAAATTATGTAAATATGGAGCTAAATCATTCTTAAAAACCTGGTAAAATTCTGCTACATGACCATCTGGTCCTGGAGCTTTATTTACTTTTAAATAACTTGCTTGATATTACAAAGCATTATTTTTGATTATAAAATCTCCAATTTAATTTTGTAATCATCATTAGCCACTCATTGATCAAATTATAATCCTTAATCCATTTACGTTTGTATAGTTTCTTAAAATACTCATTGATTATAGACCTGATTTAATGCTGATCCTCTTTCAGCTTGTATTTACAAAATTTTTTTTTATTTGACTCTACGATATTGGGGAGCTAATAATTTTCCTTTTTGATGTGAATTAAATTTTTTCTTTAAAGTTATTAATGCATTTACTTTATACAACATTACTATATAATTTTATATAATTTATAAATTTCTAATTTACGTTTCAAAAGCATGAAATACTTTGCATATTTATCAGTTGATTTAATGCTCCTATTTGTTGTTCTAATTCTCTTAAGATTTTTTCCTTTCTAATACTCATATCATTGTACTGCACTATAAATCCTAACCTTAAAAGTATCCCATTTTATACTAAAAGATACCAGTGTATTATTTTTATCAAGACAAAGATATACTATTTCAGTTTTAATTAATCTTTTTAAATCCTGTGATTTAAACCAGCTAATAAGGACTCTCCTTATAAAAAAAAATTCTGAGTTTATGTACGATCCATCTTTGAAACCTACTCTGTGTCTTGAAATTTAGAAATAGAAAAAATGTTATATGATATGAAAATCATGTCTAATCTTGAACTGACCTTAATTACATGTCCCACCTTGATTACATGTGCAGTGAACATGTATATCTTTTTGCTAGGAAATGTTTTCTTCCAACCATCTAAATAAATTTTCCTCCCGTAAAAATTATGATAAAATATTATGCTTTGTATGATAAGCATGTGCTTGCATTAATAATGAACGATCATCATTCAAATCCATTACTGCATTCCTGTTTGTTCCTGTTATCACAATTGTGATTCCCATTTGTTGCAACTCTTCTGTGATGTCATCTAAAGAGTCTTGATAATCAACAAAAGGTGCATACACAGACCATAAAGTTAACTTTCTCAAACAAGTAACTAAAAACACAGATTACCCTTTCCTTAATTCCTACATACATTTTTTTCTATGTGGTATACGCATGAATATTTAATAATTGTTATTACTACACCTGCTGTTTTTGAAATGAAAAATTATTAATATTTTTTTTTATTCAGGAGAAATTGACTTTCATTTGCTCACACTGAATATCCATCCAGTGTGATTCTTGTAACAAAAAATATTTTTAGATCTACTTTTAATAAAGTCTACCACTCCACAATTTTGAAAATGACTGCACATCATTTACATTTATACTTAGTATACTAAGTGATGCCATATAAATGTTGAAGAGCTTCTGTAGGGTGTCAGACAATTCAAGTTTTAGACTAGCCAGTGGGCAGCCTGTAATGTTATTCAGTCCCATAGCTATAGTGTTCATGGCCTTGGGGGGATGTGGGTATCTGCTCTGAGAATATTGGAGGGAAGAGTGGAGTGAAGTTGAAGCTGAATTTGTTTGCTAGTAGGTTGATAATTTCCCCTGAGTCTGATATGTGATATAATTTACTATTAACACTGCACAGTGCTGGACATAATTTCTGATATTTTTAACTTTGTTAAAGATGACTGTCGCCTGTCTTTCACCTGGATGGCTGTTTTTACCTCATCTCTGTGTGTGGTTAATTGGATCAGGATTTCGTTGTTTAATTTAGCAAGAGTCTCTGCCAATGTGGATTTGCTTGCAATGAGTTTTTTTTTTCTTTTGTTGTAAAACCTATTTAATGTGTTCCACCACTGGATTATTTTTTAATTTGGCATTGTATTTATTTCTGAGAGGGACAGATGCATCTGTACAGTTATTTACATGTGCATATAACCCGCCAGTAAAGG
This sequence comes from Protopterus annectens, assembly GCF_019279795.1. Classification (NCBI taxonomy): domain Eukaryota; kingdom Metazoa; phylum Chordata; order Ceratodontiformes; family Protopteridae; genus Protopterus; species Protopterus annectens. Next base: position 1,852,625,606 of record NC_056735.1, on the reverse strand, counting down.
ATTCTGCATAAACAGTGGCATCATCAAGATGGAAGGAACTTTTGAATTTACTCTTGTCATCACTCAGTTTTAGTAGTTTAGCCATCACATAGTCTTTGAATACTGAGGTATTTGTGGATGCTTTTGCCTTCAGTCTTTTAGTGAATGAGACTGACTTATGGTTCCAAATTGACTAGGGAGGAGGTTAGAGTAAGCAAGGAATAGAGCTCAGCAATATTAGTAAAGATCAAACCCAAGATTCTTTCTACCCTTGTTGGGGTACTAATCCAGGGAGTATGTTAAATTTGAGCATACATGTCTGAAAACATAACAAGTCTCCTAGTTGATGGGAAATAGTTGAAGTCTCTCAAGAGAATAGTGTTTGGCTTAGTACATAGGGATTGTATAGGGGTTAGGTAGGAGGTATGGGCTAAGACAGACATAGAATGGTCCTGTAGTTAGCTACAATGTGATAAAGGGTTTGTTTATATTAAATTCGATGTAGTGGAGTTTCAAGTCATTATCTTGTCTAATAAATTTGGAGGTGAGATGAATTTTAAGAATGCGGATGAACATCTACTTTTAGCGGGTACTTCTAATGTGGTGGGCCTGTACAAATGATAGGCATTGAATTTTTCTACAAATGGAGTGCTTTCAGTGGTCTTGAACCAGGTCTGTATGACAGTGCATAGATGTGTGTTTTGTAGGGTAAGCAGTGCTTGTAGGAAGTGGAATTTTTCTTAAAACTCCAAGCTAGAAGCAGCAATACTTAATTATTGTCCTTATTCTGTTTAGTTTATGATGGAAGCTTTAGAAGACTGAGTTTGCCAAAAAAAGCACTATGGGGGTAGTCAAGGTTTTAGTCACTATGTAAAAGCCTTGGGGGTTGAGGTGCAGATCATACCTGGCAAAGCATTTTGGATAGTCTGCCATCTTTTCCCAGGGTGATATATATTGTATATATATATTGTATCCCCTTAAAAGGATACCAGAGTCTACGCCAATGTTAGAGTCAATTATCTTTTGTTCATATTGTACCATTATTCTTGGTGATGGTAGAATACTGCTAAAGGCTAGGTTCTTAGCTACTTCAGACAGAAACGCTTAGAGTTTTATCATGTATCTATTCATAAAGTCCAGTGAGGTACACTCACATGTACAATGACTGTGTCATATGTGTATTTGTGGTGTTGGGACTTGAGTGCTTGTGAGATGTAACGAATCCTAATGCCTGATAGGCAACTAACCATGGCTCTCACTTTGTTCAGCCTGAAGAGTGGTGCATTGGTGTGTCTCACTATGACATCGATATTGGTATATATAATGGTTTGCCTTATGGGCATTTGGACTGAATCTGTGTATGTTTCATGGTGGGTGCTACCTGTGATGCATGTTTATGAGTTTGCTAATGAAAATTGCTTATTGAAATACATTTAGAAGGCTTCTGTGGTTTAGGTAGGTTACTTTTAAGAGCCTCAACAAATGTAGGTCTGAGTGTTTATTGTGGTGTTGAGTGGTGCTGATGACCTGCTTGTTAGTGGTACTAGCTTTGTGTGAGAGCTTTGCCCCCAATAACATTATATAACTGCATCTCTCATACACTGTGGCAGGTTGTTTAAGTAGTAAGTGGTTATCAATACATATGAGGCAAAAACTATATTGTGTCAGGATACCCATTTCAACCAAGGTGTTTACAGAGACAGTTAGAAAGTGCAGAGCTATAGTTCTAGTTGCTTACTAGTATGGGATGGAGGGACATAGCACCTTAAAGGTTAGAAGTTGCTTAACTGGAGTACTATCTGTCTAAATATGAATACAAGTCAATATATGAAGAAGAATGAGACACATCATGCAAATCCAATGCCCTTTGTGGAGCTAGTAGTTATTAAGTACACAAGAATTTCTGGAGTAGGTTATACAGAGAAAGATGTTCTTCATGTTTCACTGTTGCAGTCATCACATTTGGGTTATCTGCCTGCAGGTAGCCCTCAGCCGGCCTGAATACCAGAGTCTTGGATTCCTGCGTCGGATGCTGTGTCTCTTCTTCCATGATGTCAGGTTGTCAGGGGTATAAAACATGCAGCCGATGCCATTACATCAGTCTTTCTTGCTGTGCGGTGCCCGAAGTAGAAGCAGTTCGCAAGTGCTGAAATTTTCGTTTTCAAGTTTCAGAACTGAAGTCTTCAAAAAAAAAAAAAAGGTAAGTACTTGCTCCGACCGATGTCAGTAAAAGTTAACAGTTGTCTTACCTGTGGAAAGCAAATATCTCATAAAGATTTTCATTCGTACTGCATTCCCTGCTTAGGCCCAGACCACGATGTCCCTCGCTGTCGGTTTTGTGCCTTGTTCAACCCCCGCACTATTCGTCGTCGGGCTATCTTTGCAGCAAATTATTTTGGTACTCGGTATCCGTACTCCAAAATGGCTTCGTTAAGCCATCCGACTACCGATCTTCTAAAAAAATGTAAATATAAAGACAGATACAGACCGCATAGGTCCAAACTGGCGATGATGCTTCAGTTAAGCTAGTCGCCAGTCCACCGGTACTCAGTGAGGCGCTTTCGCAGCCCCTGATACCCGCTACTTCAGATTTGAAGACCTATACTAAGACTCATTCGGAGTCCGGTATGCAGCAAGGTGCTTCTTCGACTATGGAACCTGCGGACGTCTCTACCTTGGATGGGTCTGGAGCCGCTTTGCAGACACCGGCTTCTGAGGGTGTGTTCAGGCCTACAGACTTGTATTTTAAACTGACGCCATCTTCTTCATCCAGGCCTAAAACTCGCACCACACCTAGAAAACCGACGTCCAAACCACATGCTCAGGCCCATATGCCTAAAAAACAAATGCTTAGAATGGCTGAAGACGTTATTACCTTAATTAGGGGAAGCCAGCCTCCCCCCTCTAAGAGACCTAGAACTGATTTTCCTTCTGATTCTTCTGATCAGGAATCTGATATTTCTGTTCCTTCTGATTACCAGGATTTGGCCTTATTTACCTATGAGGATTCTGATGCAGTGAATTCCATTCCCTCTGCTTCCCCTCCAGAAGATTTTTCTTTTGGTGAAACCTTTCACACTCTTAGAGAGCATTTCCGCTGGGAAAGCCAGGATTACTCTGACTCCAAAAAGAGGCTTAGGGAATTCTTACTCCTTCCTCATCAAAGGCCTTTAGCTATCCCTCCTGTTCTGGACGTTGTAGATGATGCTTTTTTGTAATCTAGCCTTTCCCCAGACACTTTACCGCCTGCTCCCAGAAAACCTGACAGGTATTACAGAGTACCTGACTCTCACAAGTTCCTCTTCAAGAATCCTACTGCGGATCCAGAGACCATTTCCCAAGGACCAAAAGGCATTATGGCTACTGCTGCCAAAAATCCTGTCCCTTCTGATAGAGATTCTAGAGCCTTGGACAGATGGGGTAAGAAGGTATACACTTCTGCTACTTTGGCCATTAGGACATTAAATTACCAGTTTCATATGTTAAAGTACCAGCAGCATATTATGGGACTACTTATACAGAAAATGATGTCGATTCTTGACTGTGCTGAACACAAAGAATTACAGGATTTAATGCTTTCTGCAGAACAAGTTGGTAAACATACTTTGCAATGTGGTTTTAACTCTTTTGAAGCATCTTTCAGGGCTGCTGTCACTGGGTCTGTACTTAGAAGGCATGCTTGGCTTAAATAGCAAAACTGCCAGATCATGTTAAAGCTAAATTGCTGGATACTCCCTTAAACCAAGGCTGCCTGTTTGGCAGCAAAACAGAAGAAGTCCTCAAAAGGATGGAGGAAAAAGCTAAATCTATGCAAACTGTTAAATGATTTCCTACAAGTACAGCCTCCCAGATTTAGTAGGCATTGGCCTTCAAAGAATTGGTCCTTTCCAGTCTCTTCCAGGCCTTCTCAGTCCAAACCCAGGAACAGCAGACCACCTAGGTTACAGTCTCAGGCTACGCACAGGCCTAAGCAGTGGGGGATTCCCACTTCCAAAGCAGGGAGTAGTAAGACACCCCCCTATGGAAAAATGGTACAATGACTTAACCTTAACCCTTCCAAGCCCTGCTCAACTGCCTGCTCCCTTAGGAGCAAAGCTCGCCCTGCATGCAAAATACTGGAAACTCATTACCCAGGACAAATGGGTTTTGAATATAGTTTCCCAAGGATACAGATTCCACTTCCACACCCTACCAACCCCAAAAGGTTGGCCAGACCTATCCCCAAATCAGTGGGTGGAGGCCCAACAGCAGGTTCTCTCTCTTCTAAGTATCAGGGCTATTCAACCTGTCCCAGCAGAACAAAGGGGACAAGGTTTTTATTCAAGACTTTTCCTGGTACCCAGAAAAGACAGCTCCTGGTGTCCTATCCTGGACCTCTCTATTCTAAACACCTTTCTGGTAATCCCAAAAATTCAAAATGCTAACACTTCAACAGCTGCTTCCTATGCTAGGCAAAGATGCCTGGTTGGCAACCTTAGACTTAAAGGAAGCTTACCTGCACATTCCAATAAGGGAATCTTGCAGGAAATACCTATGTTTTAGGGCAGGCTCCAGTTCTCTGCACTTCCCTTTGGCTTATCAACTGTGCCCAGGGTATTCACAAAGTGTCTAGCTCCAGCCATTGCATTTTGCAGGCAGAAAAATATTGAAATATACCCATACTTGGACGATTGTCTGATTCAGGCAGAAAGCCAGGACTTGCTATTAAAACATCTGGCATTGGTAAAGAAACTTCTAACCTCATTGGGGTACACCATCAACGAAAAGAAATCTCACGTAGTACCCTGCCAACAGATTGTATTCCTGGGAGCAAGTTTGAACACAACTTCCCAGATGGCTGTCCTCACGCCAGAGAAACAAGTTTATTTGACAACCTACTTCAAACTATTGGCCACAAAGACCTAGCTGTCTGCAAGGAAAATTCTGCAAACCCTGGTGTTCATGGCCTCTTGCATTCTACTAATTCCATATGCAAGACTGCATATGAGGAAACTACAATGGTATCTAAAACTCCTATGGTGTCAACATTCTCAGGACCTGGAATCAATGATTCCTATCATTCCTTGCATAAAGACAGAGTTCCTTTGGTGGGTAGAGGCCTGCTACCATAACAAGGGGCTCCCTTTCACTCTACCCCCTGCCACCCAAACCCTAACAACAGATGCATCAGACTATGCATAGGGGGCTCCCTTGGCAGGGCAGTGCATTCAGGGCAAATGGAACCCGAGACAGATGCACCTGCATATCAACCAAAAAGAAATGTTAGCTGTACAGAATTCCCTGACAGCCTTCAAAGACAGCATTCTTCCAGGACAACTATTAGTAAAGAGACAACACCACAGTTATGTGGTACATAAACAAGCAGGGGAGAACCCACTCGTACCCTCTCTGCAGACTAATCATTGCTCTGTGGAACACAGCCTTGAGCTACCAAGTGCACCTACAAGCTAAATTCCTGCCAGGCAAGCTAAATTCACTGGCAGACGACCTAAGCAGAAATCTCATGGACCCACACGAATGGAAACTGGAACCAAAAATATTCAACCTCTTGAGGAACAAATGGGGGACTCCAGAGGTCGACCTGTTTGCCTCCCCTCAGAACTACCAGTTGGACAAATTCTGCACAAGGACTTCCCACAGTCAAGCTTGGAAAGTGGATGCCCTGTCCTTTACCTGGGAAAGCCACTCGGTTTTTGCCTTACCCCCTCTGCCTCTATTCTCGAAAGTTCTGCAAAAGATCAAACAGGACAAGCCAAGGACAGTACTTATTCCACGCCAGCACTGGTACCCCTTCTTGCACAGTATGACACTGCTGGAACCATGGCACCTGCCTCAGACCCCTTCCCTGCTGTTCCAGCAGGCGGGCCATATTCTGCATCCTCAGCTTCAAACCCTGAACCTTGCAGCCTGGCTAATTCCTTGAGCTCTCCAATAGCATCCCTCAGTAAGCAGGTGCTAGATGTCATTCTGGAGGCAAGGAGGCCTAGTACTAGAAACTCTTATGCTGAAAAGTGGAAAAGATACTGTTCCTAGAGCCAGACTCAGGGGATGGGCACAACTGTGCCCAGCTTACCTCATATTCTTCAGTACTTAACAGAAATGCTCCACAAGGGCCTATCTTTCTCATCAATTAAAATTCATGCCTCTGCCATTTCAGCACATTATAATACTGAGCCACCCCTCTTCTCTCACCCCCTGCTAAAGCAATTCCTTGGAGGGGCCAAACATTTAAGACCCCCCCAGGAGAGCCGCTACTCCAGCCTGGGACCTTAACTTTATATTGGAAAAGCTCACTCTCCCTCCCTTTGAGCCAGCTGCAACTGCAGAGTTGAAATTCCTTTCTTGGAAAACAGCCTTCCTTCTAGCCATCACTTCAGCAAGAAGAGTGTCTGAATTACAGGCCCTCATGGCAGTGGAACCCTTCATTATCTTCCATACAGACAGGGTTTCCCTCAGGACCAATCTTTCCTTTATGCCCAAGGTGGTGTCTGTTGTGGTCCTAAATCAGTCCATTCATTTGCCTACTTTTTTCCCTAATCCACAAAACAAAGGAGAATGAATACTGCACTCTCTGGACATGCACAGACAACTTAGATTTTATTTGGACAGGACTAAGCCTCTCAGAAAATCTGAACAGCTGCTAGTTGGCTTTGCTGCAGGGGCAGAAGGGAAGGCCATTTCAAAGCAAACCATTTCTAAATGGATAGCCCATTACATTCATTTCTGCTACAAGCACTATGGAAAACCTACCCCACAGGGGATAAGATCACATTCCACCAGGGCTGCATCTACCTCTACAGCCTTTCTCAGAGGAGTCCCTACCAGGGACATCCTAGAAGCTGCTACCTGGAGCTCTGTACATAACTTCACCAAGCATTATCACATGCCTATTTTTTCTAAATCCAGAGCTGGTTTTGCCACTGCAGTCTTGTAGGGCTTAATAGCTGGCCCTAATGCTTTCTAACTTCCTCCTCCGTTCCTTAGTTTGGGAATCAGCTCAAATGTGATGACTGCAACAGTGAAACATGAAGAACATAGTACAGTTGAGTACACTTACCATAAATGTAAATGTTCGAGTGTATTCACTGTTGCAATCCTGGTTACCCTCCCTCCAGCCCCCTGACTTCTCTTGGCTCTACCTTTCCTTCTTGTTTGGTGTATTTAAGTTTTCTGGTGTATTTGCTTTTTGATGGAGGTGTACCATAACATATAATTGCTTCCTATTGTGGGGGCACCTGACATCTGGGGCAAGAAAAACTGATGTAATGGCATCGGCTGCATGTTTTATACCCCTGACGACTTGACATCATGGAAGAAGAGACAGCATCCGACAAAGGAATCCAAGACTCTGGTATTCAGGCCAGCTGAGGGCTACCTGCAGGCAGATAACCCAAATGTGATGACTGCAACAGTGAATACACTCATAGGTTCATAGGTAGGTACTAGGCTATCTGCCCAAGGTAATTTATAAGCCTAGCCAGAGTGTGTCGGCTTTCACCGCTCCATTGATTAATTAACTGAGCCTCTGTCAAGCAGAGCAATGAAGTGATCCCAGGGGTGTATTTTCTATTACCCATCCACTCGTCAAGGCTTCTCTTGAAGAGTGTTAGTGAGGGGTTCTGCCTAATGTAGTTAGGAATTTTGTTCCAAAGCATGGGGAGTCTCTGTGATAGGAATCTATCCCTCCAGCATGTTCTATTTATTGTTGTGGTGAGGTTTAGCTCACTAGAGTGCATGGCTCGCAGTGACTTGGATTTCTTTAGGTGGAGCATGTCCATCAATTCTGAGTTGGACATGGCTTTGTAAGTCAGGCAGAGATCACCTCTGAGTAAGCGATATGCCACTGAGTATAGCTGGAGTTTTTTCAGTCGGGCTGCATAGGACATATGTTTGAGGCCAGTAATCCTCTTGGTGATGTGCTTTTGTGGTAATTCCAGCTGTTGGAAGTGTCTTGTGAGGTACATCCCAAATGGGGCATTGCACTCTATGATGGGTCTGATGAGTGACGAGTAGAGGGGCACTATAACCTCTTTATTTCTAGATGGAAACCCCTTAGTAATTAGATGGGCCACATAGAAGGATTTCCTAACTACTTTGGCAATATGATTGTCAAAGGAGAGATTACTATCTACCTGGGTCCCCAGATCTCTTATTACCTCTTCTGTATTAAGGGGGCTGCCGCCTATGTGGTAATTCGTGGGTGTTTTGTTTTTCCCAAACAGGATGACTATGCATTTTTTGGCATTTAGCTTGAGGCCATGACTTTGACACCAGGTGTCTGTCTCAGTAAGGCCTTTTTGAAGGATGTGCGTGTCAGCCAGACAGTCAATTATGGCTCCCAGTTTGCAGTCATTGGCGAACTTGGTTAGCCATAGTCCTCCTGTGTTTGCCTGTACTTCTGAGAAATATATGCCGAACAGTAGGGGTCCCAGAACCGAGCCTTGCGGGACACCACTTGTGACTGATTTAGAGACGGATCTGGAGCCCGGTATTCTTACCGTGTGAGTTCTGTCTGTAAGCCAGTTGGCAACCCATCTTGTGACACAGGGGTTTATGTTCAGGCTGGTGAGTTTTTCTATAATACCCGAGTGAGGAATGGTGTCGATCAAGGTAGGCTGTGTGAACCACCTTTCCCTCGTCTATGGCCTTGGTGACTGTCTCGAAGAAGTCAACCACGTTTAGTAGGCATGATCTGCCCTTAACAAAGCCGAACTGGGTCGGGTCAAGTGTTTGGATGTTCCCAATGTCTTTGATAATGAGTTCCATGATGATGCACTCCATAGCCTTGCAGACCAGGCTAGTCAGGCTTATGGGGCGATAGTTACCAGGGTCAGTTGTGGCCCCTCCTTTGTGGAGTGGAATAACCATTGCTGTGCGCCATTCTATGGGCATTTAGCCTGTGGAGAGGCTGAGGCTGAAGAGCGTGTTTAGGTGGGGGGTTAGTTCGTTCTGTAGTTCGTGCAAGACGCAGCCTGGGACACCATCTGTCCCCATTGATGCTGTGTTTTTGGCTTTTGAAAGGGCTGTTTTCACCTGTGCGTCTGTGATTTCCGAGGCACTACACTTTTCCGGTATTGTTGTGGGCCCTTTTGAAGGTGAGAGGGAGGTGAAGTTGGCACTGAATCTATCTGCCAGGATGTTGGCAATATCAGTAGGTTCAGTATATTTTGTGCTATTTTGCACTAGCTCAGAGCATATCTGCGAGATGCCACTTAGATTCTTGACAAAGCTAAAGAAGGCTTTGTGGTTATCTTTCGAATCCTTGGCAATTTTTCTTTCGAAGTTAGCCTTGGATGATTTTATGAGGGACCTTAGTTTCTTACTGATACTGATCAGGGATGTCTTTCCTTCTTGGGATTTGCTTTTATTCTGAACTAGTTTCCTCCTCCTATTGTATAACCTGTTTATTGCAGGGGTCCACCAAACTGGTTTCCTTCTCTTAGGGGAGTGAGTCTTGGTCTTACTAGGGATGGCACGATCCATGCATCCTTGTAGGTGCTCATAGAGTGCAATTGTAAAGGATTCTGCATCTTGGGCAGTGTTATCCTTTAGCGTGGGGGCTATGAAACCTACCACCTCTGCCTTAAGTAAGGTGAAGTTTGCTTTAGAAAAGTTTTTCACTGTGGTTTCCTTGGTTGGGGGTGGTGTGGTGGGGTGTGGACATCCAGGGCGATTAGTTTATAGTCTGATCTAACCAGTGATGGATTGACCTCCAGTACGGAACACCTGTCACTCATGCTGGTGATGACCAGGTCCAATATGTTGTGGCCTCTGGTAGGGGAGTTTACCAGCTGATCCAGGGCATTTGAGTTGATAAATTCCAGGAAGCGCTGAGCCTGGGAGTTTGTACTCAAGTAGTTTTCCCAGTTAATGGTAGGGTAATTGAAATCGCCCAATATCAGGATGTTCGGTAGGATCTTCATGTTTTCCAGTGTCTCCAGAAAGGCGGAGTGGTGGTCCTAGGTCATGGAGGGTGATCTGTAGCAGGCCACAATTTGCATTGCAGATTTGCCCAATGTTAGTTGCACATGGATGATCTCAGAGGTATCATGCAGTGCCACTAACTGGAGGTGTGAGTATCCTTGATGAATATGGATACACCCTCTCCTTTTGTGTTTCGGTCTGTGTTCTGTGGTCGAAATGTGTGGTATGAGTTGTAGCCCAGTAGTGCTGGAGTGCTCTCTGGAGCCTTGAACCAGGTTTCAGTTACTGCACAGATGTCGACGTTCTCCATACTTAGGAGTGCTTTGAGCGCATGCATTTTGAGATTTAAACTCCTGGTGTTAAGTAGCATAACCCTCATTTTTTTACTTGTGCTGTTTACGGTGATGGGTTTGAATTTTGAGCCTTATATCTACATTTATGGTAAGTGTACACAACTGTACTTTTTGCTTCCAAGTGCCTACATCTGTACAGTGCTCAGTTAAATGGTTAAATATAGCTGTTTAATGAGTAGCACCAGACAAACATGAGCAACTTACAATAGCACAGAAATACAAAATAAATAAATAAAGAAATCAACTGAACCCACTGGCCAATAGCAAAACAGCGCAATTCAAGGTTGTACACGCAAGCAGAGACCTAGAAATAGCTTAGTTCTTCCTCTACTCTCACCAGAGTTTAACCCAAAACAACTGTGACTCGGTTCACAAGAAATGCCAAACATAAGTGCAGAACTATTTTAGTGACTCAGCAACAAATGCAAAAGTAATTATCTTAGGTATTTCAAGGCCGGTAGTAAGACAAATCAGGTACAGAACAGTCTTAATCAGTAGCATACTTGCTCAGGTCTGAGCAAATGTTTTTGTGATGTGGATGTCAGGAAATTTACCTTGAGAACTAAGCTCAAGAAGTGAATCTTGGTATCCATGTCGAGAACACATAATAAGGGTTATGATCTGAGACTAGAACATAACTCTTTGTAGTACGCTGAGCTTTATCTGCTCAATGTACTATCAGAGGAAAAAAAAACAGAACTAGAAAATGTAGAACAAGTGTTTTACCGGCTTTGAAATACAATAAACCAATTATAACTGTCATACAGATTAGCTGCATACTTGTCAACATAGTTGCTTGAGGATATAAATCCAAAAATAATGGGGGACAAAATAAAATCTGGGACAGTTTTTAATTGTTGCTCTAATTCACTTAAAAAGTTGATTGTGCAGCAGGTTTTGCATCAACATGCATTTTATGAACAGTAGGAAGTATAAAACTCTGTTTATCATTATTCACTGACTATAATCCTCATTGATTTACCAGAAAATAGCTTATTTTATGAGGGGCATGGTAAAAATAAGAAGCAAAATCATAGACATGTGAGAGGTACAGTAGACAGAAACAAAGTGCTCTTCTGGCTGAAGGTAAAAAAAAAAACTGTTAAAAACTGTTAGACACTTTGTTCTGCCACACTATCTGTTAATAAATGTAGCAGAATGACGTTCTAACAGTTTTTAACAGCTGGAAATAGCTTATTTTACTGTTCTTTATTGGCCATCACTGAGTTCTGTTAGTCCCTCAAGCTATACCCCATTGTAGCAGCACTTAAGAACATCCTTAAGTTTTTGTTAAGCAATTCTAAGTGTTGTTAAGATAGGTTCATGCTCTATGCAATAGTTTAACCATTTTATCTTTATCCAGATTTTGGAGTGTAATCTTGGTGCTTCATGCGCTACATTTCTGTTGTGAGCTCTAAAATAATTATAACACTTAACAGCAGCAGTATCAGTAGTGCAACAGGTGACACACTCGGCTTTGGTGTTGCTACACAAGAAGGCTTTGGGTTCTTTTACCATTCCAGGTGACTGGATGGCAGCATTAGGGGGTACTGCACTCCTGAGTGTATCATACTTCAGATGGTATGGTAAACCAATCTCCCATCTGCTTGAGTTGCTGGTAGCACAGGTGCATGTAAAAGATCCCACAGCACCTATCAAAAAGAGAAGGAGAAGTTCCCCATGTTGGGTCTCCCTGAAAAGAGGTCACAAGCCTAGTGAGACTTTGAACAAAGGATGAATATCTAGCTTAATGATATGCATGCATTTAGTGTAGGGGCAGATAGTTAAAAATGGGCTTTCCATTATATGTTCAAGACCTGACAGTGTAAGTCCCTAAACTCTTGAGAAGTATATTATGACTAGGTGGAAATATTTATACTATGTTAGAAATATTTGTATCTTGAAATTCCAAGTTCTCTGAGGCACATTGATGTCTGAGTTAGTATATATATATATATATATATATATATATATATATATATATATATATATATATATATATATATATATATATATACACACATATATATATATATATATATATATATATATATATATATATATATATATATATATATAAGTAGTGAGGAGGTGCAGCTACTTAATGATGAGGGTGCAGGGGAGAGGGTTTGTTGCCCTTGTGTTTGTCCTGCAAAAATATGCTTTTAATGTATAATAGTGAGTTTCAAACTTTGCTGTTACATGTAGAGTCATGCTTCATTTTTTTGAGTTTTAGGAACTCATTGTACAGTCTCAAGTTCCTATATGTCACCAGTTAAATGTGAGCTGTCTGGGAAATTAGCAGTAATATACACAAGGGATGGTTTTACTATAGCATCTTCAGTTAAAATAAATTTGCACCCAAACAATAAATTGTTCTGGTCACTGCCTTTGCTACTGAGAACTAGTCCTTTCCTCTACCCGATGAGCAGTCTACCCTAGTACTGTGGTTCAAGGGCAGTGGCTGTTTCGAGATGGGCTTTCCCTTTTCAGGAAAGGAAACTTTACTGGCGGTCAAGACTGGCTGGTTGGGAAACACCTGGGGTGAATGGAACCTGTTATACTGCTGGTTGCATAGTCTTTATTTCTTCTTGCCTGCAGTCCACAAACCGCATTCATACAGGGTTCCATATTATGTATTTGCAGTGCCTGTTACAGCATGGTGTCTTAATTGACATGGTATCCTGCAACAGTTTATAGAACATCTATCTGTACCATGCCTTACTGGTGTATGACAGGCCTCCTACTAACATGTTCACTCATCTTTATGTGTACCACAGCTTCCCCCATGCCATCAGCTGCTCAGACAGTCCCCTTCTAGCTGTTCCACTGGCACCTGTCTAATTTGCTGAACCCTAGATTTCACATTGCAGTCAGGCCTTTGCCATGGGGCAAGCTTAAGTGATGTCTTTTTTTTTTTTTTAGCTAATTTATTTTCACACACATCACAGAAATTTTTTTCCCAAATGTGTTTCAATCATACACATACACATTGTTTTATTTTCATTATAAAATGTTTGGCTCTGGCATACCTAATTTTCTTCTTCTTCTTTTCTATGGAATAACTGCCCACACTTTATATTGCTATATCGTAAATCCATACTCATCAGAATTGTAGTAATTGTTGCATTTTTAAAAAGTTAAAACAGGCATTTCAAACCGTCACAGAAGGCCCTCTGGAGCGCAGGCCCTGCATTTCAGAGTTGGCTAGTTTGTAAAATCACCTGTGAAAACAGAACATTCGTATTTTGACATGGGGAGGCAGAAAGTGGAAAAAGTTTATTTCACAGTTTAACTGTTTTACAACCTTTTCTGAGCTCTTTCACATACTGTGTCAAACTGGAGGAAATGAAACTCTGTAAAGCATAGTGAGTCTTATTTATGCGAACACTAAGCTTATTTTAGACAGTTGCTGTTTTGTGCTAACACTAAATACAAAAATATAAAAAGCATGGATTGAAAAATACAAACAAGAAAGAACTGAACTACATTTCATTTTTGTTGTTGTTAAACAAGAAACATCTTTATTAAATTATCACTTATGACAGAGACAGTCATACATTTATATAAATGAATCCATATTGACATAATTTTAGTTGCAAACATTATATATCACTTATAATCTAACCAGTCTTTGTTAGTCAAACATTACATAGCTCAAGTTCAACTGAGCTACATTTGATACAAAAGTATTATTTTATGGATAAACTATACAGTATCAGAAAAGAAGCTCAGAACACTAACAGTATGAAAACCTGTTACACTTTTTTTCACTCTTCTCCATTGTTAATCTGTGGTGTCTTCTGTAGTGTATTTGATTTTTTTCTCAATGAAGGTTTCATGAGTGTTTGACTATAGGTGATAATGATTTAGATGTGGTTCAGCCCAATGTGTCACACCTTTGATCTGACGAGTTGCTGCACTGATATTGTTTCAGACTGCTCCTTCAGTTCACATAAGGCCTTTTGTCATTGTAATCCGCTTGGCGTTTTTTTCCCCTTGGAACTGCTTGTTTCTGGCACAAGCATAAGATGTATGCCAGGCAGTGCTTAGTGAACTGGGAATGAAGAAATTGTTCTTGTTAGAGACAAAACAATAGTTCACTGGCTTAAATTTCTGAGACTTCTTTCTAGTTTTAAAGTACACTTTTTACATTCAGGGAGTATGTTCTGAATCTTGGCACATTACCAATGAACAGAAAATTAATTATTCAAGATAACCTCTCCTGAGTGGCTTCAGAAACTCACAGATGTAAACTGTCAAATTATTAATTTACTTTCTTTTTGTTTGCAGTCACATGTTGCTCTGCTAATCATTTTGCCAGAAGCATATATCATAAGTACAGTATTTTTTTTTAATTGTTGCCACTGGCTTAATGTTCAAGTGTGTAGGAGGTGACTCTATAATCTCCAGTTTCTGTTAAGAGGTAGAACTGTCATCATTAGAAGAGGAATCTTTCCAGTAGTATTCAGTGGACAAAAAAAAAAAAAGAACCAAAGCAGGTGGAACTCGTTCCAGAAAGCAGTCTGAGAAAGCATAGTTAAGTTTTAGGCAGTTTCTGCCTTAATTAGGCACTACATCACTGCTCAGAGTTAAATACTTGAGTGCCTTTTATTTGAATGTTCTTTGAGACATGGCATTTAAAAATGGGTGAAAGATTCATCTTCATTCTGATTAGAAGAGAACGAGTGTTGTTCAACAGGGTGTTAATTTACAGGTAATGCACAGCAAAAAAAAAAATACTAAGCTGCTAAGAAGCTTGCACAGAAAAAAAAGCAAACAAATGCCATTGTTTACACTCATTAAACATTGCTTTGCTGTTTAGCAAACATGAAATTAAAGAAAAAAATAGCATGCACACACATTTGTTTTTGAAAGAGAAAAGGTTAGACAACATCAACAAGAGAAAGACAGAGACTGTGCATACCAACTTCTTTCGACTGCAAGAGGCAGTCCATCAGCATGCAACTGTCTGAACAACAGGAAGCATGATAATGTTTGGCATTACTGACTGACTTTGATCCTCATCAAACATTTGACAAGGGTCAGACCAGAACTATGCAACAAACTCAGGGAGAGTAAGAGGCATATGGGAATTGCAATCCCTTGCATTTTATGAATCTTTCATTCATTTGATCAGTATGAGACTTTTGAGGTATATTCACTCGGTAAAGTGGCGGTAACTGCTAGGTACACGTGTGTGTGTGTGTGTGTGTGTGTGTGTGTGTGTGTGTGTGTGTGTGTGTGTGTTTCTATGTCTATGGCCGTGAGTCTGTTTCTGCTTCTGAATATATGTGTGCTTGTGTGTAAACATTAAATAGTTAACATAACTTATATTTTAGATGTAAAATACTCCCTACAGCTTCAGATGCATATGCTATAGCAAGTCTGAAACATTAGGTCAAGAAAGTATTTTACATAAAAAAATATAAAAAAAAAATACAAAGCAGTTTAACTGATAATCATTTCTAAGTGCAATAATGTCCTCCAGAGTGGGTGTTATAAGGGGATTAAATGCTCTTCCAGGGGTGGTAAGGCCCTTACAACATCCCTGGACTTGTGTTAATTCCTTGATAACACCCACTCTATCAGGCATTGTTGCTTCCATATAGTACAGCACCATGTTTCACATTCTGCTTTTCTTACTGCAATATTCCATTGTCATATCTTACTACTGCAGTAGCTGCACAGATCGTGGTGGCAGTTGGAATGGGTGGCAGATCTTCCTAAAACTGTAAAACAGGCATCTCTCATGGGGCTGTAGAATGCCTTATAATCTTAGGCCAAGTTCAATAAAACAACAGTCCACCTTTTCTACAGCTTGATTGATATACATACCCCACTGCTGCATGCCACAGAGAGTTTTTTCTGCATGGTAGTATGGTTAAGTGTCAACAAGGTATCACTCACAAATAACCCATCTCTGCTGGCAAAGGCCTAGTAAAATAGTTCACATTGATGCACCTTTAATTTGCTTTAGTGCACTGTTGTTCTACTGAGTTAATTTGCAACTTGACCATGAAGTAATTTGAGAGAGAATGCTACTATTCATCAATGAACAGTTTTCCCTTTATATCTAGACACCCTTTACATAGACTGTAGATGAACTGGTAGGATGATATAGCCTATCTTTCCCTTGAGCTTGCCCACTGTATTTGTGGCATGATCAAGCTTTGGTATAGATGAACAGAAAGGACAGATGTTTGAACCAGTGCTGATGGAGGAAGAAACTGGCACTCCTTTCATGTCACTTCCCAAAGTGGAGACCTGGAAAACAACTAAAAAGAGAAGGAAGGGGGGGGGGGGGATTGTGTTCGAATTCTGCAGCTGGAACTAAAGAGCTGCTTGGAGTGATGCAGATGGGCCAGAATAAAGTTGAATGTCCAGTGCCTTGACCTTCAGACTTGCTGGTACATGCCTTAGTTATAAGCTTGCAATGACTTGAAGCTGCTGCCAGTTCAATAGCCAGGGGTTTTTCAAGATTTTGGTAAACTAGTGCAACTTTCATTAAGATAGATTTGCAGGTTTTTCGTCATATAGTTAGATGGATCATGGCCCCTTAGACTAGAGAAAAACAGTGTAAATAGCTTGACCTGCAGGATGCTAGCATTTGGCGACCAACAAGGATATGTTATGTTGGGACAAACAGAGATATGTTGAGAGCAAAATAGCCAGATCAGGCTGTGGTGTGTGACTGTGTGTGTGTGTGTGTGTGTGTGTGTGTGTGTGTGTGTGTGTGTGTGTGTGTGTGTGTGTGTGTGTGTGTGTGTGTGTGTGTGATGCTTGTTCAACTTTCAGCTTTCAACTTTTTTTAGGCTACACATCTGCTTCAGAATTATCATGCCAGTTGCCCATCAGTTCAGTTAACTGGTAGTTTAAATGCTCATTGCATATTGCTAGGTTCTGTCAGATGCTGGTAAACAACTTAGATATCAGTATGAAATAAATAATTTAGTCCATGAAATCCATACATGTGTAGCTTTTGGTGTACAAGCAGCATTGCGGGAACCCTTAACTAGTTCTGTAACTTTGTGCAGAAGGGAGTCTAGTCTGTAAAGTACTGCATTACAGCCAGTTACCAAATGGGTACATATTTTGCTTGAAGTGACATTCCAGGTCACAACAGTAAATCATAGGTTCATAGGTAAGTACTAGGCTAGCTGCCTTTGCAGGCCTTTTTAAGCCTAGCTGATTTTTCTTTTTGTGTTCAAAATAACCTATCCCATTTGTTTGTATATTGGCTTTATCCATTCCGTGGTTGATAATTATATATTACACCTAATGAGAATTACTGGGATGATGCCATAGACTGAGGGGACCCATGCATTTGGTAACGCATTTAAGATCTGCCTCTGTCCATTAGTAGTACAGTGGGCAGTCCTGAGGTAAATTTTCTGTTTCCCCATCCATAGAACTAAGTTGCACTTGAATATGGACAGGGATGAACTTTGTTTTATGCGGCTGGGGAGTCTGTTCCACAGCAGTGGTATCCTTTGTGAGATATACAAGTCCATCCAAACCATTCTGTTAATGTTGCAGAAGAGGTTTGATCCATAGACCAAGTATTTCTGATGCCATTTGACTTGCTGAACTGCAGTAAATCCATCAATAATGGGTCAGAGGATGCCTTGTATGCCAGAGCTTTGAGTCAGTCCAGGTAGGATACATTGTTTAGGCCTTGTATCCTTTTAGTAAGGTAACTCTGTGGGCGTTCTAGTTGTTGCTTGTGTCTGGACAGATATTTAACAAGGGGATATTATATTCAGTGACTGGCCTAATGAGGGCTGAGTATAGGAGGCAATGACATCCCTAGATCTAGACACAATCCCTTTGTTTATAAGCTGTTCAATATAGAAGGACTTTCTTATGACAGTAGATACATGTTGGTCAAAAATTAGGTCACTGTCCACATAAGTTCCCAAATCCTAAATAATTGGGTCAACTGTTAGGGGTGTACTGTCAATGTGGTAGTTCCTTGGGGTAGATGACTTCCCAAAGGATACAATAATGCATTTTTTGGCATTTAGTTTCAGTCCCCACTTTTGGCACCAGTTATTTATTTGGAACAAACCTTTTTGCAATTTGCCCAAGTCATTTGGGGATTCAATTACTGCTTCTAGCTTGCAGTTATCCATAAACTTAGTCAGCCAGAGCCCTTTGGTATTGACTTTTACTTCAGAAAAGTAAATGCCATACAGGAGATACCATGCCACTCAACATGCAGATACAGAAAGTCTAGTCAACGGCTCTTGAAAATGAGGTACAACTGGCAAAAACATCTGGACGATTAATTAGCATGGAATCTGCTTAACAATTGCTTAACAATAAGCAAAACTCCTCCTTTTCATGATGATTGTAGGATGCCTTATCACTCAGAAACAGAAATGTAAAAAAAACTGAGAGTGTCAAAATTATGCAAAATATAAGCAGACTGTATCATGTGATAAAATACTGGTACAAAAAAGATAAAAAAACACCATTTACTCAAGCAGAGTGGAAGAGGGTTAAGACTATGAGATGTTAAATAAGAAATGCAAATAAAGAGGCACAGCACAACAAACATGAATAACAGCATAAATGCATTTAAAGTTCTTACTGTAAGAAAAGAATAAAAAGTCACAAATAGTCTTACTTAAAAAAATAAATAAATATATATATATATATATATATATATATATATATATATATATATATATATATATAGACACACACACACACACACACACACACACACACACACACACACACATACACACACACATATATATATACACATGTATATGTAAATGGGAATAGTAGCAGTAGTCAAACAGACAAAACTTCAGTGTTGTTACCATTGATGCACTAAAGTAAAAAAAATAGATGTTGAAATGCTTCTATGCAAGCCCTGACGTTATTCCTCAAAGCATGCAAATTTTAAAATAGTTTTTTTGCAAAAGGCCAAGCCTCTCTGCACTCCTGTGTCCCCTGTTAATTATTTATTCCACCTCCATGATCACACATTGTTCCAAAGACCAAATTACCACAGTGACAGCTATAAATAAATGCAATCTGAGGGTCATGCTGCTCAACGCTAGAAGTCTAAATCTCAAGATGCACTCGCTCGAAGCACTCCTCAAAATGGAGAACATCGACATTTGTGCTGTATCAGAGACCTGGTTTAAAGCGGCAGAAACCACCCCTGCGCTTCCAGGCTATAACTCATTCCACACCTTTCAGCCCGGAAACATGGACCAAACCTCCAAAAGAGGATATGCACACCTCCAGACTAGTAGCCCAGCATAACGCATCTAAGATACTTCAGGTACAAGTAACATTGGGTAAGACGGCAATCCAGGTCATAGCCTGCTATAGGTCCCCAACCATGTCCCTAGACTTATTTATTTGTGTGTATGCCTTTTAGAGGATAATAGCGATGAGGTGGACTGACTATCTATCTAATAACAAGCTTCTTGCTTTGTTAATTAATTAACTGATTAGCTGATTTTCCCGCCTTATTGTGCTATGAGGGTATATAACAAGGATGCAATTTTTAATGTTCAATTGTCTGAAGAAGCGTGGGATTTCCTACGCGAAAGCGCTTGCCTTGTTGGATGAAATAAACTACGTGTTTTATCGCATCTTGCTGCCTGCAGTTCTTTTGGCTCCGTCTGTGGTTTGGCACTCCTTTTACTGTCTGCATGTCCCTAGACTCTCACTCCACGTTCCTAAGCACCCTGGAATCTGTCACGGTCCAACCCAACACTCTCATACTGTGAGACTTCAACTACCCCTCCATCAGCTAGGAAAACTACTCAAGCACCAATACACTGGCCCAACGCTTCCTGTTATTCATTAATACCAGTGCCCTGGACCAGCTCATTCTGACCCCCACTAGAGGAAGCAACATCCTTGACCTGGTTATTACTAACATGGGAGACCGTTAGTTAATAGTTAATCCCTCCCTGGTCAGATCTGACCATAAACTAATCACCATGGAAATCCACATCTCACCCACACCCCCCGCAAAGGTAACCACCTTGAAAAACTTCTCCAAAGCTGACTTTGGGCTCCTAAAAACAGAGGTGGCTAACTTCACGGCACCCATGCCACTGGAAAATTGCTGCATAACTGCCAAATCATACACCAATGCACTGTACGAACATGTACATAAATGCATGGAACTAGCCATACCCAACAGAACCAAGACACTCTCCTCCAAAAAAAAGGAAGCCATTCTGGTGGTCCCCTGCCTTTAATAAACTCTCCAACAGAAGGAAGAAACTGTTGCAGAAAAATGTGAAGCCCCAAGACTGGAAAATCTCCCTTATTAGCCTCCACAAAAAGTTGAGATCCTTCATCAAATCCTCCAAAGCGAGCTATGAAGACAGAATTGCAGCAGACACTAAAAACAACCACAAAGCCTTCTATAGTTATATCAAGAACTTCCACGACAATACCCAGATTTGCTCTGAGTTACAGCACAATGATACCTCCTATACTGAGCCAACAGATATTGCCAACATACTGGCTGACAGATTCAGTGCCAGCTTTACCCCTGACCCCCCCAAAGGACCAATCACAATACCAGAAGAATGCCAGGCACCCAGCATTACTGCAGCACAGGTTAAAGGTGCATTGTCCAAGGCTAAGAATACAGCTTCCATGGGACCCGATAATATCCTTGGCTGTTTTCTACATGAACTACAAAGCGAACTGGCACCACATCTGTGTGCCCTGTTCAGTCATAGCCTCACCTCAGGCTTTGTCCCTACTGAATGGCGCACTGCTACAGTCATCCCTCTCCATAAATTGGGAGCAACTACAGAACCTGGGAATTATCGCCCCATTAGCCTGACAAGTCTGATATGTAAAGCTATGGAACATATCATCATGGACCTGATTAACAAAGATATAGGAAATCTCCAAACTCTAGACCCCACGCAATTTGGCTTTGTGAAAGGCAGATCATGCCTGCGCAACCTGGTTGACTTCTTTGAGTCAGTCACCAGGGCTGTGGATGAAGGTAAGGCAGTGCATACAGCCTACCTTGATCTGGTCAAGGCCTTTGATGCCATTTCTCACTCAGGAATTATTGATAAACTCACCAAACTAGGCATCAACCCGTATATTACTAGGTGGGTTTCAAATTGCCTCACAGATAGAACACACAGTGTGAAAGTAGTGGACTCCAAGTCAGACTGCCGAACAGTCACCAGTGGAGTCCCACAGAGATCGTTCCTGAGTCCTCTCCTGTTCGGCATCTACTTCTCAGAAGTCCAGGCCAATACAAAGGGACTCTGGCTGACCACGTTTGCAGACGACTGAAAGCTGAGAGCCATTATTAATTCCCCAAGTGATGCAGACATCCTACAGAAAGGTCTCACCGAGACCAATGACTGGTGTTGAAACCATGGCCTTAAGCTTAACGCCAAAAAATGTGTTGTCATCCCCTTTGGTAAAAACTCAGTTCCCACTAATTACCACATTGATGGGAGCCCACTAAACACTGAAAGCGTTATAAGAGATCTGAGGATGCAGGTTGACAGTAACCTCTCATTCGACCACCACATTGCCACTGTGGTCAGAAAGTCCTTCTATGTGGCACATCTCATTTACAAAGGTTTTGCATCCAGAAAGAAAGAGATCATCATCTCTCTCTACTCTTCCCTCATTAGACCAGTCATCGAGTGTAATGCCCCATTTGGCATGCACCTCACTAGACACTTGCAACAGCTGGAGAGACCACAGAAGTACCTCATGAAGAGGATCCTAGGCATTAAACACATGTCCTACACAGACAGACTCAAAAGACTCCAGCTATTCTCTGTCTCATATCGCCTACTTAGAGGTGATCTCTGCTTGACTTACAAAGCCATGTCCGACCCAGCTCTGTTAGAAATGTTACATCTAAAGAAATCCCAATCCCCCCGCACCACACACTCCAGAGACCTCAACTTCATTACCACAATCAACAGAACATGCTGAAGGGACAGGTTCCTCATCCAGAGACTGCCCATGCTCTGGAATAGACTTCCCATACGTGTCAAGCAGAGCACCTCTCTGTCCCTCTTCAAGAGAAATCGGGTTTCTTGTGTCACTTGCCTTTGCCTTTGCATACAGCCCAGGGGACTTGGGCCTGGCAGCTTGCACATGACATAGTTCAGGTCCATTTCAGATTTGACTGTATCTGCTGGGTATGAAAGGTTCCACATTCTTCATACTGCTATAGTTCACTTGAGATTGTGGGTTTTGCTGTAAGTCTTGAATGGTATCAACATGTGATTCAGATATGTCTGGTGCTAGCCTGTTGTTTGGGGACCCTACCAGTCCCCACAGGACCCTGATTGGGTCTTCATTTTTCAATACCTTTCCATTCCTATTGACAGATGTTTACTGGTGGGGGGGTAGCTACTTAAGATACATCTTAGAATCCTTCTCACCATGAAATTTAGCTTGTAGCCCTTCTCTTGTTTTGACTCAGAATGAGGTCCATTATGTTGTGCCTTATCATGCAAGGAGACATAAGAAAGTTCCTCATACAGGGACTAGCTCATAGTGCAGGATCTGTGCCTTGCTGTTGGACTTAACTTTGTCTTATTCTTGTGAGTGAGAACATTCTGATGGTCATTTGGAACCCCTCCTCCAGCTCTTACTATGAACATGGTTCTAGTGAGCAAATCTAGAGCAATCTTCCAGAAGTGGAGTACTCTCAATATCATTCATTATGTCCCACAAGGAATCACACTTCAGGTTCCATGGACACTGTATTCTTGGCTTTGAACAATGCAGCTTTTACCTGTGCTGCAGAAATGACGGGTACTAGGTTTTCTTCTGGTATTGTGATAGGGCCCTTGGTGGGGGAGAGAAGGGTAAAGTTGGTACTGAATCTGTTGACCAGTATGTTGGCTATATTTGTTGGCTCGGTATAGGAGGTGCCATTGTGTAATAACTCAGAGCAAATCTGGGTATTGTCCTGGAGGTTTTTGATGTAGCTATAGAAGGTTTTGTGGTTGTTTTTGGTGTCAGCCGCAATTCTGCCATCATAGCTGGCTTTAGAGGGTTTGATAAGGGATCTCAACTTTTTCTTGAGACCGATAAGGGAGGTTTTCCAGTCTTGTGACTTCATTTTTTCTGCAACAGTTTCTTCCTTCTGTTGTAGAGTCTATTGATGGCTGGGGACCACCAGATTGGCTTCCTTTTTTTGGAGGAGAACGTCTTAGTTCTATTGGCAAGGTCCATGCATTTGTGTACATGCTCGTAGAGTGCATTGGTGTATGCAGCCTTTGTTGACAATATATTTGTACTGTGTAATATTGCATCAAAATGTTCCACACCTTTCATCCCAAGAATAAAGTGTCTTTTAATTTCATAGCTGCATTCACCAACTGCAGAAATCTTTCTAATCCCTTTAAAAAAATCTGGCATTAACTGCACTTTTTCTCCAGATATAGGCAAAATATAGATAGGCTTGATGGCATAACCTCATATACTTTTTTAATGTTGAGCAGTAAATCTGATCG
The DNA here is from genome assembly GCF_019279795.1 of Protopterus annectens. NCBI lineage: Eukaryota > Metazoa > Chordata > Ceratodontiformes > Protopteridae > Protopterus > Protopterus annectens. The sequence goes on along the minus strand of NC_056735.1, from coordinate 1,852,601,848 downwards.
TTCACTTTCAACTTTTTCCTTCATCAGCAAGAACTTCTGATCCTTCTCGCTTTCAGCCTACACAGTGCTATCATCTACATATCTGTAGTTGTTAATCCTACTCATGGCAATCTTAATTCAAGTATCTGATTCATCTAAGCCAGCATTCTAGTTGATGTATGCAGCTTATACATTAAATAAGCTGGCGAGAATATACAACCTTGATGCACTCATTTCCCAATCTTAAATCAATTAGGTATTCTGTTTTCAGTAATAACTGTCTTTTCTTGATCGGAATACAGATTCAGCAGGAGGCAAATAAGATGACTTGTTATCCCCATTCTCTGAGAATTTGCCACACTTTGTCCACACAATCAAAGACTGTAAAGTATTCAGTAAAGTAAAAGTAAATATTTTTCTTGGAATACCCTTGCTTTCTGTATTATTCAGCAGATGTTGGCAATTTGAATAAACCTGCCCTGCATGCTGAGCAGTGTGGCTCATTTTTCTTTAAACTAAACAATATTTAAGTTTATGAGCATTTAAGTTAATGAAATGTTAATTGAAATAGTTTGTAAGAATTATTAAATGAAACAAAAATGTAAATATTTGTAAATATCTGTAAATACTTGTAAATGTTGTTGTTGTTGTATCTTTCGGCTTTTCCCGGTTAGGGGTCGCCACAGCGGAACTCCGGTCCGCTAATGATTGGCAGTAGATTTTTACATACCAAGTTGCCAGCTCTGACGTACAACCTTCAACGAAGGTACGCCCATTCACGCATGTCTCCACACAGAAGACGGTTTAGCTGGGAATCGAACAGGACGTCTTACTGTGAGGCAACAACGCTACCGCAGCACCACCACCGCAGTATATAAACTTGTGGAATAATCCTTTTAAACATAACCTAGGTAACTGGATGGGTACTCACACATTTGTTCCATGTTAGACTGGTATGGCCCTTCTGGAGAAAGAATGTTCAGCCTCAGGAATGGCACCATCAAGGCTTGAATGGGCATGAGACACAGTGGCCTTTGAATGTCTGTATACGTATGAAGCTTTGAATCTGTCTGAATCTGTCTGATCCCTGATGCCTCTACCTGTTTTAGACCAACTTATACATCTAGCATTTCTCTTTTATGTATTGCTGGAGTCTGGTTTGCAGGACCTCAAGCACAGTCATATTAGACAATTGTGCATACAATTGTTTGATAATTTGAATACTCTTTAGTATTTCTTTTTATTGGAATGAGAATATAAATTGATGTTTTCCTATCCAATTGTGTATATCACTTATTAGCAGAAGGAACACTAAGTCTTCATTTCTGTTTCCTAATTTACAAAAGTGTGCTTACTAGTGGTTGGGGTTAAACTGATAAGTACACACATCTGTTTGACATATAACAGTACTGCATCTGTCATCCCAGATGTATGTCAATATTTGAGCATGGCAACTACCAGAAAAACATGCTGAATGCTGAATGTTGATTATTGAAAAGGTTGAAACCAACCGTAGTATCCAGCAAAATGGATCATTCATGTGTCAGTTGGTATGGTGAGAATGTGTCTGTTATATCATATGAATGGTTGGGCACTATCCTGCTGGGACATAGCCAGGTTACACTACAGTATTCAGTTTTAAAAATAATTTATTCATTTCCAATTTTACTGCTGAATCATGATAACCTTAAATGCAAGAAACACCTTTTAAATTGAACAATCAAAGCAGCTTTTGATGTAATTATTCAGCTTAAATTATGTTCTCACATTTAATGTGCATGGTTACAGTATTAAATGCCATAAAAATTCTGTACCACAGTTAAGTTGCATTAAAACAGTAGCACTGTGTGTGGGGATCTGCTATTTTTCTGCATGTGGTGGGAGGGGGGCTATATTCTAGAAGCTAGCACATAGTTCTAGAATTATTTATTATACTCTGAGAACCAGTCATGGGTTATAGGCCTGGCGTACTTTATAGTAAAAATAGTACACTATATGGAATATGGCATCATACCTCTCAATCTAGAAACATCAAAAATCTGGACAAAGGCCAGGAAAAATAGGTACAAATCTGTACGCTGATTAACATAAAATTTACATACATAATTATGTAGCCCTGTCCACTCCGATGAAATTGTGGGATACCAACGTTCAAACACAAACTGAAGAACAGACAACCAAAATATGGCCCCAGGCCCTGTAGTAAATGGTAACCAATTTTTCTTTTGAAATGTGCAGCAGTGATGTTCACTGGGAAGAGAGAAGATGATGAACCTTAGGATTTTGTTTTTGGTGACTTGCAGTATATGGATTTTGTGGTAAACGTAGGGCATTTAATGGTAGGCAATATTCTAATCTTAGCAAAAGAATATTATACTTTGCTAGGTCCTCCAAAAGTCATTCTTCATGGCCTACTGATCAGTGTGGCAGCTAGAGTTTGTGCCACCCGGGGCTGTCTTTGAGTTTGCTGACATTCCCCCTCACAAAATCATGGTCGAATGGGCACCCCCCCATACACAGCCCTTCCCCCTGCAGCCATTCCAATGTCCCATTACTTGGCTATTTCACCCCATTTACCTTAAAAACTAATGTGCATACTGCTTTACTTCTACAATGATTATTTGAATTTCATTTAAAACTTTTATTTTACATTTTATAGCATAAACAGTAATACACATCTGCTAAACAAAGCAATACAGTCTCACAATGAAATCAGACTTAGCATTAAAACTTCTCTGCCCTTGAAACTCACATTCATTGAAACATAAGGTTGCCACCCGTACCGTTGTCAGCGGGACACTCACGGATTTAGCCACCTTATCCCATTGCCCGCTGTATCAAGTAGTGAGACCTGAAAAGTCCCGCTTTTGCGATCGCACTGAATTGCCGTGGAAAAGTCTCAATTACTTCCGGCTTTTTCATGGCAATTCAGTTACGTCACCAACCCGGACCTGCAGGCAAAGCTGCTGCCTGTTAGGTCCAGGTGCTTTAATTCATGCAGCAATTGGCTGGAGTTCACGAAAGGGGTGGGGATTGGGGCAGGAAGGGCCCTGCAAAGATCACGGCTGTAGGAGCGCTTTGTTTTACGTGCTTCTACGGCCGATAAAAAAACGACCAAGATTTTTTTTTTTTTTTTTTTTTTAATAACAAGCAATCCAGCCAGCCATCCTCCTCCATCCAGCCAGCCAGCCATCCTCCTCATCTAGCCAGCCAGATATCCTCCTCCAGCTAGCCAGCCATCCTCCTCCTCCATCCAGCCAGCCAGCCAGCCATCCTCCTCCATCCATCCAGCCAGCCATCCTCCAGCCAGCCAGCCAGCCAGCCATCCTCCTCCTCCATCCATCCAGCCAGCCAGCCATCCTCCTCCAGCCAGCCAGCCATCCTCCTCCTCCATCCAACCAGCCAGCCATCCCTCCCTCCTCCATCCATCCAGCCAGCCATCCTCCTCCAGCCAGCCAGCCATCCTCCTCCTCCATCCAGCCCAACAGCCAACCATCCTCCATCCATCCAGCCAGCCAGCCATCCATGCAGCCAGCCATCCATCCATTCATGCAGCCAGTCATCCATCCAGCCAGGCATCCATCCATCAAGCCATCCATCCAGCAGCTACTCCCACCAGCCAGCTAGCCACTCCAGCCAGCCATCCATCCAGCCCCCAGCCATTCATGCAGCCAGCCAGCCATCCACTCATGCAGCCAGCCATCCATCCAGCCATGCATCCATTCATTCAGCCATTCATCTATCAAGCCATCCATCCAGCATTCATCCATCCAGCTGCTACTCCCACCAACCAGCTAGCCACTCCAGCAGCCATCTTTCATACCCATAACAGCATCTCCTTCACACTCTGGTGGTGACATCATGGTAGAGGGTGTGGCCATTGTCATATTGGCCACACACCCATGTCCCACTTTGGCCCGCTTAAAAGGTGGCAACCCTAAACAGCATTGAAACCCACATTCAAAGAAAATGTATCTAGCCAGTGGCGAATAAAGATTACGTCTGGGCTGTTTTCAAATCATAGGCCTCTTGCACATGAAACATATACTGTATGTGTTCTTTAATACACATTCCTGATAGTATTAAACTATATTCCTTGTATAATACAGCACAATTGTTAGGGTGTTTTAAATTTATTGTTTTGAACATTTTCCAGTAAGCAATGAAATGAAATGCATGAACCAATAATAAGAAAACTGCCCAGTTCAGAACGTTTCCATCATAAAAGTCTACTCAAACTTCTACCATACACCAGTATCAGTAAATATGCACAATTTCTGCAGAAGTAAAAATCATCTAAATAATTCCACATTAAAAAGATCTGTAACTAATAAAGAAGTTGCTGCTAGCAAACAACTTAATATTTCATTGTTTCATCTACGAATAAAGTGCCTGTTGCCCTTGAAGGATAAATTGCCTATGTTACCATTTCAACTCTCAACATTTGCTTCCCATCTCCAGCACCAATCCTGGACTGCTGCAATGACAGGAACCAAAGGGCTACTGTGCGAAGATCAGGTGATACAGCTAGGAAAAGCTGGGTCAAAACTTTTTTACATTTCATTTGACAAATGTTCAAAATATCACAGTAAGTACTTAAGCTTATGGTGACTAGGATAAAAATTCAGAGAAAAACTTAAATGTTACCAAGCCATGTTTGTTTTTTACTACCTCCGAAGTAAATGTCTAACTTCTTTTTGAGTTTGCTCTGACTATGCTTACTTGCATATATAGCAGCAATCTACTTCAAAGTTTTGGACTGGACTAAACTATAAATATACAGTTTTTTGTTCTCCTGGTTATTACTATCTATGTTTGAAACTAAATCAGAAGACTTTTGTTAGTTAACTGGGCAATATAGTCTGTACACATGCTTCAAACAGAAATACAGCTAACAACTCATTGAAGAGTGCATGTTATGTCCCCCAAGATAATTTGATGACACCAAATGCTCATCACAGAAAGGAGCTTTACTGAATTATAACACATTCCCTTTACATTCTCTCTTATTAGGTCATTTTATTAATCAAATAAGATAAGAATGGAACACCACGTTTGAAGTTTTAAGAAAGGTCTAGTAGACACGTACACGTAAATTAGAATGTGCACCAACTTATTTGTAATGTCTCACAGGATGAAATGTACTGACCCAAACACAATTTTCCTACATTGGTAGACAGGTTGTTGCCAATGTTGAAATTCTTGTCAATAATATATGTGTATCTCATCGTCTTATTTACCAATGTAATGCTGTTTTTAATCTCATTTGTTGTCCCTGCTACTCCTCGGTACCATAATATATTAATTTACAATGAAAATCAACCCGTTGCCATTGCTTGCACACCGCTGATTTCATTTGATTAGATTTTGTCAGCGTATAAATGAATCTGCTTATCATGGCTCCACATATTGTATTTTACAGCTAGCCGTGTATTGCTCCAGTTTCATTATAAAAACATGCGTCTCTGGACCGTTTCTCCCTGCGCTTCCGTTGGACCGTTTCTCCCCATTGAAAATACTCTGTACTTGTCAGACTTCCCCAGAATACAAACGTTAAAATAAAAAAAATAAATTGAAATCCGAGTGTATTGTCATTAGATCATAAGTTGGGATTCCCAAGCAATGATCTAATGACAATACATTTGTGCTTTGAAAGTCTGAATTACAATTTAAAGCAGTCCAGCACCAGTTAAACTTGTAGCAGGTTAGCAGCTGCTGCTACTACTATCACTAACTGATCAAAAAAGCACCACTATTTAACACCATTAACAGGCAGACTACAGCGCAGCAGACTGCAGAATCATTTATTCTGATTATTTTGCTGCAGTTTCTAGGCTTACATACATGCATTTTTTTTAAATGGTTTATCACTTACTTTACGAAAATCGAGCCACTGGAGAAAGCAAATTTTCTCATTCTTGGATGTTGTGGACACATGGGTGGGAGAGCTGCTGCTAGACTTCTCTGCAGAAATTCAAACAGACATGATGAATACTAGTGAAACTTTAATACTGTAATGTATTGTGCTCACAGGCTATCTCCACTCTGCTCATCCTTGCCCCTGCTGGTATTCTATTCACTCGCCGAGTGCGATAGGAGGTAGTCCACCTCAGGAAGCTGGCGTCACCAAGCATGCCCCTGGCGATGTCAGAAATGAGTTCCAACTGTAAACTTTTTTTTTTTTTTTTTTTTTTTTTTGTAAAAGAAAAGGAATCAGAAATTGAAGGGGCCAGTCAGGAATCCGTGGCACCCCATTAATTTGACCTCAAAACCGGTAAATACTGAAGTATGGATGAGAGGTATGTATGGCATAGCTTGATGTACCATATGAACATGTTTCCTAGACTGTGACCACTTGCAGAAGTTTAAAAAGAGAATTGACAAGCTTAAATTATGGGTTCCAGGATGGTAGCAGAAATAATACACCAATTCAAAAACAAAGTAGAGAAATGAGTTTGATATGTTGCACTCTTTTTGGCAATGGGGATGCTAGTGATACTGCAGTATGCTCTACTGACACTGCTTTAGTTTAGAGCCATTATAGGTAAAATTTAAGACAAGCTGAAAGGAAGAATATACCGCTATACAAATGCCACAGAAATATGCAGAAGTGTTGTCAAGTACATTAGGGTCACAAAAATTAGATGAGACTTTCAAGAACTAGAGAATTGCTCAGATTTATAGTTGTGTAAGTTCAGTGCAAAGTATTGCATTCTAAAAACACAACAAAAAGAAAAAGCTTGAAATGTAATGAAAGAGTCCTAAGAGTGACAAAATAGATAAGTTCCCAATGTTATCGTTTTATATTACCTTGAAATAGACTCATAAGTGAGGAGATAATACAGAAGACTGTTGGTTACTAGGATAAATAGTCATGATCAGTTGAAAACTATAGTTTACAAGGACATAAACAGGGTGGAGGCAGCTCACAGAAGATAACGAAGGTAGTGCTGGCTGTGTACCAGAAGGCATACGTTAACCTGATAAAAAAAGGAGAAAGGGTACATAATTGAAACATTCTGTCTTAGGAGAGGTAACAGAGTCCATTATGGTATTATGTTTTAGAGAAAAAAAAAAGATGTGCAGAGCAGTAGGATGAAACTGAAAGTTATTTTGGGGGGAGGGGCAGTATCTCATTCTGCAGAGAGAATAGTAGATCCAGGAGGCATCCATCAAGAAGAGGTGTTGTATTTTGCAAAGTGGAACAAAACAATGCATAGGATATAAGTAAAGTGATTTTATTGGTAATATATGGGCCCTTGATTTTTTTAGGACTGACCTTGTATTCAACTTGTCAGAAAATGAGCAGACTGGCTTTGCCAAATTGTCTGTAGCTACTGTGAAAGTTTGTGTTAACTGTTCCTCATTTTCACTTGATATTTTAGCTTGTTTTTCATCAGCATTTAACTTCTGCTATCATACATTTGTCATCGGCTGCTCTGTAATCACAGATTATGTGTAGTGGATAGAGGACCATCAAATGCAGCACTACAAGTTGAGTCATAATAAGTCCTTAGCTCCCCTTGACAGCATTCATACAGTCCTATGGAGGTGACTGGGCTTGTGCATCCTCCTTATGTGAGTCGGCACACACAGTATCATCCCACCAAGCAGGCTTCACTTTACTGAAAGCTGCTGTCTCCCTGACATTCATCTGAGGTACTCCTTCCAAAATAGGCGTGTTGGCTGCCAGTTGCTTGGGTTTATCCTTTTGGAGGACCCTGCATGTAAGGCTCTTTTGTCAAACTTTGGTTACTCATTGTGTACTTGTAATTGGGGAGGTAAACCCCATGCCAGAAGCCAGCTGTTGTGTTTTATTTTTGGGTCAGTAATATCTCCTGTCTCGCTGTTCACTCTGCCCTGGGGACTGTTTCCAAGATACCCACAGTTTGTGTTTTCTTCCAGTGAATTAAGTTGCCATAGTGCTGGCTTTGTCCAAGGTTGCTAAACTCTTCTTGTCCTTTCTAATCAGAAGTACAGAAGTTGATAGCAAATAAGGAATGCAAAGTCTGTCTAGCCTGATACTGTTTCCTGCCTTATAAAGGATAACATAACTTAGCTGTTATATTGTATACATTGCCCTCTTGCAGGTGTCTTACATCGTTTGGAATAATTTGGTTTAGTTGTCAGGTGAAATAAGCTATTCAGTGCAGTCACTAGCCTATCTAGGGAAAGAACTGAGAACTGCTCTCAATACTATTGATTAATATGTGAGTGTCATTTGGTTCAGTTCAGCATACTGAAATTGTGGTTTGCAGAATCCTGGCCAAGATGAAAACAGGGTTAAAAGGAGAAAGTGTCTTTATCACTGATTTTGCCACAGTGGCTTTGTGTAACTTGCCCAAAGCACTATGGTCTCAGAGTTTTATAATCTTAAAGAAGTATGTGGTAGACTTGGGGCTTTAACCCCCTACTTTTAGCAGTAATTCTGATTTGATTATTGTTCCTTAAAGAAATGCAACAAATCAGTGTCAGATTGACAGCAGTATGAATAAGTATAGTGTTCTCACATTACCATGTAACTGGCCTCCTCCTTATCTTGAGATGTATCCTTTTTGCCACTGCTTTCATAGTACATCAGAATGTAAAGACAGTCTTATCCAATTAATGATGATAACATATTTGAAGGTTTGAAATATCAGCTTGGTGTGTGTGTGTGTGTGTGTGTGTGTGTGTGTGTGTGTGTGTGTGTGTGTGTGTGTGTGTGTGTGCGCACGCGCACACAAAATGCTCAATCATTCCCAAAAACCTCTGAAATGCTTCTTTATGTCCTGGCTTCAGCATATACACTATTGTAAATGTTTTCTGGATTAGGGTTCTGACCCTCTAATGATAGAGTATGACCAGTGTTATATTGCACTAGAAATTATATTGTCTTAATCTGTTTAACAGATGTATCAATCTCTTGTCATGTTCATGTGTCTGACCTCACACATACATTATCAGTTAAGATTACAGCATTTTATAAACTTTCTGGCAACAGGCCTTTAGAACACCTCTAGTACTGATTAAATCATAAAATGTTAGTCTAAAGAACCTGTGCCATCCTAATACTGTATTAATGTGCACGAGCTGGAGTTTTGTTCATCTCATTTTTACCTTCTAAATCCCTGTTTTATATTTATGTATTTCCCTGTTGTTGCCATTACTTTGGGTTGTGGTAGCTTATTCAGTATTGTAGACTCTTCATTATTAGTCCTCCATGTATCTTATGCCTTATGGTAAGTACAGCTCGCAGCAGAAGAGCTCAGTGTTTTTCAGGCTGCACACCATATATGGTTCATGTCCATGCACGGGTATTGCTGCTTGCTCAGACATGCATAAATTGTCAGCTTCTTTGGTAGCTGCACTGCACAAGATAACACACTGCAGTACTTACAGAATTATTGGAAGATCAACTTTCGGGTGTACTCTGTATCATTCACAGTGTCTAATCCTCTACCACCACTTGGTAACAAATTCACATTCATTATAGATCACCTCTTAAATAATAACACATATTCACCAGTACATATTGCATGCAGTCGCAGACTATACATGTTACATAACTTGCAAATGCTTCATTCTACAGTCAACTAAGCATTCTTCCTAAATTAATGATGTTAACTTGTCCCATCTCGTCTTCGTTCTTGCTGTTTTGGTTTGGAGCCGATCCTCGGCTCCGACTCGGCCTACTTCTATAGCTCGAGAGCTATTTACTGGCTCGAGGCTAACCATTATCCCAGAATGCCCAGTGCCAGCTACCCAGATCTTGTTTGCCGCTTCAGCTGCGAGGTTGCTTCATTACTGGCTCAGGCTTAGTATAGTTTTTTCTATTATTATAATTGCTGTTTATTCTTAAAAATGTATAAAGTTTTTGTCTAGATATAGTACTTTATCCCTTATCGCCTTTCTTGTGTGTGTTGTAGCTTTGCTGGCCGTCGATCCATATCTCACAGGCCTTCTGTTTCCCCTGAACTCGTTTAAATTAAAGAATCCCCCCCCCCTTTAGGACAGCCGTTTAAATTAGAGGCTCTCCTTTCTGTTCTTTAACTGTAAAAAAAAAAAAACTGTTTGTTTTTTTAGTATAGTAGTGTAACATGTCTAAAGAGGCCAAAGTTTCTGGCTTCAAAAGGTGTGACTCATGCTGTCAGAAAATGTCTCTGACAGATGGGCACACTAGCTGTTTTTATTGTTTAGGGGCTGTGCACCTGCAGGACTCCTGCTCTATCTGTCATGCATTTAGTCCAAGGGTCCTGCAGGAGCGCAAAAACAAATTAATCCTTCGAGGATTATTGAAACCACAGGATTCCCCGGCTAAAGCTTCTCAGCCAGTGAAATCCTCTAAGTCTGTCAAGCCGTCAGCTCCATCCTCGGAACCGACTCCTAGGCTTAAAGAACCAAGTTTGTCGGTGCCGACTAGCATCGACAAGTCATCTCCTCCCTTGGCTCCAACTGCTACCTCGGAGCCGTCTCGGAGCCACAACTGAGCAAGGTCTCCTTCATTGAAGCTGATCTGCTCAGTGCCACAGTCACCCTTATTAGGAAGTGAACGTAGTCATCTCTCTTCATCCCACTCCTCTCGATCCTCCAGGTTATCGGATCAGGACGTGGAGAGAGTAGTCAGCAGGTTGCTTAAATCACAGGCCCTTGTGAAATTACTTTCCAGCCCGCCTCAGCAGGTTGCGGCTCCATCCGCCTCCATTTCTATTCCACCTCCGACTACACTTAGTTCAGAGCCAGAGACCATGGCTGTGCTGATAGTAGAACTGACCGCGTTGATCACTTCCTCTTCATTTCTGACGTCGGCTCCAATCACCTCGATTGTTCCATCCATCGAGGGATCTGGGTGCCAAAGCTCTCTCGTCGGCTCCCAGGGGGGAAGTGGCATCAGTCCCTTGTCCGACCCCGCTCTCCCTGTCAGAGCTTCGGCGCAGGTGAGCTCGGCTCCCACATCGGCCTCGGAGCCATCGCCCTCGACACGGAGAAGGACTCCTGTCTCTTCGGAGCCGGAGCTTTCTTTGCCTCGGGATTGTGACTCCTTCGAGGTCATGCAGAGTGTGCTGTCCCCTGAAGCAACCCTACTATCAGCCCCATCGGTTCCTTCTCTTGTGGTGCCTGTGCCAACCTCTGCTCCTCCTCCGGTCCAGAAGCGTAGGGAACCTATGCCCCAGGACACCCCATTGGGTGACCCCTCTTCTTCCGAGGCCTCCCCTGATCACTCAGAGGAGCCTTCTTGGAAAAAGAAGTGCAAGATACAGACCTGGATGAATTGGAAGGGTCCCCCAGGTCCCCCTCTGAAGATGTTTCCTTTTCAGACATCCTTGAAATGCATAGGCAGAGGGATGTCTGGTCTTCCCTAGCCCCTACAAAGGACGAGTCTGTATACCTGAAGGCATTTGGTTTCCGACCCTCCACCTCCTGGGTGTCTCCACCTTTCAATCCACTCATGTCTGTAGTGGCTCGAAAGGCTTGATCAGCTCTGGATTCTGTGGAACCTACTCCAAGGAGACCAAATAAATTTATAACAGCCCCCCAGGACAAACAATTTCTCTCTAAAGGTGTGCCAGTTGATGCCATGGTGGTAGCAGCAGCCACCAAGAAAGAGTTAGCAGAAACTTCTTTGTCTGTCCATTCACCAAACAAAGAGTCTAGGACGATAGACAGATATGGGAAGTGAATGCTTTCCTCAGTGACCTTCTCAATGAGGTCCCTGAATTATCTAGCTCATTTTACGCGTCTTCAAAGGGATCTCCTAAAAGAGCTTGGAGATACCCTACAAGATCCTACAATTGAGGGAGCATCAGCCAAAATAGCTTTCCAGCTTGCGACTCTTAATTCTATAGTCAACTCCTCCATGAGGCTGATTTCCTATGCAACTGATGGAGCGAGCAGAGCCGCAGGTACAGGAGTGGCTCTTAGGAGACATGCTTGGCTGCAGCTGTGTCAATTTGCAGAACCCTTTTGGGTGTTCTTCACGAATACTCCCTTTGATGGCTCCTCGCTTTTTGGGCCTCAGGTGAAAGACACACTTACCAGGTACAAGCAGGAAGGCAAGAATCTCTCTGCTGTGGGAGTCAGTTTTTCCACTCCTAATAGAACTTATCCCAAAGGTCAGAAGGGTGGAAAGATGTGGTTTCGGAAGTCCCAGGGACCCTTGCCTGACACACGTGGTGATTTTTCCCCCACAGACAGAAGGGGAAACAACAACAATGGCAGACGCCGCCCTCGTGGCAGAGGAGGACCGCAAAATCAGGGTGACAGAGAAACTTTCTCTGCCAAACCCTGCCAGCATCCCTGACGGGTTGCCCGACTGCTCACCTCTGGAGGCAGTCGGGGGAAAACTTTCCCTGTACCCAAAAGCCTGGCAAAATATATTCAAGAGACAAATGAGTACTATCTATCATATCTGGAGGTTACAAAATCCCCTTTCATCAACCCCCTGTAAAGTCAAAAAAGTCTATCCCAGATGTTCCACCCAATCTAAGGGATCAAGCAGTTATTCAAGTTTCAAAACTGCTAGAAAAAAGAGCCATTCAGGAAGTCCCTGCAGACCAACTAGGATCCAGAACTTACTCAAGATTCTTTTTAGTACCAAAAAAGACAGGGGACTGGAGACCAATACTGGATCTCAGCAGATTGAACAAATCTATACAAAAAGAAAAGTTCCGGATGGTAACACTGCAGTCCATTCTCCACTTTCTGGGTCTGGACAACTGGATGTGCTCCATAGATCTTCAGGATACGTACTACCATATCAAAATGGACAGACACTCCAGGAGATTTCTTCGCTTCCGGGTAGGGGCCAGTCATTATCAGTTCAGAGCTCTGCCCTTTGGTCTCACCACAGCCCCCAGGGTGTTCACCAAGTGTATGGCAGTAGTCATGGCTCACCTGGGACGTCAAGGATTCCAGGTGTTTCCCTATCTAGAAGACTGGTTCCTAACTGCTACCACCAGACATCAACTCTTACAGGCATGGGATTATACAATATCAACCTGCACCCAACTAGGCATTACAGTAAATTTCGAAAAATCTGCCTTGTTGCCCTGTCAATCTGTTACATATATAGGAGCAGAATTAAACACAAAACAGATGTTTGCAAGGTTACCACAGGAAAGAGTTTTCTCTATTCGCCAACAAGTGACATTTCTAATGCAGAGCAGAAAGGTCCAAGTCAGACATGTCCTGCAAGTTCTAGGCTCCATGGCAGCTGCCATTCTTCTTGTACCATTAGCACGTTACCACATGAGAGTCCTTCAGTGGCTTCTCTTCACGCAGTGGTCCTTCCAGGAACTACCCATGTCTCACATGATCCTGATTACTTAAACATGCAAAAGACACCTCTCTTGGTGGATGGTCTCCCCACTGGTGACTCAGGGCAGACCTTTCATTCAACCCCCTCCGGTAGCCACAGTGACCACGGACGCCTCCCTGATAGGGTGGGGGGGCCATTATCTAGGTAGGACAGTCCAAGGCATGTGGCAACCTCACGAGTACCATATGCGTATCAGTGTCCTAGAGATGAGAGCGGTGCTCCTAGCATTGCAAGCTCGTCAAGATTCTCTTCCTTCCAGGACTATTGCGATCCAAGCAGACAACATGTCAGTTGTGTGGTACATCAACAAGCAGGGCGGGACCAGGTCCTACCCCTTGTGTCGAGAAGCCCTCAGGCTATGGCAATGGGTGATTTCCTCCCAACGTTTTCTGACAGCAACACACATCCCTGGGAAATCCAACGTAATAGCGGACAGGCTCAGCAGGGCTATCCTCATGCCTCACAAGTGGTCTCTGAATCAGGAAGTAGCGGACCTTATCTTCCGCAAATGGGGCCAGCCTTGCTGCGATCTATTTGCCACCCCCCTCAACAACAAATGCAGCAGCTACTTCTCCCTGCTTCCTCCTCCAGGTCAAACCCCCAGGGACGCTCTAGCCCATGATTGGCCTCATGGACTCCTTTATGCATTTCCCCCTTTTCCCCTAATTCCAAGAGTCATACAGAAAGCAAAATCGTTGGGTTGCAAAATGATCCTCATTGCCCCCTATTGGCCTCGGCAGATATGGTTTCCGTTCCTGCACCTTCACCTTCTAGACCAGCCTTGGGCTCTGGACCCAGTGCCAGATCTGTTGATTCATCAGTCAGGTGGGTTACACCAATCCCTTTACACTCTCATGCTCACAGCTTGGTTTCTCCACTTCCTACCTTAGCCAGGCTTCCAAGTATCTCCCCAGCAGTTTGCAATATTATTGTAGCCTCCCATAAGTCAACTACGAGAAAGACTTATGCTAGCAAATGGAAAAGATTTTCCTACTGGGCATAATCTAGAAACTTAGACCCCTTTTCAGCCCCAGTCCATCAAATTCTAGAATTTCTAGCAGAGCTTTTTCAGTCGGGTGCGGCTGCTGATACCATCAGAGTACAACTGGCAGCCATATCTAATTTTCATATTGGAATTCTTAATTCTAGCATAATGTCTCATAAGCTCTGCAAAGCCTTCATGAGAGGAACATCTCTTCTTAGACCCCCAGTGAGAGTCCCACCAACTCCTTGGGATCTCAATTTAGTTTTGACTTCTTTGATTCTGCCTCCATTTGAACCAGCAGCTTCATGTCCCTTAAAAATTCTTTCTTGGAAAACACTTTTTCTGGTTGCTATTATCTCAGCTAGACGTGTTTCAGAACTCCAAGCACTCTGTGTTCATCCTCCATATATGGTGTTTCACAAAGATAGAGTTTCTCTGAGAACCAACCCATCCTTCATACCTAAAGTCTGTTCAGAAAACAATTTAAATCAATCCATCGATCTCCCCGTCTTCTTTCCAAATTATAGCAACAAGGCAGAATATGGTCTTCACCAACTGGACGTGCACAGACAATTATATTTTTACCTCCATAGGACCAAAGAGCTAAGAAAGTCAGACCAATTATTTCTTTCCTATGCTCACAATAAGCAAGGCCTTTCAGTTTCTAAGGTGACCTTATCCAAATGGTTATCTGACACCATTGCCTTTATTTATCAGTTAAGGCGTAAACATCTACCAGCAAAACCAAAAGGTCATTCTACTAGGGCATTAGCCACTTCTGTAGCCTTTCAGTCTAAATTTCCCATAGACTCAATTTGTGCAGCCGCCACTTGGGCAAACCCTCATACCTTTATCTCTCATTACAAAGTGAATGTGGTCTCCTGGAGCAGGGCTTCCTTTGGTTCCACTGTTCTGAAAAGTCTGTTCCAATGAGCCACCCGGGGTCTTTAGGTGCTGGGGATGCTGTCCCAAACAGCAAGAACAAAGGCGAGATGGGACAACTTAACATAAAGAAGTTATGTACCTACCATAACGTTTCATGTTAGTTGTCCTTCATCTCGCCTTCCTTCTTGCGTCCCCTCTCCTTCCCCCTTCCTGGAGGATTGAGAGGAGTCCACTATGGTTTCACTGGCTGATTTCCTTTTTCTTGGTTCACATGCCAGGTAATTTTATGACAGTTTACTCTGATCTGTTATTTGGTAAATCAGTTTTAGGTTACTGGTTGCTTTATATGTCTAGTGTGCGCTATTACAAATGAGATCTGGGTAGCTGGCGCTGGGCATTCTGGGATAAGGGTTAGCCTCGAGCCAGTAAATAGCTCTCGCGCTATAGAAGTAGGCCGAGTCAGAGCCGAGGATCGGCTCCGAACCCAAACAGCAAGAAGGAAGGCGAGATGAAGGACAACTAACATGGAACGTTATGGTAGAGACATAACTTCTTTTTCAGTTCAAGTAGTCGGCAGCAATTCCAGAAACAGCATATGAACATCTCCAGTTGTCATCCCTTTACAGTTATTCAGTTTAGTCTGCAGCCTGAGCTGAGGTGCAGGCTGTACTGTACATTATAACATCTGTTTCCATTTTAATTAACCAAAAGACACAAGCAGTCAGTCTAGGGGCTATCATATTAATCATCATTTTTTTCAGTCCCTTTCCTTTTATTTGCTTAATCGTTATTACATGTTTAGCATTCAGTGCAAAATTCTTTCATCATACTTTGGTACTGGTTTAGGCCACGGCTTTCATTCTGTTTCTCTTAAGGACAACACATTTATTCCTGCATACCTTACTATAAGCTGTTCTGTACAGAATTACTGGTTTGCTGTTTTCCCACCAGCTGATATAACTTGGCAGTTATGCTTCTGGGAAGCCATCCACTGTAGTCTGATAAGGTGTTTTTGGTATGGCTCTTCATGTTTAACTGTTGTTGTCCTTTACAAAGTGCGTTGATGCACACTGCAGGGCATACCATTTCCCAACTGGAAGTCCAAGGCCAGATAATGCAAATCCCAGCACTTTAAAGTGTGATTTCAGAAAAAAAAGTCAGAAGCTTGCTTTTACACCTTTAAAGCCTTTTTTTTGCATAGGGAGGACAAATTGTGTATTTATGTGGGGCTGCGTCAGCTATAGCCATGCTACCTTTGTATACTAATCCAAAATAACTGTCTCTTAAACAAAAACATTCTTACATACTTCATTTTCAGAACTAGTCTGTAGTCCCCATCTTCTCACTTAAATTCTCACTGTTTTGAAGATCACAGGTATGGTACTCAGACTTTCAATGGACATTCACGTACGCCAATATAATTCAACTTAATTTTTTTCCCAAAATGTTTGTGGTGTAGCTGGACTAATTCTATACTGTTGTGCACTTAGATGTACCAGTGACACCAGATCTGGAAAAATATTCTTCAAATTCTTTTTGCCTTTTGTGATCAGTTTTCCATCAAAGAAGCATTATACAGTGGTGATTCCACAACGCAGTGGTCACATAATTCCTCCAGTAACTGATTTGCAATTATGTGTACTTCTTTCAGCCAGAGATGATTGTTTCCTAATGGCTTACAACAAGTGTGGTCCTACAGTACTACATACTGTAACTGTTTTACAGCCAATGTGGTGCTGCAGTGCTGGCCACTGTACTTTCATTGCTACTACAGTGCTGTATATTTTACTTTGGTTACAACCCGAGTCTGGTGCTACAGTGCTGCACACTGTAGTTTGGTTACAACCAGTGTGGTACTGCAGTGCTGGCCACTGTACTTTGGTCACAACTGTTGTGGTGCTACAGTGCTGCACATTCTACTTTGGGTACAACCCCATTGTGGTGCAACAGTGCTGCACATTCTACTTTAGTTACAACCCCACTTGGGTGCAACAGTGCTGCACACTGTAGTTTGGTTACAAACAGTGTGGTGCTGCAGTGCTACACACTGTAGTTTGGTTACAACCAGTGTGGTGCTGCAGTGCTGGCTAGTATACTTTGCAACTGTTGTGGTGCTACAGTGCTGCACACTGTAGTTTGGTTATAACTGGTGAGGTGCAGCAGTGCTGCATTCTGTAGTTTGGTTACAACCAGTGTGGTGGTGCAGTACTACACACTGTAGTTTGGTTACAACCAGTGTGTGCTCTAGTGCTGGCCACCGTACTTTGGTTGAAACTGTTGTGGTGATACAATGCTGCACACTGTAGTTTGGTTATAACCAGCAGGGCTGGATCCAGCACTGGACAACTTAGGCAGCTGCCTAGGTTGTGGTGCTGGCTGGGGTACCCCACATATGCAAAAAAAAAAAAAAATCTTCCAAACCCCAACACTGATTATCTGGATCTACTCGGCTGCTCTGGGCTGCACTTAGAAATGGATACCTGTATCCAGTGGGCTGCCCCGGTTTTTTCTGTTTTATTAGCTAAAAAATAGAACATTTGAGCCAATGAGAGAGAGAGAGAGAGAGAGAGACTTCCTTTAGCAAACATCGTGGTATTTTTAAATAAGTTTGGGGCATGATTAAAGAAAATGAAATTACAGACACAATTTCCAGTTTGTGTAATCACACACCTACCCACCAAGAATGTTTTTTTCTTTGTTTAGTACAGCTTGTGAGGAGCTAACAGCATGCAAGGAACTGTTCACAGCTGTATGCTAATGGCAGCATGGCACACAAGGAACTGACAGCACTAATCTGGCAACTGTGTGGGGAAATATCAGCAGGGGTCTTTGGTAATGGTACAACAAACTGTCAGATGTCTTTGAAGTTGGTAAGCAGAAAAAAGGCTCCACATCTGTCTTTTTAAGCTTACAAAAAGAAATGAGTTGAGGTGGTCCTGCAGGAGAGAGAGAATGTCTGTCTGTGTGTATGAGTGTGTGAATGAGTGCATGTATGGGTGTGTGTGTGTGTGTGTGTGTGTGTGTGTGTGTGTGTGTGTGTGTGTGTGTGTGTGTGTATGTATGTCCAGACCCAGACTCCCCCCCCCCCCATTATTTTTCTCTTTGTCCAGAATTCTTGAGCAAAGATGCTAATAGGTATTTTGATCAATTTCTTATAAAATATTTGGCTTTCTGGCAAGTTTGCTGTGAATTGGAATTCACTAAATAATGTCAGGCATGCATATGCATTTTAGACTTTGCATCATTCAGAAATTGCTTGCAAATACACTTGTTGTTCTAGCAATTTTCTAAGTTCATAAGAGAAATACTTAAAATCTGGTCCTGATTTTGTTTTTTGTTTTCTGATTCTCAGGGCAAGCAGAAGTTTTAGTGAGTTTAGGTACATTTCTGGGCCATTATTTATAAATGTATTCATTCACTTGATCTCTAGCAGATATCTGAAGTGTACAGCTGTACAACTGGGTGTAACTGATAGTTGCATGTACCACAAATCCACTAGTGAAATAACCAAAAAGCCAAAAGAAAGCCAGATGTTTAGTTGCATGTGTATGTATATAAATGATTGTAACTGCATCCCAGAGTAGTTATGGTTTAAAGGAAGGCATTGATTGTCGTAAACAGGACTGTCATCATATGAGCCATGTTCTTTGGGTATGATCCTTGGTTTCCTTGTTTTGTTAACTGTTGATAGTGTATTTATTATTGGACTGAATGCATTTATTTCGCTGTGAATAAACTGGAAAGCATGAAGTCCACAAATTTCTGTTATGGTTTTGGCAATGAATGGATTTTAATTTAGCTTGTATTTTTTTTTCAGTTGTCTGAGTGTGAAATGCATTACGTTGGGTTACAACAGTTTTACAGCAATAAGTGTAGAAGAGTAAGATTATGAGCTGTTAATGAGCTACTTTCCTGTAGTGCAGGGTTTGATTCCCTACTCAGCCCTCATTTGCCTACTTTGTGCCTCTGACCAAATCACTTCAACAGGCAGTGCTGTGAGCTGCACTTAGAAACAGACATGTGTGTCTGGTGGGCTTTTCCAGGCTGCTAGCAAATGTGTTACACATATGACTTTTGAATTCCTACACCTTTCAAATAGCCACTAGTAAGTGCCTCACTATATATTTGACTATGAATCCCAACAAGACTATTGTAGTTTGTTTGACAGATGTGTTTTTAATAAATGTGAGTATCACGGGGAAGAGAAGTTTATTCTTGCTCATGTTAACTCTGTTTTCAATGTGAGAATCTTTTGTTTAACAAATGTCTGTCAGTGTTTTTGCTGTAAAATTTGAAAAGTTTTAAATTAAATCCAAATATCTGTGAATATTGTAAACATGAGTAAAATAGTATGCATAATGACAGCTTTGAACAGTGTTTTATGATAATTGAGGAGAGAAAGACAAGTAATTGGATATAGGTGTGGTGTGGAGCCCAGTCCATTATCCTGTCTAGGGCCCCATTTGACCATGATCTGGCTCTAGTAAATAGTGTGTTGCTGCAGTGCTGCACACTGTAATTTAGTTACAGCCATTGTGGTGATACAGTGATGTGCACTATTCTGTGGTTGCAACCAGTGTAGTGCTACAGTGCTGCACATGGTAGTTTGGTTACAGCCAGTGAGTTGATGCAGTGCTGCACATAGTAGTTCATTAACAACCACTGTGGTGGTACTATGCTGCACACTGTACTTTGGTTATAACCAGTGTGGTGACATAGTGCTACAGTCTGCATAAATACTGTGCAGGCTGTTTCCTGAACTATGGCAGATATTTTGCAGTAACTGTAACAGATTCCATTAAGTATATTGGCAGTTTGTTTATGCAAGCATGTGTAGCATGACTGACATATTATGCTTTCCTGAATTACTCATGTAAAATACACTGCAAAGTAAGATTACCTTTCATTGATTCTTGGCTTGCCTTACAACTCTTTGACATTTATGTGTCAGAAAACTACCTGGAACACATGCAAATTAATTGCTGAGAGACTAATGACTTAAATTTGTTAATGTTCAAAATTATTTGGTATCTATGTATAATTCTGTATATTGCTCTGTCATTGACTCAAAGTATCTATTTAAGAAATTGGTATCTTAGCCTAATATCTTTGATATAGAATGTGAGTCATGTGGCCTGAGGAAGTCTTCTCTGCATAGTTTTAAATACATTCTAAGTGATGATGCTGGCAGTACCCATGTAGTTTGTATTTCATTATTTCAGCCATCTGGATATGTCATATTTTGCAAGTTAAGTGAGTTAAAAATATTTTCAGTGTACCATTAGTATAAACAAAGTGCAGAAGTGTTGAAACAAGGATGTCTATGGACAAAAAAGAGTACACAATCTCAAAACCAATTGAAAGTTAGTCATTTCATCCTTTGATTGTGAAATGATTTAAGTGCATTTGTCTGGCAAGCATTTTCTTTGAAGTAATTGTTTTGTACCAAACTGAAAATGGGATCTTGGAGAAGCCTGAAAAGGTACACTGTGCTAGATTTCTGCACCTTGCATGGGAAAAATCCCTAAAGAATTTAATGTATTCAAGTGCCGATGAGGAAAAGGCAGTATTACAGTGACCAGGCAAATGTTTCTGAGTTAATGTGAACTATGAAAGAGTATGCCTTTTACTGAATATTTCTCCTTTATGAAGCTGCAAAGATTAATGGAGTTTGCTTAAGCTTATTTCATCCACAACCACTTTTACCTATTTTTGCACATGGAGTTGGGGTGCCTCTTCGACAGTGACCATTGTTCACATCTCCAAGTGGCTTTTTACTGAAATAAAGACCTGAGACACAGACAGTACATTTGTGAATTGCATGATTCATTATTGCACAAGAGTAATGGCTAGGATGCAGAAAGGTTTATCGAGGTGCAGAGACCTTAATTTAGAAGATTTCTGCATCATGGTAAGCCTGACTGATTCAGAGACTGATTTCCCACTACTGCTTTACCCTGGCAGTTGTGGGATAAATGGAGAGGGGTCTCGCTGGTGAAGGTAAAGCAACATCCAAATGTCAGTCTGAGGGAATGGCTAATGCAAATTATCTGTATGCTCTCCTCTGGAAATTGCACCAGCAGAGGATTAACATGGTAGTGGAATTAAGAAAATGAGTTTACTGAGTTAATTTTTTCATAAAGAGATGGAGGAAAATTAAATACCATCAAAAAGACAGAGTTCACCTATTCACCACCCTAGGGTTGGTGATGGCTCATACCATAACTACAAGTAGGTATCACTGATCCATGTGCAGGCCTGTGTGTATGTGTGCATGTTAGAGTGCGCATGAGGTGTGTGAGTTTTTCCATGAGTATGAGTGAGTGTCTAGGAGCTTGTTTGTAGCTGTTTAGATGTGTGCGAATGTGGAAATGTTTGGTAGTTTGTGTGTGTGTGTGTGTGTGTGTGTGTGTGTGTGTGTGTGTGTGTATGAAGTTTTTGAGACAGAAAAGATAAATAAAAATTAATAACCATGTCTAGGGCAGGAATGAGAATTTGGTCATATTTGGGACAGAAAAGATACCTTTTGCAGGTGCTGCTGTAAGCATAAAGAAAATGTTCTGCTGTTGATCAAGTCTGTTGAAGCTGTGGCAGAAGGAATAATTTTGCTGAAGTATGTTAAATACAAATACAGTGAATGAAGTTGTATGTGCATTACAGAAGGCTTGAATCCAGATATCGGGAAGCTAAAAAACTATAGTGGAGATGTTTCAATCTGTTGACAGCAAAGCTCTCGTACAACTTCTAGGAATTTTGTAGTACCTAGGTTTAGATTAAACTTAGATACCACTGTTTCAAGGAATGATGCAGTATCTTAAGCTTATTTCAATCCTGCAAAATGTTTAAATAGTTAGTAGATAAAACACCCATACTGAAGTATTTTAATGTGAAAACAACAGTCACATTATAAGAAGATGCCAGCCAGAATGGTACTGGTGTAGTGATCATGCTGAAAGTAAGCCATTTTCTTATGGATCACTTGACTGGATGCTGGAGTATATATAGATACAGATATAGAGAGATGTTGTATTTCACTGTTGCTGTAATAAAACTTAGAATTTCCTGTCATAGGAAGCCTTTAGTCAGCCCAAATACCAGAGGTTTTTGCTCTCCTCTGGGTCTGGCGGATGTCCTCCTCTCTGACTTCAAGATGTCACTGTTTAAAAGGTCTTTGTCTAGTGATATATATTCAGTTCTTTCTTGCCATCAGAACCCAACACATCCATCATCCAATGTGCCAGTCAGTCTGAAGTCAGTGCTAGTACATCTAAAGCTAAGTGCCCCCTTGGGGAATGTTTTGTTTTTCTTCTGCTTGTACTACATTTCAGAAGGTAAATCCAAAAATGAAGGAAAGGAAATGCCACGGAAGCTCCAAGTTCAAATTGTATAGTTTTTAATTCACGACAGCCAAAAACATTAAATCCACAACACAGAAACACAGCAACGGAAAGGCACCAACATAAACGCTATTCAGTCCAAATGCTGCTTGTATCCCACCACTTCATCAGATGTAATTCATTAAGCAATTCTAACTAGTTTAAATACCCCATTCAATAAATTAATTAAAAAAAATTCACCAATTGAATTAAATACAACATTTAAAAGAACATCATTTAAAAATACCTTAATCTAGTTTTTAATGCATCACCATTTCATTATATGCAAACATCTTTGGAAAACATTCAATACTCATAAAAAATTAGAAAATAAATATTTGCTTATATATTCCAACAGGAATTAATATGTTTCATTTATTGCATTTTAAAAAAACGCAAGGTCCTAATTGTGACGGAGGTATTGGCCAGTGAATATACTGCCATCTAGGGACCATACATATATATTGCATTTGAATTATTATTTCCCAAAGGAAAATTTCTGAAAATAGTTAACATCAATAAATAAATAAATAAATGCCTGTTATAACAAAATCAATGTATAGCTAAGCTCTTAAAGGTCAAGATAATTCATATATACTTGTTTAAAAATTGGTTAAAAATGCCACAATATTATAAATATTTTAAATATATAAAATAATTGATACACTAGCCACAATCTTCCATATAAAATGATTAGAAAAGAAGAATTTATATATAAAAAACAATATAAGTATACAATATTTATGAAAAGTACTAATGTTTTACAATTTAGCTGCCCTTAACTTCAAAATAGGGAGTATACTGGTGTATTCATTTAAGCCCGGGGGGTTGTAGGCCTCCAGCGTGATTTGCCACCAGAGCTCCCTATATTCAATCTTTTCTTCCCAGAGTCCACCCCTTATATCTTTTTCAGTATGTTCAATAACTGTAAATATAAAGCTTGCTTCAGGACATTCCCTTGTATGCCTATATAGGGCGTTGGTCTCCTTACAATTTTTAACATCATTAAGATGTTCATAGATTCTTCTTCTAAGCTTCCTTTCTGTTTTCCCTATATAGAATGCTGAGCAAGCCTTACAAAAGGCTAGGTATATTAAGCCCATAGAATCACAATTATAATAAAATTCTTCATTAGTTATTGTTCTGTTTCTACTATTTATATTTATACTATTTCCATTTAGTATATATGGACATTGTGCACATCTACCGCACTTATATGTACCTTTTTTCTTTTGATCATTCAGGTTATTAACTTTCTTATTCTCCAAAATATTTCTTATACTGTGTGCATTTTTATATACTACTTTCGCTGGAATAGTTTTTGCTTTCTCTATATCAGTGGAATTAATAAATCTATTCCACTCTCTGTGAAAAATCTGATTTACTTTGTTGTTAACACCATTATATTCCAAAGTAAGGGCTAAATTGTAATTTTCTTTTTCCTTGTCAGAAATACTGTCTGTATTAGGATTGTTCATCAATCCACCTCCTCTTATTATGGGGCAAATCTAGTCGATCTTCCATTTTCAACTTCCTGTTTAATTTCATAAATAAGTTTTTCTGGGTATCCACGATCCCTGAACATATTACTTAGTGTATCACATTCTCTTCTGAAATCTTCCTCAGTACTAGCCATTCTGCTGCCCCTCACATATTGACCTTTGATAATATTTCTCTTACAATGTGTGGGATGTGCACTATTGTAGTGCAGATAGGAATTGCAGTAGGTGGGTTTTCTGTACACTTTACTTTCTAGATTACCTCCTTTCTTGTAAATCTCAATATCCAAATACTTTAAGGAGGTATTAGATATTGTCCAAGTAAATTTCAAAAAACTGGAAGTCTGATTCAAATATTCTAAAAACTCTTTCAGATTCTCATTACTTCCTGTCCAGAAAAGGACTATGTCGTCCAGAAATCTACGGTATAGTACCCACCATTTACTAAATGCACATTTCATCACATATTTTTCTTCCCACTTTGCCATTACCAAGTTAGCAAAGGTCGGGGCACATGCGGCCCCCATCGCAACGCCCTGTATTTGCTTATAAAATTCACCATTGTAATACAAGAAATTGTTCTGCAGCACAATGTCCATTAAACAAACTGATGCTAATTTCACATCATTGGACAGGCTACTGTCTTCGTACACTATCTCTTCATAAAATTCCATCCCCTCTTTATAGGGAATAGAAGAAAAGAGATCTATTACGTCTATAGTAACAAAGGTAATGTTATCTATATCTGCTATTCCAGACACTTCCTTCAATAAGTCCCATGAATCTTTTAATGCTTGCTGTCTGTTTACCCATAAACTTTTAGTCTTATTATCGACAAATTTGGCCAAAGTGTGTGTTTTAGAGCCTTCTGCCGAAACAATAGGCCTTAATGGCGGGTCTATTTCATTTTTATGTGTTTTAGGTATACCAAATATTAATGGGATTTTTGGTTTTTCTACCTTCAGGAAGTTATACATATCTTGATCTATAGTACCTTCATACAGCATGTCTTTTAAATGCATATCAATTCTGCTGTATGCAATATTTATTTCGTTTTTAGATACTATTTCATATTTGGTGTTATTCCATAAAATCTTATACATTCTACTGTCATATTCCACTTTGTCCATGATTACAACCCCTCCCCCTTTATCGGGCTTCATTATTCTTAAATTAAAATCATTTTTCATATCATAGAGCAATTTCTTCTCATTTTTCCCCATGTTGTTAGGAAGTTTGGTAATGTCTAGTTCTTCCTGTCTAATTTCCTTCTCTATCAGTTTCTCAAAACACTTCAACTGGGGGTGTATAGGTGGGTTGTAAATGGATTTCTTCCTTAAGGTCATATCTGTTCTGTTTACAGAATTAGGGAACATGAAGTGCAAGTTAATTTTTCTTAGAAACACTTTAATGTCCATTAATGACTTTGTGATACTCCCTCTGTTGTAAGGTATATATTTAAGCCCTTTAGAAAGCAGGTTAACGTGGTCTTTTTCTAATTCTAAGGGGCTGTAGTTGTAAATATTAAAATTATTATATGTCCATTTGTTATGGTCATGTGTAATGATATCCAAACAGGGTGGGGTTGGGGAATTCAGGGGGTGATTAACCTCCGTTAATACCTCCCTCCTTCTCCATAAAAATTCCTTTCATTACCAAGTTGTTTATTCATGATTCTTTCGGATCTTCTCAAAGGTGGAAATTCTTCATCATACTCATTTTCACCTTCAAATGGTACATATTCATTAGCTTGCTCCCCATTTAACTTATTATTTTCTTTATAAAAATTGTCCTTTTGACCTCTCCTATTAGATGGTAATGGGTAACATATATTATTTTGATATTCATATATATCACGGTCCATCTTTTTCATTTTTCTCTTTATAAGCTCATCTATGTTGTTATCTATGTCTTCTCTAACATTAAAGTACTTACTTCTTTCTTCTTCAATGGAAAACAGTAAATCTTTCCTAATATTTTTATCCAATATTTCTATTTCTTTATACAATTCTTCCTGTAGTCTAGTGTTCTCTTTCACCATAAGTTTAAGCATTTCAATACCACAATTATTAAAAATCTCTATCAATTCTTTATGAAAATCAGAATTTATTAAAACATTATTAGGGTATTTATATATTCTTAATCCCTTAGGTACAATCCGTTTAGCTATACATTCAGTTAAATAACCATTTTCAACATTTAAAGTTCTATGCTTATTCATTAATCTGTATAAAATATTCAGGTTGTCCTTATAAGTGCTATGCCCATTATGCACTTTAGGACCCTTTTTGCTGTCTTTAAAATCAAATTGATGTAACAGCCAGTCATTTAAATCTTGTGTATTGTTAACAGTACCTTTCCCAGCAGTACCACAAAGTGGCCTCTTATCTCGCTTGTCCCTTGCTCCGTTTGCCTTCACGCTGGAAGTCTCTTTTAAGGCATTTGGCGTGTTTTCAGGGTTAAAGCTACCTCTAACTCGTTCCCTGTTGCAGCCGGCGTCCTCTTTCGCGCCCATAAGCTCCATTTCGCCATTACCGATATCCGTACTCCTCGCTGGTTCCAACCATTCGGTTCTTTGTGGAGAAACAGACTCTCTCCTTCTGTGTGCCGTTAGCAGCGTGGAGGCTACGGGGGTGAGAAGGTTGATAAGCTCAGTGAGCTGTCCTATGAGCTTGCGCGTCATACCGACGTCTTCCTGCAAAGATTTTGCAGGTACTTCCTGGCTTTCCATTCCAACCACCAAAACAGACTAAGAAAACCACAAAACGGAGGTGAATCAAAACTGTAAATCCAAAAATGAAGGAAAGGAAATGCCACGGAAGCTCCAAGTTCAAATTGTATAGTTTTTAATTCACGACAGCCAAAAACAAGAGGAAACAAGGGCATTAAGCAAAGAGATGAATGAATTTTATGAAGATGTGCAACAGTCAGGCATGACTATTGAAGAAGGTAGGGGGTGGCATTGAATCAATAGAGATGGTAACAGATGACCCAACACCAAGACCACATGTAGAAAAATGGGGGAAGGGGGTGATGATGGTGATGATTATTTCACATGGTTAAATTCCAGAACTCTCTCCTGGATGAGTTGACACAGAAAATGTAGGTGATATAGGACAAGGCTGTCCAAAAAGAGTTTTTAGAATTTTGCATTACCAGTTCCCAAGTTACTAAACACTCTTTACACTGTGGCTTTGATGCTCTTGAACCATCAAGTAGGTCAGTTGCCTCAGGGTCAATAATCAGTAGACATGCTTGGCAAAGAGAGCACTCCTATCCTGACCATGTCAAAGCTGAAATCCTTGACCCCCCCCCCCCCCCCAAGGAATTACTTTTTGGACCCAAGACTCAAAGTGTTTTTAAAAGACTGGAGGAGAATGCTAAGATGCCAAGACTATGCAAACTGTCATTGGCTTTCTGCTAATCCCACTTTCAAGGTTCAGCAGAAGTTACCCTACCAAGCCTTGGTCTTTCCCTGCCTTCCAATCAAAAATCAAAAGCAGAAAGACCAGAAGGGACAGATAGCAAAGAATGTAACAAGCAGACCCCAGAGCTTGGCCTACTATGCCCTAATCCCAGGAACATAGCAGGGAGAAGCCATGTATCTCCTCAAATCCCGACTCCAACTATCCTACAAAGCTAGGAGGCAGACTCTCGGTCTTCTTAAATCAATGGCAAACCAGCATCCAGGGCAGGTGGGTCCTATATGTCATCAAAACAGGTGCAAACTACAGTTTTATTTGCTCTCAAGTCATTCCTCCCTTCCCTAAAAGACAGATAAAAGAGGCACTGGCTCAAGTTAAGGTTCTGCCAACACAAGAATTTGTAGCACCAGTCTCTTCAAATGATTCTGGTCCCAAGAAAAAAGGAACATTGAGCCCTGTCTTAAATGTCTCTGAGGTTAAACAAATTCCTGGTAGTTCCCAAGTTCAAAATGATAACTCCTCAAAAACTTTTTTTCCCCTGATCCTTCATTGAGCAGTAGTATTTGCTTTTTTGATAATACAATGATAACATCCAAAAAATGAATAACATCCATATGATAATCAAAAAAAAAGTTCCAGAAATCAGTACTTGTATCTAAGTAATATTTAATACAGAACACAGTAATTGAAACTGTCGACTCATTTAAGGACCTGGGTATATGGGTAGGTTCAGCTATGAGTTTTTCTAATCATATCAACCAACTAGTTAATAATAGTTATATAACTATAGGTTGTATAAAAAGATTTATAAAGTCAAGGAAATCAAAAATGATGAAGTCATTGTTTGTTAGTTACATTGGATCAAAACTTGAGTTTGGAATAACAATATTGAAACCCTATAAGAAAACAAGCATGAGTAAACTGTAAAAAGTACAGCGGAAATATACCAAGAGCATCCATGGATGTGAAATTTAAGTTATTATGAAAGACTAAAATATCTGAACTTCTACAGTGTCTCTTACAAATGTCTAAGAGGAGGTCTTATTCAGGTATATTGGGCATTTAGAAACAACTACATCTGGGAATGTTTGGGGTTATCAAAAAGTACTAGAGAATCATCAGATGATCTATGTAGAAGATTCTGTATAAATGAGAAGTGTACTAATTGGTTGTCTGACCGAATAGCTGATGCATGGAACAGACTACCAAATTATATTAAAGCAAGTACTAGTTTAGATATTTTTAAGAACAATAGAAAAAAGGCTCACAAAGTAGAAATGCTTAATTTATTTAAACCAGATAAAAGCTTTCGGGGTGTACCCTTCTTCAGTTATCAAAGAATATATTTCACTTAGAGTCATCCCATTTTATATTCTCAAAGGCATAATAGCACATGACACAGTCAACCAATAAAAAACACATCATATTAACAGATAATTAATCTAAAAATAAGTAATAACAATACAATATAAAAAATAACAATATATGCTTGCAGAGCATGTTAGCACACATTTAGAATTAATACTTATGCATTTTCATATTACTTATATTTCATTTGCTTTTCAACTAAGGAAGGCTTTATGGTAACCATGTTATTTAAATCAGGAAACTTATCAGCTTCTAGTCTGGTTATCCACACATA
Source organism: Protopterus annectens (assembly GCF_019279795.1). Taxonomy (NCBI): domain Eukaryota; kingdom Metazoa; phylum Chordata; order Ceratodontiformes; family Protopteridae; genus Protopterus; species Protopterus annectens. The sequence goes on along the minus strand of NC_056735.1, from coordinate 1,852,572,760 downwards.
TTCAGCTATATCCAATCTGTTAATCATCTCACCCCTCTTATATTTTTGTAAACAACTTCCAAAACTTTAAATTTAAAGGTGTGTCCAGTACCATATTCACTAACATGCTTAGCTAAAGCATTTGTCATCACATTTCTCCTTATATCTGACTTATGCTCTATAATTCGGTCTTTTAACCACCTAGAGCATTTACCCACATAGAAACATGTTCATCTTGTACATGTACCTAAATAAACAACAAATGTTGTATTACAAGTTGCCTGACATTTTATACTATATCTATTTCTAGTTATTGGGTGCTCAAAGTCAGAAGACAAATGTTACTACAAGTACAATTATAGCAGAGACGTGTCCCTTTCTTTACAGTACAATATGTCCTAGTGTTAATCTTAAAATCTTTATAACAAAGTTGTCTCCTTAAATTTATGCTGTTCCTATAAGTAAAGTAGGGCCTTTTCCCCAATAGTTTTTCAAGTTCTGGCATTGAGGTTAATATTCACCAGTTCCTTTTAACAATAGCTTCTATATTTGCAGTCATTTTATTATATGTGGTTATATAATCTCACATTAGCTGTTACACCCTTAACTTTTGCCTTACGTAAGTTTTCAATCCCTTTATCACTAAACGGGGGGTGGGCAATAGCTGTCTTATCAGCAAGTATTTCTTCCATTGTTTCAAGATCAAAGCTTTTATTATATCCTCTATTAATGAAATCATGCATTAATTTTCCCATTTGCTCCTTACATTTAACATTTTCTGTGTTTAATCTACTTATTCGCATAAATTGTGCTTTCACTATACCAAGAAATACATGCTTAGCATAGATGCTGTCTATATGTGTATATCTATTTACCTGAACATCCTTACTATAAACACAGGTATTAATCACACCAAGTACATTAGTAAGCTGTACATCCAAAAATGATATCACATTTTTTAGAATAATGCATGGTAAATTTTAAGAAAGAAGTGGTATTATTTAGATAGTCAACAAACTTTTCCAAAAGTTCCCCATTTCCTCTCCAAATCAAAAAGCAGTCATCTACAAAGCGTTGATAGAATAACACTTTGTCTCTGTATTGGTTCTTACTACCATATAAAAATTCCCATTCCCATTCATTTAATGTTATACTTGCATAAGTATTTGCCATGGGCGTACCCATGGCTACTCCAGAAGTTTGCAGATATGGTTGCCCATCAAAGAGAAATGCATTTTTAGTTAACACTACTTCTATCATACTACATAAATGTTCTGTCTTTCTACCATCCATTCCTGAATTCTTACACAAAAATTCAAGTACTGAATTAATGCCAAACATATTTGGGATCACAGTAAATAGGGAATATATGTCAAGTGTAACCATCAAAAAATCATCTTTTCCATCATTATTTTTATACCACTGATAAAACTTATTCAAGAAGTCTCCTGCGTCTTTGATGTAACTCTTACAAAGTGGCAAATATTTGTTTATGATACCTTGCACATATACTGAAAGTGGTTCTGTGACCCAGCCCCTTCCTGAAACAGTTGGTCTCATTGGGGGCCAGGACACAGACTTGTGCAACTTTGGTATCCCATATATAATAGGCGTTCGTGGACACGGTACTTTTAGAAAATTAAACAATTCTAATGAAATATCCCCCTGAAGTTGTGCATCATAAACAAACATATTAACTTCATTTATTAACCTTTTGACCTCTTCAAAACATATCTTCTTAAATATATTATTATCTGAAAAAACTCTAACATCAATTCTGTATAGAACTGTCTACTAAACACAACAGTTGCCCCCCCCTTATCCGCTTGTTTAAGGATGATTTCATCATTATTTTTTTATTCTTTTAAAGCTTGATATTCATCATAAGTAATATTATAATAACTTTTTAAAATTTTACTTACATAAAATTGCTGTATCTCGTGCTCGCAACACTCAAAAATGCATTCACAACCGGACAGTTAACTGGTATAAAAGCACTAGACTTCTTAAAACTACATACATCTTCAACCATAGAATGTTTAAAAGCTAATTTTAAACTAACATTCCTACAAAACACTCTAAGGTCAGCGAACACATCTACGACAGTATTACATGACTTTGGGACAAATTGCAAGCCCTTTTTTAATAGGCTAGTACGAGCTGAAGATAATACAAAGTCCAAAAGGTTAACGACAGTGTCCATTGTCTTACTTTTTAGTATCAGCATTGCTCCTGCTTGTTCAATGGTAGTGGACTGCTTTTCTTCCTTTTCTTTCCGCAGTAAGTGGAACCTTTCCTTTGCTGTGATCGCCCTCTCGATTGTGAACGTCCCCATGCTTTCACCTTCTCTGGTAACTGAGCCAAAACAGTTCTTGTGGAGTTGAAAAAAACCTCAATATGCTGAACACTATTTGAAGCCTCATTCATTGCTGCCGATGATGCTGACGTTGATGCATGCGTCTGATTAATTTGATGCTGATTGGTAGAATCTCCTTCAATCACGTCCTGCTCCGACATACGTGTAACAGGGGTGGGGCTTGACATTGTAAACGCCCCCTGGGTCATCTTGGCCATCTCATTGGACAAATTAATATTTCTACTCATTTGATTGGTGGATTGACCATTCCCTTCCCCAGAGGTGTCTAATTCATACATAGCACCTCGCTAGGTACACTTAATTGTGAAGTTAGAACTTTTTTTATCTTAAAAGTAAGTAAAACCAAGTATCCACCAAGGCTTGCAGCATACAAAACTTTATTGCAGAAAACAGGATAAGCGCTTTCACACCGGATGGTGCTTCATCAGATCCATGAAATCAGCTAGTAGTCAACCACATTTATATCACTATAGCTCTATTAAACAATTAAACAATTAAAATCATTAATGTGACCTACGTTTTTTTAAATAAAGATTTTAAAGGGACTACAGCATTTATACCAGGAGGCTTATCTGCCTGCAATTTAATAATCCATTTAGTCTCTGCTAGTTCCAACCTATTGTTATAGTCTCCCCTTCTTGGGCCCATTGGTATCAGTTCCAGGTCCATAAACTCAAATAGGCGATCTGGGTGAACTTTTTTTATCTTCTTTAGGCCAAGAAAAGATATGGCCCAAATTATAATCATTAATGTCTCTAAGCAGTTTACGTTTCTTGAGAATTTCTAATTTCATATTATATATGGGATTCCAAAGTTGCACAAGTCTGTGTCCTGGCCCCCAATGAGACCAATTGTTTCAGGAAGGGGCTGGGTCACAGAACCACTTTCAGTATATGTGCAAAGTATCGTAAACAAATATTTGCCACTTTGTAAAAGTTACTTCAAAGACACAGGAGACCTCTTGAATAAGTTTTATCAGTGGTATAAAAATAATGATGGAAAAGATGATTTTTTGATGGTTACACTTGACATAAGTTTCCCATTTACTGTGCTCCCAAATATGTTTGGCATTAATTCAGTACTTGAATTTTTGTGTAAGAATTCAGGAATGGATGGTAGAAAGATAGAACATTTATGTAGTATGATAGAAGTAGTATTAACTAAAAATGCATTTCTATTTGATGGGCAACCATACTTGCAAACTTCTGGAGTAGCCATGGGTACGCCCATAGCAAATACTTATGCCAATATAACATTAAATGAATGGGAATGGGAATTTTTATATGGTAGTAAGAACCAATACAGAGACAAAGTGTTATTCTATCAACGCTTTGTAGATGACTGTTTTTTGATTTGGAGAGGAAATGGGGAACTTTTGGAAAACTTTGTTGACTATCTAAATAATACCACTTCTTTCTTAAAATTTACCATGCATTATTCTAAAAATGTGATATAATTTTGGATGTACAGCTTACTAATGTACTTGGTGTAATTAATACCTGTGTTTATAGTAAGGATGTTCAGGTAAATAGATATACACATATAGACAGCATGCATGCTAAGCATGTATTTCTTGGTATAGTGAAAGCACAATTTATGTGAATAAATAGATTAAACACAGAAAATGTTAAATGTAAAGAGCAAATGGAAAAATTAATGCATGCTTTCATTAATAGAGGATATAATAAAAGCTTTGTTCTTGAAACAATGAAAGAAATACTTGCTGATAGGACAACTTTTGCCCCCCCCCCCCGTTTAGTGATAAAGGGATTGAAAACTTATGTAAGGCAAAAGATAAGAGTGTAACAGCTAATGTGAGATATATAGCCACATATAATAGAATGAATTCAAATATAGAAGCTATTGTTAAAAGGAACTGGCGAATATTAACCTCAATGCCAGAACTTGAAAAAATATTGGGGAAAAGGCCCTATTTTATTTATAGGAACAGCATAAATTTGAGGAGACAACTTTGTTATAAAGATTTTAAGATTACCACTAGGACATATTGTACTATAAAGAAAGAAACACTTCTCTGCTATAATTGTACTTGTTGTAGTAACATTTATCTTCTGTCTGACTTTGAGCACCCAATAACTAAAAATAGATATAGTATAAAATGTCAGGCAACTTGTAATACAACATCTGTTGTTTATTTAGGTACATGTACAAGATGCACATGTTTCTATGTGGGTAAATGCTCTAGGTGGTTAAAAGACCGAATTATAGAGCATAAGTCAGATATAAGGAGAAATGTGATGACAAATGCTTTAGCTAAGCATGTTAGTGAATATGGTGCTGGACACACCTTTAAATTTAATGTTTTGGAAGTTGTTTACAAAAATATATGATTAATAGATTGGATATAGCTGAATATGGGTGGATAACCAGAATAGAAGCTGACAAGTTTACTGGTTTAAATAACATGGTTACCATAAAGCCTTACTTAGTTGAAATGCAAATGAAATATAATTAATATGAAACTGCATAAGTATTAATTCTAAATGTGTACTAACATGTTCTGCAAGTATATATTGTTATTTTTTATATTGCATTGTTATTACTTATTTTTAGATAATCTGTTAATATGATGTGTTTTTTTTTATTGGTTGGCTGTGTCATGTGCTATTATGCTTTTGAGAATATAAAATGAGATGACTCTAAGTGAAATATATTCTTTGATAACTGAAGAAGGGTACATCCCGAAAGTTTTTATCTGGTTTAAATAAGTTAAGCGTTTCTACTTTGTGAGCCTTTTTTCTGTTGGATTTTGCAACGCTGTTCCTGGTGGTTTACTGCAGTTTGTTCGGTTATTTTTACTTTTTATATTTTTAAAAACAGCCTGGGCACTTATTATGGGAACAAGTGTTTTGGTATATTGGCAAGATAGAAAGGGATTAATGCCCGTGCTTGAAATATTTTTATATATGTATGTAACTCTGAGTTTTAGGGCGGCCACAGTGGTGCAGTGGTTAGCATTGCCGCCTCACAGCAAGAGGTTCTCCGGTTCGATCCTCGGCTGGGGTGCCTTCTGTGCGGAGTCTGCATGTCCTCCCTGTGGTTGCGTGGGTTTCCTCCGGGTGCTCCGGTTTCCTCCCACATCCCAAAGACATGCTGCAGGTGGATTGGACACTCTAAATTGGCCCTAGGTGTGCGTGTGAGTGTGCCTTCTGTGGAAGGTTGAGCGCCGGGCTGGCAACTCGACACCGTAAAACTCCACTGCCATTCAATGTGCGGACAGGTGATCCGCTGTGGCGACCCCTAACCGGGATAAAGCCGAAAGAAGAAGAAGATGTAACTCTGAGTTTGATGATAACCGTGCCTCAGCTTCACCACCTGAGGATTTTTTTCTACTATACATAAGATGAAAAAGTATTTCAGTTGACAAACTCAGTTCTACTGTCCCTCCAAGAAAAGGGTCAGAGAGTTTCTTCACCTTCTTCAGCATAACCCCCTGGATATTCCTCCAGTCCTTTAGGTAGTGGACAATGCCATTCACAACACACATCTCTGCAGCTTGACTCCCAGACTGTTGCCTCCATAATACTCAACTGATTTTCAGGGTCCTGGATTCTCACAAAACATCTTTCTTAGCAATTCACTGGCAGACCCTGAATTGATCTGCTTAGGATCCAAGGGAGCCAAGGGCAGCACCTCTAAGAATCCTTTGCACAATGACAGACGTTAGAAGCCTGGACAGATTTAAGAAAAACGTTTATACCTCAGCTATCCTGGCCAGCTTTGACTTGCCATTTTGAAGTAGTTAGTGCAGTTGTGCAACCAGTGCTACTGCATGGTACAGAAATGTGCATTGAAGGCAGAGCAGTTGGGGAAGCTAGAGGTGATGGAGATGAAGTGCCTGAGATGGGTGGTAGGATGCACACTGTAGGACAGGCAAAGAAATAAGGACATAACAGAATAGAAATCAAAGTAGCTCCATTTGCAGAGAAGGTTATCAGAACAGATTACAGTGGTTCAGGCATGTGTGTAAGAAAGTAGACAACATTCTGATGAAGAAGATTTGGGATAGACAGAAATAAGACGAGGAAACAAGGGCATTAAGCAAAGAGATGGATGAATTTTATGAAGATGTGCAACAGTCAGGCATGACTATTGAAAAAGGTAGAAGGGTGGCATTGAATCAACAGAGATGGTAACAGATGACCCAACACCAAGACCACATGTAGAAAAATGGGGGAAGGGGGTGATGATGGTGATGATTATTTCACATGGTTAAATTCCAGAACTCTCTCCTGGATGAGTTGACACAGAAAATGTAGGTGATATAGGACAAGGTTGTCCAAAAAGAGTTTTTAGAATTTTGCAACACCAGTTCCCAAGTTACTAAACACTCTTTACACTGTGGCTTTGATGCTCTTGAACCATCAAGTAGGTCATTTGCCTCAGGGTCAATAATCAGGAGACATGCTTGGCAAAGAGAGCACTCCTATCCTGACCATGTCAAAGCTGAAATCCTTGACAGCCCCCCCCCCCCAAGGAATTACTTTTTGGACCCAAGACTCAAAGTGTTTTTAAAAGACTGGAGGAGAATGCTAAGATGCCAAGACTATGCAAACTGTCATTGGCTTTCTGCTAATCCCACTTTCAAGGTTCAGCAGAAGTTACCCTACCAAGCCTTGGTCTTTCCCTGCCTTCCAATCAAAAATCAAAAGCAGAAAGACCAGAAGGGACAGATAGCAAAGAATGTAACAAGCAGACCCCAGAGCTTGGCCTACTATGCCCTAATCCCAGGAACATAGCAGGGAGAAGCCATGTATCCCCTCAAATCCCCACTCCAACTATCCTACAAAGCTAGGAGGCAGACTCTCAGTCTTCATAAATCAATGGCAAACCAGCATCCAGGGCAGGTGGGTCCTATATGTCATAAAAACAGGTGCAAACTACAGTTTTATTTGCTCTCAAGTCATTCCTCCATTCCCTAAAAGACAGATAAAAGAGGCACTGGCTCAAGTTAAGGTTCTGCCAACACAAGAATTTATAGCACCAGTCTCTTCAAATGAGTAAGGGAAGGGTTTTATTCCAGACTGCTTCTGGTCCCAAGAAAAAAGGAACATTGAGCCCTGTCTTAAATGTCTCTGAGGTTAAACAAATTCCTGGTAGTTCCCAAGTTCAAAATGATAACTCTTCAAAAACTTTTTTTCCCCTGTTCCTTCATTGAGCAGTAGTATTTGCTTTTTTAATAATACAATGATAACATCCAAAAAATTAATAACATCCATATGATAATCAAAAAAAAAAAGTTCCAGAAATCAGTACTTGTATCTAAGTAATATATGGATAGCTTTAACCCCTCTTCTATATTGTTGTATAAGATAAAGATATAATTTAGAGAAGTAACATATAATTGGATGTTATTCATTTTTGGATGTTATATTGGGAAGAATTATCAAAAAGGCAAATACTACTCCACAAGTTATAGTAAGCCTACTTTTTCTAACAGCTGCTCGCATTTTTCTAGCCATCAGCCTTACTGGCAAAAGAGGAACTTGTTGAAAGGTCAACTAGTTAGGCTTTCTCAACTCATATGTTCGCTGAGAAGGATTATGCCATTAAGTTAATTTCTGAAGTAGTATTTGAAATAATATCTAATAGAGATGACAAATTCACACTAATTTTGTGTACTGAGCTTGATCTCACTGCAAGGAAGGCCCCTGCAGAAGGGGCCTTTAACAAGGCAATAGTTTTTACCCTAAAACAATATGATGGATTTAGAAGACATCTGTTATTAAAAACTGGAGGTCAGTATTTGGCACCCATGGGTTATTGGATAAATTGGGTGACACACCATTGTTTGTACACAAATGTGAAGAAAATATAAAAAAGTTTTTGGAATCAGAGAACAAATCTATGGAGGTTGGGACATCTGATGCAATGATAGCAATGTACAAATGTGAGACATGCTCATAATACAGGTATAGTTATGACTCTTGTAATATTACTATTACTGAATTCCTAGATTAACTAGTTGCAGAGGGAAATATAACGGTTACACCAAGGGAGTGGTAAACTTTGCAGTTTGCATGTCATGTTCTGCTTTTTATGCAGGCAAAATGGAATGTTCTCTTAGAAGCATAATCTATGAGCATACTTAAACTATCAAGAGGAAAGATATGCATACATACATTAAAATTCAAGGATTTAAAAATAAAAATGTCTTCTTCATTTTTAGAGAAGGACCCTGTTTTGATTATAGATGGCCATTGGGAAGCCAAACATGAATACAGGGAATTATAAGGGCAGCTCGTTCTGAATGCCACTTTGTCTCTTGATCTTAATGATGCAGTATCTATCATGAAGGGGGTTAAAATACTGACAAGCAAGGTTTTAAATGCTTTTTTAACATTTGTTTTATTTTACTGTTTAAATATTGCATTTTAACTGTTCTCTCTAAAGCATTTCTGGCTTGAAAATTTCAACATTATTTTTTTACATTTTATATTTTACAATTTGGTGAATTTGGTCATGTCTTTATCTGTGTCATGTGGTTTTAAGATATTTAAGGACAGCTACAGTGGATATAAAAAGTGTACACACCCCTGTTAAAATGCCAGGTTTTTGTGATATAAAAAATGAGACAACAATAAATCATTTCAAAACTTTTCCCACCTTTAATGTAACCTATAATGTGTACAATTCAATTGAAAAATAAAGAAATCTGTTAGGGGAAAAAATATAAAAAATAAAAAATGTACAATATGCTGGTCGCAGAAGTGTGCACACCCTTAAACTGATACTTTTTTGAAGTACCTTTTGATTTAATTACAACATTCAGTCTCCTTGGTTACACACCTGCCATCAATTAAAGAGACTGATTAACCCCAAATAAAGTTCAGCTGTCATAGTAGGATTTTCCTGGCATTTACTCAGTTGCCTGCTACAGCAAAAGCCATGGTTCGCAGAGAGCTTACAAAACATCAAAGGGAAATCATTGTTGAAAGGTATCAGTCAGGAGAAGGGTACAAAAAATTTTCCACCGCATTGGATACACCATGGAACACAGTGAAGACAGGCATCAAAAAGTGGAGAAAATATGGGACAGCAGTGACATTATAAAGAACTGGACATCCCTCCAAAATTGATGAAAAGACAAGGCAAAAACTGGTCAGAGATGCAGGAATTTCTGGCAAGCAAAGGTTGTGTACTACATGTGACAACAATCTCCCGTATTCTTCTTATGTCTGGACTATGGGGTAGGGTTGCAAGACGGAAGCCTTTTCTTACACAGAAAAACACCCAGGCCTGGCTAAAATTTGCAAAACAATACATCAAGTCTTCCAAAGCATGTCGGAAGATGTGTTGTGGTCTGATGAGACCAAGGTTGAACTTTCTGGTCACAATTCCAAAAGGTATGTTTGGTGCAAAAACAGCATTTCGCATCACCAAAAGAGCACCATCCCCACGGTGAAGCATAATGGTGGCAGTATCATGCTTTGGGGTTGCTTTTCTTGAGCTGGAAATGGGGCTTTAGTCAAAGTGGAGGAAATTATGAACAATTCCAAATACCAGTCACTTTTGACCCAAAACCTTCAGGCATCTGCTAGAAAGCTGAAGATGAAAATGAATTTCACCTTTCAACACGACAATGACCCCAAGCATACATCCAGATCAACAAAAGAATGGTTTTACCAGAAGAAAATTAAAGTTTTGGAATGGGCCAGCCAGAGCCCAGACCTAAATCCAATAGAAAATCTGTGGGGTGACCTGAAGAGGGCTATGCACAAGAGATGCCCTCACAATCTGACAAGATTTGGAGCACTTTTGCAACAAGGAAGAGTGGGCAAATATTGGCAAGTTAAGATGTGCCATGCTGATAGACTCCTACCCAAGAAGACTGAGTGCTGTAATAATATCAAAAGATGCTTCAACAAAGTATTAGTTTAAGGGTGTGCACACACAACAAAGTATTTGCTTAAGGGTGTACACACTTAAGCAACCGGTGTATTGTACGTTTGTTTTTATATTTTTTCCCCTAACATATTTGTTTGTTTTTCAATTAAATTGTGTAGGTTATAGGTCACATTAAAGGTGGGAAAAGTTTTGAAATGATTAATTGTGGTCTCATTTTTTTATATCACAAAAACCTGGCATTTTAACAGGGGTGTGTAAACTTTTTATATCCACTGTAAAAAAATGAGACCACAATAAATAATTTCAAAACTTTTCCCACCTTTAATGTAACCGATAACCTGTACAGTTCAATTGAAAAACAAACAAATCTCTTAGGGGAAAAAATGTAAAAAAAAAAATAAAAATAAGCTGGTTGCATGAGTGCGCTCACCCTTAAACTAATACTTTGTTAAAGCACCCTTTGATTTAATTGCAGCATTCAGTCTTCTCGGGTAGGAGTCTATCAGCATGGCACATCTTGACTTGGCAATATTTGCCCACTCTTCTTTGGAAAAGCGCTCCAAATCTGTCAGACTGCAAGGGCATCTCTTGTGCACAGCCCTCTTCAGGTCACCCCACAGATTTTCTACTGGATTTAGGTCTGGGCTCTGGCTGGTCCATTCCAAAACTTTTATTTTCTTCTGGTGAAGCTATTCTTTTGTTGATTTGTATGTATGCTTGGGGTCATTGTCATGTTGAAAGGTGAAATTCCTCTTCATCTTCAGCTTTCTAGCAGATGCCTGAAGGTTTTGGGTGAAAAGTGACTGGTATTTGGAACTGTTCATAATTCCCCCCACCTTGACTAAAGCCCCAGTTTCAGCTGAAGAAAACAACCCCAAAGCATGATACTGCCATCACCGTGCTTCACCGTGGGGATGGTATTCTTTTGGTGATGCAAAGTGTTGTTTTTGTGCCAAACGTACCTTTTGGAATTGTGGCCAAAAAGTTCAGCCTTGGTCTCATCAGACCATAACACATTTTCCCACATGCTCTTGGGAGACTTGATGTATTGTTTTGCAAATTTTACCTGTGACTGGATGTTTTTCTGTGTAAGAAAAGGCTTCTGTTTTGCAACCCTATCCCATAGCCCAGACATATGGAGGATACAGGAGATTGTTGTCACATGTAGTACACAACCAGTACTTGCCAGAAATTCCTGCAGCTCCTTCAGTGTTGCTGTAGGTCTCTTGGCAGCCTCCCTGACCAGTTTTTGTCTTGTCGTTTCATCAATTTTGGAGGGACATCCAGTTCTTTGCAACATTACTGTTGTCCCACATTTTCTCCACTTTTTGATGACTGTCTTCACTGTGTTCCATGGAATATCCAATGCTGTGGAAATTTTTTGTACCTTCTCCTGACATACCTTTCAACAATGAGATCCCTTTGATGCTATGTAAGCTCTCTGCAAACCATGGCTTTTGCTGTAGTAGGCAACTGAGTAAATGTCAGGAAAATCCTACTAGGACAGCTGAATTTTATTTGAGGTTAATCAGTCTCTTTAATTGATGGCAGGTGTGTACCCAAGAAGATTGAATGCTACAATTAAATCAAAAGGTGCTTCAACAAAGTATTAGTGTAAAGGTGTGCACACTTATGCAACCAGCTTATTGTAAGTTTTTTATTTTTTATATTTATTCCCCTAACAGATTTGTTTGTTTTTCAATTAATTTGTACAGGTTATAGGCCACATTAAAGGTGGGAAAAGTTTTGAAATGATTTATTGTGGTCTCATTTTTTTATATCACAAACACCTGGCATTTTAACAGGGGTGTGTACACTTTTTATATCCACTGTTGGTCAGTGTTTAATTCAATTCTAGTAACGTTACAGTTGTTTAGGAATGAAAACACTCAACTGATTTATTAAAATCTTTCCTGGGATCCTTGTCGTGGCTAATGTTTTTTTCTGAAGAAGTGGTACTACCTGATGACCCGTTATCCACTGATGTCTTGAAGTCAGAGAGGAGGGCATCCATCAGGCCTAGAGGAAGGGGAAAAGTCTGGTATTTGGGCTGATAAAGGGCTTCCTATTGCAGGAAATCCCAGGTGTTATTTCTTCAATAGAGAAGACAATCAAACATCTACATTTATGGAAAGCATACAGAACTGTTTTTAACAGTCCATTATATTGAACAGTCAGATTTTTGACCATAAAATTAAACCTGGATGTATTGACTCATCAACTTACATGCAGGAGCAGTATTAAATTATTTGGGATGATTGCCTTTTCTTGGTGGTTGTGCAACTATGGAATTAATATATACAATTCAAGAGATGCTGAATGATAGAAGTGTGTGTGTGTGATGCTGTGCGATAGACGTGTGTGTGTGTACGCGCGCGCGTGTGTTGTAATGATCTCAAGCGCAAGGTTGTTTTCCTTGAATTTGAAATCATTTCTTTTTTGGTTTTGTGCAAATGTATGTCCTTTTTTATATAATAATTGGAAATGCAAGGCTGATTTCCTTGGTTTACAATAATTTTTGTGGTTCTGGTTTCAACATTCGATCATTGTACAGTCTGTGTTTTTGTTTGACTATGTGATGATCAATAATTTTCATTTGTGATTGTACTGATATAAATAAATTGATGTATATAAAGTAGACAAAGGAGAGAGGAGAGAGAGAGTACATTAGCATGATTCTCAAACAAATAGCTGTATAATTTAGAAGCTTTTGGGAACAAGGACCTTGAACAAAGCTTAGGAGCCTAGCACTAAAGAAGTCCATACTTAACTAAGAATCAAACCTAGACCTGTCATGTCACAATTTTAGCTCCTCTGTCGCTGAGTTACTATAGCATCAAAGATTATCCCATGTATTTTAAAGCAAATACTCTCATCCATATATAGGTTCATAGGTGTATACTAGGCTAACAACCCCAGGGCCTTTATAAGCTTAACCATGCTTTCCAAATATATCTGAACATTTTTGGCACCTAAGGTTATTTTAAAGGGCATACAAAGGCTTTCACTTAGGTGGTCTAGTATTTACAGGATGCCTCTCTTTATTAGAGACATAGATGCCAGACCAGGGGTAAATTTCCTATTACCCATCCACTAGTCCAAATTATGCTTGAATTGAGTTAAGAACAACTCTTTTTCACATGAATTGGAAGCCTGCTCCAGAGAAGTAGTAGTCTCTGAGGCATATACGCCCCTTCAACATGTCCTGTTTATGTCACAGACGAGATTTAGGTCCCTATGTTTGGTATTTCTGATGTTCTTTGCTTTCAAAATGTGCAGCAAGTCCATCAGAGCAGGATAAGAGTGAGATCAAAACATTCATTGTAGGCCAGGCACAGATCACCTCTCAGCAGTCTGTCTGAGACAGAGTACAAGGATATGGCTTTCTGGTGGTCTGAGCAGAACATGTTTGCACACTGCATTCTTTTTGTAAGGAACCTCTGCGGACATTCCAGTTGTATGTAGCTGGTCAAGCATATACCAGAGGGGTACTGTACTCAGTGATTGGTCTGAGGGCTGAATACAGTGGAACAGTGGCATCCTTGGACCTAGATGCCATACCCTTGCTTAAAAGTTGTACAACATAGAATGATTTTCTAACTACCACAGACTCATGATGGTCAAAGAACAGGTTACTGTCTATATGTGTTCCCAAATCTCTGACCACTGGATCTACTTTTGGCAGTATGTTGTCGAGTGCAGTCATTTCCAGGGCTAGCTGTCTTTCCAAAAGATACTATTATGCATTTCTTAGCAGTGAGTTTTAGACAGTAGCTTTGGCTCAAGTTATTACTCTGTGTCAGGCCTTCTTGGAGGGTATTTGTGTTTTGGGGGAAATTCTGTGACTGCACCTAGTTTGTCATTGTCTACAAACTTGGTCAGCCAGAGGCCTTTGGCAGTGGTCTTGACTTCAGAAAAGTAGATGCATATGTCACACACAACAGAAAAACCTTTAGAACAGAGGAAGTGCAACTGTGTTTTTTATTTAACTGTATTTATCTTTTTTAAATATTTGTATTTGTCCAAGGTAGTTCTGGTTCCAGACCCTTTTTCACCAACACCCCAAGCTCACTATGGAGTACATACAGAACTAAAAGCAGAAACACTTTACAGTATAGTTCATATAAAATAAATATAATGTATTAATAATAAGCAATAACCCAAACCATGGGTGTGGGGTGCAGCCTCCACATTAGGAGGCCAGGAGCCTCCTATGAAAGGCAAAGTGAGTAGGAGTGCTTATGTAGTCTGAGCATGACATCACATCATGCACCATCTGTGGGCATTCAGTCATGTAAGAATGAGAACCTCTTTATCTGTTGTATTTTAATAGACCCAATATGCCGTATTATAGACATAAATAGCACTGTTGATAATGTGTCCGCAGTCTGTGAAAACCCTGACTGAAATGATCTTCTTCAGTGGCTTTAACATTGTGCTACAGAACTACAGTATCAAATGCTTCTTTTGTACAATGGCTAATGGAACAGTTTAAGAAATTATGCCAGTTTTTTTTTAAAATGTGTGTCAAGTTTTGTGGGGTGGGCCCTCTGTTGCTCACTAAGCAACGGATATCTCCGTCTTAGTGTTAGCAGCTTACTGCCATCCTCCTCCCTTGGTCCTTCCAGCACCTGTGTGACTAGTCAAAGACTAGTCATCTAGGGGTGGAGTCAGGTCTTCATCCTTTTGCACCATGGAGCCAGCTATCCAGATGCTTCATCTTTTTCTGCAGTGTTACAGTGATAGTTTCATGAAGTTCAGTACTGAATTACATTCAACAAACTAATCTGGAACAGTGGTAAAAACATAACTGTTCAATATGATGAAATATTGGTCATAGGGAAGACAGAAGTTTTATTACTGATTTTAGATAAGTGAGCATTTTGATTTATACTTTCTTTTTTTAAAATTCAGGTCTCTTATGCATTGCATTTATTTAATTTTTGCTTACTTGTATGAGTTAGTGTTTATTTGGCATATACATTTTGCAGACTTGTGTCATGTTTACTGTATCCCTCTGTTATTGAACATAGTTTGGCTATGTAGTCATATTGCTCTGACAGAACTTCAGACTACCTCTCTGTAGCATTTAATGCTGTCTGAGATCCATTGCTGGACAGTTTTATTTTACAGAACATTATATTTCACATTTTTCTATTAGAATATATCATTGAGCACAAATTCAGCTTATTAAGCCTGGTCATAAAGCTGATATACAGTCTGCTGCGTCTTACACTATATAGTTTTGCTATTCTTTTAAATCTTAGTACACAAGCTTATTCTACTCATAGATGTAATTTACCAGTATAGGTTTTTCACTTATTATCCAGGTAAACCCACTAGGTACAAATGACTGTTTTTGGGGGAAACTTGTGAGTGCTTCGTGGATGAATGGCTTATTAACATTCACACAGTATTTAAGTGAAGACTGGGAAAAATTACTATGGGAGGTATTTGTTTAATGATGCTGCTTTTCAGTGAACCTTGATTTTTCAAGCTCATTCTATAAAATGGTTTTAGATCTATATAGTTATCTGTTTATCCTGAGTCTGTGCAACCTCACAGTATATTATGAGTTAAGGGGTGCAGGGATGAAGCCATCTGACTAGGGGTATGGAGGACCCTACGGAAAATAAAAGTGTAGATTCATTTGATTGAATTTGTGGTGATATTTTACTGCTTAAGTGTAGCATATCCTGATATGAGGAGTGCAAGGGAACTTACCACTGCAAAATGGCTTTAAAAAAGACTCCTGTACACCTCAAGATATACAGCTCAAAGAGTTTCCATTTGGCCAAGTACAATTCCCTGATGCTAAACTCCTCAAGTAGCATTTTCTGTAGGAAATCACTGCCAGATTTTCAGAAGATGCTATTAAAGTAACAGGACTGCTGTCTGGAAGTTAGGAATGTAAACAGAACATTCAAAGGTACTAAAGCTGTCACAATTAGTATTTATTCAGTAGCTAAAAATGCGTGCATTACAGAGTACTGTAAAGTAGTTACTACACATTACTTATATTGAAGTTTAAGATGATTTCACAAAGTTTAATTTTTTTACAAGTTGTTGTAGTGTTATAAAGAACAAGAGTATTCACTGTCACCTGTATATTGAACACTTTTATAATGCTTGATGAGTTCAAATGATGTAGACATACAATACCAATGGAATAATAATATCAACGTGAACTAAAAGTTCTTATTATATACAAGATGTTGTTGGCTCAGGTCCATATTACTTTGTCAAGCCACTGTGCAGTAATCCATGGCTCAACAAACTCAATACATTGACTCCTGATCAAACAAAACTCACAGACGGGTTTTACATGGGTCCTGAAGGGGACAAGTTCAGCATTCCTCCTGTTCCCACCATTTCCAGCAGGTCAGTGCACTGGGAATCAATTAAAGGTCTTTGGCAAGCCATGTTTCAGAGAATAGCAGCTTGTCAGAACTCATTTCTTCATAAGAATCAATACATCTATCCGGTATTGTAGGAACTGTAAATGATTATTCTGTGTAAGAAACTGAGGTGTATGATATATTAGTTTACAAGGATAGGTGCAACATACATACAAATATTTAAAACACGGGCATTAATGCCCTTCTAGCCTGCCAGTATACCAAAACACTTGTTCCCATAAGAAGTATCCAGGCTGTTCTTAAAAATATCTAAACTAGTACTTGCTTTAATGTAATTTGGTAGTCTGTTCCATGCATCAGCTACTCTGTCAGAGAACCAATTAGTACACTTCTCATTCCTACAGAATCTTCTACACGGGTTGCCTAATAATTCTCTAGTACTTTTTGATAACCCCAAACATTCCCAGATGTAGTTGTCTCTAAATGCCCTGTATACCTGAATAAGATCTCTTAGATATCTGTAAGAAACACTGTACAAGTTCAGATATTTTAGTCTTTCATAATAACTTAAATTTTCACATCCATGAATGCCCTTGGTATATTTCCACTGTAGTCTTTCCAGTTTACTCATGCTTGTTTTCTTATAGGGTTTCCATATTTTTATTCCATACTCAAGTTTAGGTCTGATGTAACTAACAAACAATGACTTCATTTTTTTTTTGTTTCCTAGACTTTATAAACTTTTTAGTACAACATATAGTTCTATAATTATCATTAACCAATTGGTTGACATGATTAGAAAAACTTATCGCTGAATCTACCCATATACCCAAGTCCTTAAATGAGTCTACAGTTTCAATCACTGTGTGCTGTATTAAATATTCGCATTTCAGTTTATGTCTCCCAAATATCTCATGCTTAGCTTTTGATGTATTTATCAGCATATTATTCTCCTGTGCCCAAATAGTCAATTTAGTCAAGTTATTTTGCAGACATGCCTTATTTGTAACACATGTAATCAGTTTACCCAATTTCAGGTTGTCTGCATATAGACTGTAGAATACCTCAGATGAAAAAGTTAAGTCTGAAAGACACAATCTAAACAAGTAACGGCCTAGGACAGAGCCCTGTGGGACACCCTGACTGTAACCAAGGATTTCACCTGTCCAGTTGCTGTATGATACTTGCCATGTCCTATTTGTAAGCCATTCAGCTATCCATCTTATCAATAGTACATCAATACCTAGTTGTACTAATTTATTGATCAGTGTTTTGTGTATGATCCTGTCAAATGCTGAAGTTAAATCTGTATGAATTACATCACAGCACAATTTTTCATTCGTAACTGTTATTATATTGTTGTAGAACATCATGTTACAGGTGGTAATAAATCTGTTTTCAGCATATGCATGCTGATATATGGTTTCAAGTCCCAACCTATCCAGTTTACCCAATATTACGTTCTCCATTATTTTTCCACAACATGAAGGTAGACTTAAAGGTCTGTATGAGTCTGGGTTTGCCCTACTCCCCTTTCCCTTAAAGACGGGTTTAATAAGCGCATGTCTCCAATCTTGAGGAATCTCCCCATATTTATATGACCTAGTGAATAGTAGATATAATGGTACTGTAAGTTCTTGCTGAAGTGTTCTCAGGTCATTGTTACTAATTCCGCCTTCTCTCTGTGATTTGTTTGGATCCAGTTTGCACAGTTCTTTTTCAATATAATCTAATTTGATTCCAGTATGTGGGGTTATCTTGATGTCACTAGGACAAGTTATCACCCCTTTTGTGGTGCCAAACTGTTTTGCATAATATTTTGTAAATATATCTATAATCTGTTGCGTCTGAGAATAAGTTTTAGAATCTGCATACAGTTTATCAATTTGTGTGTCTTTTCTCCTTCCATATCTTATGTATTTGTAAAAAGGTTTCCTATTATGCTCAATATCATTATATAAATTTTCTTGATCTTGTCTCACACTATGCTTAATCTGTTTGTCCAGCTTGTTTATTTCAGTTTTCAAAGTTGTAGTTTGACCTCTCTTTCATTTCTTATATTTTTTGTGTCTCATCTTAATCAGATATCTTGTTCTTATGGAAATATATCCCCTTGATGTTGTATGCCTAGATCCTGATGTTAAACATTTTTTGATTTTTTTGCAGTCAAACAATTTCTCTTTCAAAGCTTTCCACATTCTATCTACAGTTTTTCCACTGAACACCTCACTCCAGTTAGTTTTACATAGTGACAGATGTTCTTCGTGTTTCACTATTGCAGTCATCACACTTGGGTTATCTGCCTGCAGATAGCCCTCAGTCAGCCCGAATACCAGAGATATTTCTGCATTGGTTGCTGTCGCTCCAGGACTGATGTCAGGATGTCAGGGGTATAAAAACAGGCAGCCTATGCCATTATATCAGTCTTTCTTGCTGAGAAGCCCAAAGCAGAAGCAGTTCACACGAGTGCCGGTCAGCCCCTACCAGTGTTTTCATTTCCAAATTGAATCATCCTGAAGTCTTCTAAAGCTAAGTACCCATTGGGGATCCTTTTTTCTTGCTCTAACCGATGTCAGAAAAAGTTAACAATGGTCTCACCTGTGGAAAGCAAATACCACACCAAGATTTCCATTCTTACTGCGTCACCTGTTTAGGCCCAGACCACAACTTTCCTCGCTGTAGGTTTTGTGCTTTGTTCAACTCCCAAACTATTCGTCGTCGGGCCCTTTTTGTCACGAAATACTTTCGCTCTTGATCTCCGTATTCCGAAATGGCTTCGGTAAACCATCCGACTACCGATCTTCTGAAAAAACGTAAGGATAAAGACAGAGACAGACTGCACAGATCCAAAACTGCCGACAATGCTTCTGCTAAGCTAGTCGCCAGTTCGCTGGTACTCAGTGAGGCACTTTTGCAGCCCCTGATGCCCGCTTCAATGGATTCACAGGCCGCTACCAAGACCTGTTCGGAGTCCAGTATGCTGCGAGACTCTTCTTTGACTACGGAACCTGTGGATGTCTGTACATTGGATGGGTCTAGAGCTGCTGAGCAGGCACCGGCTTCTGAGGAAGTTCTTTGCATTACTGATACTTGACACAAACCGACAACTTCTTTTGCGTCTTCAGTTTTGTCTAAAGCCACCGAGTTTCTAAGGCCAAGAGTACGACCTACGCCTAAAAAATCTAACGACCCAATCTCAAGCACCTGCTTCTTTGCCACATTCTCAAATGTTTAAAATGACAAAAGACATGATCATGCTGATTAGGGGAAGCCAGCTTTCCCCTTCTAAGAGAAAAAAGGACTTGACCCCAGCAGCTTTAATTGACCAAGAGTCCGACGATTCTTGACGTTTCTGAATATGAAGACATGCCTTTATCTGCTTATGAGGATTCAGATGCAGAGGAATCCATTCCCTCTGCTTCCCCTCCAGAGGATTTTTTTTTTTTGGTGAAACCCTTCATACTTTAAGAGAGCATTTCCACTGGGAATGCCAGGATTATCCTCAGTCCAAAAAGTGACTCAGAGAATTTTTAGATTTGCCACAACATAGACCCTTAGCTATCCCTCCTGTTCTGGATGTTGTGGATGATGTCTTTATGCCATCCAGTTTGACTCCTGATACTTTACCCCCTGCTCCAAGGAAACCAGACTGGTACTACAAAGTTCCTGACTCTCACAAATTTCTTTTCAAAAATCCTGCTGTTGACCCAGAGGTCATTTCCCAAGGGCCTAATGTTATAAAGGCAACTACAGCTAAGAATCCCACCCCTTCAGACAGGGATTCCCGAGCTTTAGACAGATGGGATAAAAAAGTATACACCTCTGCAACTCTAGCCAGTAGGGCATTGAACTGCCAGTTTCACATGCTGAAATACCAGCAACATATTATGGAACTTATTAAGCAAAAATTATTTACCTTTACAGACTGGGCAGAAAATAAAGAATTACAGGAGCTTATGCATTCTGCAAGCCAAGTCAGCAAGCATAACTTGCACTGTGGGTTTGACGCCCTAGAAGCATCTTGCAGGGCAACAGTCACTGGTTCTGTACTGAGAAGGCTTGCTTAGTTTAAGGAACAGACCTTGCCAGACCATGTCAAATCAAAATTACTAGACGCCCCTTTGAATAAAGACAGTATGTTTGGCACCAAAGCAGAAGAGGTTCTAAAAAAGATGGAAGAAAAAGCTAAGTCTATGCAGACAGTCAAAGATTTTTTGCAGGTGCAGCCTCCAAGATTCAGTAGGCATTGCCCTTTGAAACATTGGTCCTTTCCAGCCCCCTCAAGGCCATCTCAAACTAGACCCAGGGGAAACAGACCCCCCCAGATTACAATCTCAGGGTATGCAGAGATCTAAGCAATGGAGTACCTCCACTTCTAAGACAGGGAGTGCTAAGCCAACCCCTTACGGAAAGAATTCACAATGACTTGTCAACCCCATGCCTCACCTCTGCCCAATTGCTCATGCCCGTAGGAGGAAAACTTGCCCATTATGCAGAAAACTGGACCTCCATCACCAAAGACTGATGGGTCCTCAACATTGTATCGCAGGGGTACAAATATTAATTCCACACACTGCCATCCCCAAAAGGGTTCCCGGACCTTCCTCCAAACCAGTGGGCAGAGGCACAAAACCAAGTTCAATCCCTGCTCTCCATAAAGGCAATTCAACCTGATCCTGCAGAACAGATAGGTTGAGGGTTTTATTCTAGAGTTTTCCTGGTACCCAGAAAAGAGGGCACTTGGCACCCAATCCTAGAGCTTTCCTTTCTAAACACCTTCTTGGTGGTACCAAAATTCAGAATGCTTACCCTTCATCAGCTTCTTCCTATGCTGTCCAAAGAGGCTTGGCTAGTCACCCTAGACTTAAAAGAAGCCTGTCTGCACATCCCTATCAGGGAATCATGCAGGAAATATCAATGTTTCAGGGCAGGATCTATGCATTATCAGTTCTCTGCACTTCCCTTTGGCTTATCCACTGCTCCCAGAGTCTTCACAAAATGCCTGGCACCAGCCATTGCCTATTGCAGACAGAGAAACATTCAAATATACCCTTACTTGGACGATTGCCTGATTCAGGCAGACAGTCAGGAAAAGCTGATGCAGCACCTGACATTTGTAAAGAACCTTCTAAACTCCCCTGGGGTACACTATCAATGAAAAGAAATCAAAACTAGTACCCAGTCAAAAGATTCTATTCCTGGGAGCAAGCTTGGACACAGCCTCCCAGATGGCATTTCTTACTCCAGAAGAACAAGCCTATCTAACAGGCTACTTCACTCAAATGGCCACCAGAACCCAGCTATCTGCAAGGAAAATCCTGCAGGTCCTAGGGTTTATGGCTTCCTGCATTCTACTAATTTCATGTGCCAGACTGCAAATGAGGAAACTTCAGTGGTACTTAAAAAGTCTTTGGTGCCAACATTCTCAGGACCTGGAAACCACCATACCTATCATACCTTGTCTAAGGACAGAGTTTCTTTGGTGGGCAGCAGCATGCAACCACAACATGGGCTTCCCTGTACACAACCCCCCGCCGCCCAGACACTAACCGCAGACGCATCAGACTATGCTTGGGGGGGCACATCTGGGAGACAGGTGCATTCAGGGGCACTGGAGCCCAAGTCAAATTCATCTGCACATCAACCAAAAAGAGATGCTAGCTGTACAGCATGCCCTGACAGCTTTCAGATCCCTTCTCTTACCTGGACCCCTGCTAATAAAAACAGACAACACCACAGTTTTGTGGTACATCAACAAACAGGGGGGAACCCACTCTTACCCACTCTGCAGGCTAGCCATGACTCTGTGGAACACAGCATTGGACATGCAGATCCATCTGCAAACTCAATTCCTGCCAGGCAAACAAATCTCTGTGGCAAACGACTTAAGCAGTAATTTCCTAGATCCACACGAGTGGCAATTAAATCCCAGCACTTTCAGCCTGTTAACCCAGAAATGAGGGATAACAGAGGTAGACATTTTTGCCTCCCCTACAATCACCAGATCAGCAAAGTCTGCACCAGGACACCACACAGCAGAGCATGGAAAGTGGATGCCCTATCCTTCCAGTGGGTAAACCTCTCAATGTATGCCTTTCCCCCTCTGCGTCTTCTTTCAAAAATACTTCTCAAGATAAGACAGGACAGACCAAGGGCAGTCCTGATTGCTCCAGACTGTCCATGCCAGCACTGGTACCCACTACTGCGCAGCCTGTCACCGGTGCCACCATGGCATATACCTCAGATCCCAACCCTCCTCACTCAGCAGGAGGGACAGATCCTGCATCCGCAACTGCAAACCCTGAACCTTGCAGCCTGGCTTATTCCTTGAATTCTCCCCCAGTGACTAGCCTAAGCAAGTAGGTACTGGACGTCATTCTGGAAGCCAGAAGACCCAGTACAAGGAAATCCTATGCTGATAAGTGGAAAAGGTATTGCTCCTGGATTCAATCTAAAGGAGCAGACACTGCTCTGCCCTCCTTACCTCTAATCCTGGATTACCTAGCAGATCTACTTCACAAAGGCCTTTCCCTCTCTTCCATTAAGATCCATGCCTCTGCCATCTCGGCTCATTACAACACTAAGCCACCTGTCTTCTCTCACCCTCTCGTCAATAGTTCCTGAGAGAGGCCAACAATTTAAGGCCATCAAGGAGAGCACCCACCCCATCTTGGGACCTTAACTTTGTACTGGAAAAGCTCACGCTCCCCCCCTTTGAACCTGCAGAGTCAGTAGAGTTAGAATTCCTCTCCTGGAAAACACCCTTGCTTCTGGCCATCACTTCAGCTAGAAGAGTGCCTGAGCTACAAGCGCTTATGGCTTTGGAACCCTTCATTATTTTTCATGTTGACAGGGTCTCCCTCAGAACTCGCCGTACTTTTATGCCTAAAGTGGTGTCCAGTATAGCTCTCAACCAATCTATCCATTTACCAACCTTCTTTCCCAATCCTCAAAATAAAGGGGAAAGGGTCCTGCACTCTTTAGATGTGCACAAACAGCTCAAATTCTACCTTGACAGGACTAAGCCCTTCAGAAAATCTGACCAGCTACTACTCAGCTTTGCACCTGGGGCAGAGGGCAAGGCCATATCTAAACAAACTATTTCCAAATGGATAGCACACTGTATCCATTTCTGGTACAAACACCATGGGAAACCAGCCCCTCAGGGGGTCAGAATATATTCCACCAGGACAACCTCTACCTCTACAGCATTCCTCAGGGGAGTCCCTACCAGGGACATTCTGGAAGCTGCTACCTGGAGTTCTGTTCATACCTTCACCAAGCATTACCACCTGCCTATCTTTTCCAAATCCAGGGCAGATTTTGCTACAGCAGTCCTGCAGGGCATACTAGCCAGCCCCATCTCTTCTTGACTGCTTCCACACATTCTTCAGCTTTGGGAATCAACCCAAGTGTGATGACTGCAACAGTGAAACACGAAGAACATAGTACAGTTGTGTACACTTACTATAAATGTAGATGTTCAAGTGTATTCACTGTTGCAGTCCTAGTTTCCCACCCTCCAACCCCCATCTCTCTCTCTCTCTCTCTCTCTCCTTCTCTAAATGTATTACTCACCCCTTACAGGGTTGTTGGTATTTACTTTTTACTGGTGGTGTTTTTTCCACCATAACTTAGCTCCCTATTTGAGGCAAGAAAAACTGATGTAATGGCGTTGGCTGCCTGTTTTTATACCCCTGACGTCCTGACGTCAGTCCTGGAGCGACAGCAACCAATGCAGAAATACTAAGTCTCTGGTATTCGGGCCGACTGAGGGCTACCTGCAGGCAGATAACCCAAGTGTGATGACTGCAACAGTGAATACACTAGAACATCTACATTTATGGTAAGTGTACGCAACTGTACTTTTTGCTTCCATATAATATGTAATTAACGTTCTGTGCATTGGCTTAGATTTCAGTTTGGCAGAATTCTCTACCAACAAATTGACCTTTATAACCCCATGATCATTGCACATCAGTGGTGGTAAAACTTGACTTGAAGTTACAGTGATTTCTTTGGGAACACAACAATGTCTAGTATGTTCCATCCCCTGGTAGTTTTTGTACAATCTGAAGCAATTGTTGTTCCTGGACTATCTGAAGATCTATTCTGAAAGATCGGCACAATTGCTTCAAATGTATGAGACTTGTAAATTAAAGCTGAATGCAAGCACAGACGTATAAGTAAGTGGTGGATAATGATTTATGGATTAACAGTTACTTGGTCAAGAGGGATTATAGGATGAGAATTTAAGAGTAGTAATCCAAAAAGATAAAATATAGCCCTTTGTACCTGTGTACTTTCAGTTTTTATCCATTAAGAAGGGCATTATATATTGCTTATCTCATAAGTAAGGACATTGCCTCAAGAAAAAAAGAGGTTATAACCCCTCTGTACTCTTCCCTCATCGGGCCAGTAATAGAGTACAATGCTACCTTTGGTGTGTTCCTTTGGAAACACCTGCAGCAATTGGAGAGACCATAAAGGTTCCTTAGAAAGAAAATTCAGGGTCTTCAAGAACTGTCTTATGCAGACAAATTGAAATAATTGACACTTTACTCTGTGCTGTATAGACTGCTCAGAGGCAGCCTGTGCCTTGCATATAGAACAATCTCTGATCCAGCTTTAATGGAAATGCTGCACATTTGCAAGTCAGATGGCATACGGGTCATTCACTCAAAGGACCTTAACCTGGCATGTGACATCAACAGAACTTGTTGGAGAGACAGGTTTGTCTCACAGAGGTTGCCCCACCTTTAGAAAATGCTTCATATTCATGTTAAACAAAGCCCCTTGTTGGTCCTATTTAAGCGTAGTTTGGACAACTGGATGGGTAACCGGAAATTCACCCCAGGGGTTCCACCTGTGTCCCGCTTGGACAGGGGAAATAGGTGCTGATTTTAGTGTCTGCTTGAACCAGACACCCTTGGGAGCATGGGTTGAACATGGCTAGGCTTGTAAGGTCCCTGGGGCCATTAGCCTAGTAACCTCCTATGATCCTATGAAAATAAGGTGATGTCATTTTGAGCAGGGAGCATGTATGAATGTTTAAGATTAAAAAGAATGAGAGTAAATGGGGATGGTGAGTTGAAAGTACGAGCCATACTGACTCTGCTTTATTGGCTAATTAAGACAATTTTTATTGCTTTAAAAAGAGTGGAAGAAGAAAGACAGCATATTGAGTTCCTCATCCTGTGTTGGTTCTTCTGATAGGTAATTGAAGTAGCTTGAGGCTGAAGTGGGGCATGATATGGACTTCTAGAGACTGTGAATAGATGATGTTAATAATACTGAGAAGAGGTGGATGTTATAATGAAACAAAGTATGATATGAATTAAATGTACTGTTCATGTCAAGTGGAGTATTAAAAGGCCAAATAGTTTAAGAGAAAGTCAAGATGATATTGCAGTCAAAGCAGGAGTACAGTAATGACAGGAAATTTTTTAAAGTGAATGTGCAAGAATGTATATAAAATAAAGATGTGTACAAAAATGCTGTGGGGTGTTAAAAAGTGAATATGTGAGAATATGTATAAAAGTGTGATGTGTGTCAAAGGTTTCACTCTTTGGGGGAGTCTTAATTCTGATAAGAATGGCAGAAAATAAACTGAAATACATGTAATATGACATAGAAATGACAAAAGGTAAATAAGCAGACATGGTTAGATTTAAATGGTAGGTGTGACAGTTGGGGTTATTGGTTGATTTTCAGTGTAACATTGCAGTGGAGCATTACAGCATGCATTTTTATGTTTGCTGCTGGAGGGATTTGGAGTAAGAGTTTGGAAGCACTGCAGTATAAATAGAGGTTAAGAACAACAGTGTGTTGTATATATACATTTGTAAATTGAGAAGGATAGTGAGTATAAATTGATTTAGAGGTGTGGAATACGTAAGGAGAATTAAAGGATATTAAGGAAAATTGCATCTTTCACTCCAAATGAAAGGAATATTGTATATAGGTTAGGTTAATAACAGCAAAAAAGATGTGTAAAAAATATTTTTTTCAACAGGTTTCAAGGGGTGAATTGGATTTTTCAGTCATCCTTCTCCAAGTTTGTTAAAGGTTTTTACACTACATCAGCACCTTTGTATAAAAAGAAAAGTAAACATACAGCAAACTTCTGGCAAACAGAAGACTTGCATTCAGAAACAATGGCAAGGATACCCCAAAGAGAAAGGAGGAGCCTCCCATAAACAGTTTCCAGTGGGACTTCCATCCTCCCTTTCAGGAGTTTCCTTCTCATCTACCAGATCAGACTTCTTTTTCCTTTCTGTTATTCAGCTTCTGCTAACTCGGGGTAATAAAATCTGTGCTGTTCTACTTTTTCTGGCATGGAATGATTTCTATACAAGAATGTCTCTGGTACCAAAGAAAGAAGCTTCATGGAGAACAGTCTTGCAGCTTTCCTTTCTAAATCATTTTGTGAAATTCCCAGAGTTCAAAATGTTATCCCTTCTTACCACTGATTCTCCCTTTCAGTTTTGTTTAGTAATTCTTGATTTAAAGGATGCTGATTATCATATTCCTATAACCTTGGATTTCAGATGTTTCTTAAGGTTTTCTGTTTCTGAATCACACTTTCAGTTCTCTGTGTTACCCTTTAGATTATTAACTACTCCAGGAGTGTTCACAGAGTGTCAAGCTGCAGCCTGCAACATATCCACATTTTTTTTCTTTATTTAGATGACTTGTTTATCTTTACAGTTTGTTTCAAAATGTCTTAAATTTCTCACCTCGGCAAGAGGTCTCCTTCTCAGACTGGGGTTTCAGGAGAACATTACAAAGTCCAATTTACTACATCTGACAGGATTGTTTTATGGGGTGTCTTGTAGATACCTCACTTTAAAGAGCTTTTCTTCCAACAGAAAAAAAGTAGTTATGTGTCTAGATTTATTCCTGTGTATTTCCACTCAGTCTAAGACTTTAGCAAGGGGAATTTCTCAAGATAATAAATTTCATGGCATCCATGATTCTCGTGATTCTTAAAGCCAGAATGTACATGAGAAAGATCCAATGGTACTTAAAATCTGTATGGTCCCAACATCAACATCCCTTGACTTTCTAGATTCCAGTTTTGAGATTTGTAAAAAGGGAACTGCTTTGACGGCAATATTAGTTTTATCTGAATCCAGGTCTCCCATTTTCTCTTTCATCTCCAACACAGTCTGTAACTAGAGATGCCTCAGACTTTGCCTTGGAAATCATTGTCTGTGGTTGTAAAAGTACAAGGTCTTTGCAATAGATAAGACAGACCAAATCACATAAACATAAAATAGATGTTAGCAGTCATGCTCTCAACTCTCTGAATCATTTATGGTCCCTCAGCTGTTATAAGTGATTACAGACACCACCACAGTGATGCAATTCATAAACAACAGATATGTTCAGATTAACAATGGTAGCCTGGAATCTAGTAATTCAGCACAGTCTTATTCTACTTGCATTTTTCTTCCTGTCAAAGTGGCAGACAAACTGAGCAGGACTAAGACAGAACCCCAAGAGTAGAAATTGAATCAGGGGGTCTTTTGGGTGTGATTTAACTGTGGGGAACACCTTAGCTTGGTCTAGTTGCCCCCATTTACAACAAACAGCTAGAAACATTATGCTCCAAGATTCCTTTCAAAACAGGCCTGGGAAACATGTAGATTTTCATTTCCTTGGTCAGGGATGTTCCTGTATGCTTTTTCAACCTTTCCACTGTTATTGAGGGTCATTCTGAAGATTCAGAGGGACTCTCCAAACATCACTGTGGCAACTCCCTTCTGGCCCAGGAAACAGTGAAGCTTCCTCATAGACTGTACCTACGGACACAAGACAAGGGTTGTTTATACACCCCAACTTGAATTGATGTCAGCTAACTTCCTGGATGACAGAGTTCTAATACCTTTTAGACACCTAATTTCTGAAGATTTCCAGCAGATATTAATGGACACAAAGAAACATGCTGATAACAAGTCATAAATTACTGAATGGAAAATATTTTCCAGTCAGTGTCATGATAAGAGCCAAGACCATTTTAAGGCTAGTATTTCCCTGGTTCTACAATATTTGTTTGAGTTACTATCCTCTGACCTTTCTTATTCCTTTATCAAGGTTCATTTGTCAGCCATTTCTACATGTCTGCCCCATGGATCCCCTCCTTTCAATGTATTTTATGTTAAAATGTAGATTCGTAGATTAGTATGAGGCTAACTGCCCTTGTGGGCCATTTTAAGCCTAGCCAATTAACCCATGTGAGAATCAAACCCTATACTTTGTGTTTGTAAGGTGAATATCTTAACCATTATGTGTTTTTGAAGGGGTTCTATACACATATCCACCTAGAAAATAAGTGATTCCTCCTTGGGAACTAAACTTTCTGTTTAGGTCCTGGAAATGTGCCTCACTGTACTATATGAAGCGAGACATGACTGAGCCAATTAAATCTTGCTCCATTTGAACCAACTCATTAGGCTGATTTGAGGTTCATAACATGGAAAACAGCATTGTTGATTGCTCTGGCTTCTGCAAGGACTATTTTAGTTGCAGGCATCATCGTGGGTCAGTCTTATCTCATTTTCCACAAAGATAGGTTTCCTTGACAATTAATCTTTCTTTCTTTTGTGCCTAAAATAGTAGCTAAATTTACCTTGACCCAAGCTTACCATCTTATCATCTTCTTTCCAGTACCTAAAAATGATCATAATCTGGATATCCACAGACAGCTCAGATATTATCTTGACATAACTAAAACTTCAGAAACTCCGATCAGTTATTCATTTCTTATGCACACGCATGCGTGGACACACACACACACACACACACACACACACACACACACACACACACACACGAGCCCCCTACCCACACAATGGTATTCATGCTCACACTCAACCCATTCATCCACACACACACACACACACACACACACACACACACACACATGCACACACGCACCCCTAACCTAACTCCTTACTACCCCCTACTGCTACCTCCCAGGCAGACACACACTGTCACATGCAGCCTTTGCATACTGTCACAAACATACCCCCTAACACTACCTTACGACTAAACTCCCCATCGCTTACTTCAGAAATGGATGAACATGGCTGTTTGGCAGTCTTCGTTACCTTGAGCAGTCAGGAGCAGCCATGCTAAGTTATGTATTCCACTACTTGCTTGTCTGCATAAATGCCTTACACAGGCAGTTCCAGAGGAGAGCACATGGCTAATTATCATATGACTCTCCTATGAAGCATCTAGCATGGCTGCAGGAACAGTCCTCTGTGGTGCTGCACATCTTTATACAAAAGCACCATGGTAGTGCTGTCCATGAATTCCAAAAGGTTTACCACGAGATCTTTTATAATATTTTTGCAAGGATTTTATTTTTAAGATAAATGTATAAATTGCTGGACTGGCTAGGTTGTAGCATGTAGAAGACTTGGTGTTGCTAGGGGTGATTTTCAGAGAAGCTGAATTTGTTATACTAAGAATGAAGAGAATTTGAATATTTCTGTAGTAAATTGAGGCACTTTTTTAGAAAAGCATGGTTGGAGTTCAGTATTTACAGCTGGAGCTTTAGCTGGCATCATTTTTAACTACTAAGGATATTTTAATCTTTTTTAAAGAAGAAAGTTGGTACTTGTCTTTTTTTATGTGAGGTTGTGTCCAAGTAAAACAGACTGAGGTTATGTGTAATGATGTGCGTTACTGGACTTGATGCTGAAGAAATTCACAAGAGCTTCATATGAGCTATTTTGTGTGTTGATGGTTAATGGTTGATGTGGGTTAAGTAAGTCACATTTGGTAATTGAGGTCCGTAGGAGATAGTGAAGATAAACATTCTCTCCAATGTTGTGGGTCTCTGAATAACAATGATTGCCTTTGCTCATAATAGTCAACTTGTGTTGCTTTGACTGTAGTTCTCACTTTATACGTAAGATTTGAGTACATTATATGGAAATTCTATAGTTCAAAGCTTTCCATATATCCCAGATTTATGTGTGCTGTTTTCTAGTGTGTTAATTTGTGTAGTCAACAGCAGGTACCTGTTTTTATGTTGAATATCATTTGGTTAAAATACTACCGATACTACAATTAAACTGAAGCAAATATTTAAAAGCAAAGAAAGTAAACAAAAATAATAAAAACAGATACAATTCAAAGGAAACTGTCTTTTTATCAGAAATGGCCAACTGAGAACTACATTTAATAAATGTCAGATCATAACCAGAATGATTCATTTTCAATCAAATGTCTAGCATAAGAATGATTATATTTGCATTTGCTTGCATGACTTATATCCTGAAATTGGGTATTTACCTTTATTAGTATCCAATTATGAATAGTAAATGAAAATGAAATGAAACTTGTCGTCGTTATTGTTTGTAGCTAACCCCAGATGTAAATCACCAGTCAAAATAAGTGTGCAGAAATACAATGTCTTCAGCTAAACTTTACTTTCAAGTGTTGCCATTTTTGATTTAAGTTGTTATGTATGTAAAAGTATCCCTGACACCCAGTAAAGTTCGGTGGCATGAAGGTTCACAGCACAAGGGGTTTGTGGGCAATTTGTTATCATGGGAAGCTGGGTAAGCTTTTGTCCTGCCTCATCATCATCATAATTGTCAGCATTACCTTGTAGTCAAATTTGTGGGCGGCCACGGTGGTGCTGCCTCACAGCAAGAGGTTTTCCTGTTCGATTCTCGGCTGGGGTGCCTTCTCTGCAGAGTCTGCATGTCCTCCCTGTGGTCGCGTGGGTTTCCTCCGGGTGCTCCGGTTTCCTCCCACATCCCAAAGACATGCTGTAGGTGGATTAGACACTCTAAATTGGCCCTAGGTGTGAGTGTGTGCATGTGTGTGCCTTCTGTGGAAGGTTGGGCGCCGGGCTGGCAACTCAACACTAAAAAACTCCACTGCCAATCATGAGCGGACAGGTGATCCGCTGTGGCAACCCCTAACTGGGAAAAAGCTGAAAGAAGAAGAAGACCTTGTAGTCAAATTTGTAGCAACAACAGCAGCAGCAAGAAAATGCCTTCCAGCATTGACAGGTGAAAAAATTTAAGAAATTTTGACAGGAACCAAGTCACAACACTCAACAGTTCTGGGAGACCTTCAAGATGAGTATGAAGTCTCTGAATCAGGTGGCAGGTTGTGCAGTAATGCTTCAGATATTGCAAAGACAGTTTAGCTTGGTAACCTAGTCTGTGTGTTGCAGCATTCACTTTTAAAGTGGTGGTGAGATATATCAGTGAAGACCAAAATATGCACAGCTTGATCACTACTTTTAACACAGTCTGTATCAAATTGAATTATTAAATGAAAGCAAGAAAGTTGTTTTTTTGCAGCTGATTCAACCAGGAAATGCACTGCCTGTGCAGCAAATGATTTAGGAAATTCCCAGAAGATGACATTTGGTATAACTTATGATGGAACGCATGCTTGAACAGCAAAAAGCAGTTCAGTAATGTATATCTAACATGATTCTGCCAATGGAGATGTAAACATTAACCCCAGTAAGTATTGTCTAAAGGATAATCCTTATTACGGTTCTGAAATGTTTGGAAGAGGTGCTTCATTAGTGAGTTCTGGTGGCACTCTCCCCTGCCTAGCTATATCACTGAACTCACTTAAGCAAATCGAATTGAAGACTCTGGTTATGTATTGCTGTCATCAGTAACATGATTACTCTGCACTTTGCTGGTAAAAATTTGAAGCATTTCAATATGATGAGTTAGGTGTACAGATTTGCAAACTAAAACAAGTGGATATTCTCCTCAGCCTATGTTTAAAGGCTATAAAGAGGTGTTCTTTAAGTAATGTGGTTTTAAACATCAGACTGTTGTCAGTGAACATTAACTCACAAGCTGGTAACACAGCAGAGAGAATATTCACTACTGTTCTGTGGCAGTCTGATTCTGTTTAGGATGGGATGTTTCGGGAATTCTTTGGCTCATAACTTGCTGACTCAGTTTTAGCTGCTATTGAGCTTTTTTCTGGTTAATTGGGTAACTTATTTAAATCAGTTTGTTTGTTTTCTATTGTTTTTTATATATATATATATATATATATGTATATGTATATATATATATATATATGTATATATATATATATATATATATATGGGTCTACTTTCATACACCGAACGCATTTAATCACCGACACACATCCCGACCCCAAACAACCGACAACACACCACACATAATCGCAACATACCGAACAACAAAACACTGACACAAAATACGCCAAATACACAAGCACACAACAACACATCCACTAACCTAAACCTAAACCCTAACCCTAACGTCCGACACTATCGCACACTTCACCTACCTGCACCCTAACCCTAACTCACTTACCCACCCCCTAACCCAAGCACCGGACACCATCGCACACTTCACCTACCTGCACCCTAACCCTAACTCACTTACCCACCCCTAACCCAAGCAACACCATCGACACTTCACCTACCTACACCCTAACCCTAACTCACTTACCACCCCTAACCCAAGCACCGACACCATCGCACACTTCACCTACCTGCACCCTAACCCTAACTCACTTACCCACCCCTAACCCAAGCACCGACACCATCGCACACTTCACCTACCTGCACCCTAACCCTAACTCACTTACCCACCCCTAACCCAAGCACCGACACCATCGCACACTTCACCTACCTGCACCCTAACTCACTTAACCCGTCCCAAAACTACAGTCCCTCACTATCACACACTTACCTAACCCAACCCTACCTCCGACACAAACACACACTCACCTGTCCCACAGCGAACCCGACATCCCACAATTTCGCACACTTACCTGACCGATCCTAACTCCGTCACTGTCGCACACTCATCATGTAACGATCGCACATTTCCCTTGTCGGTCTTTCCGCTGTCGGCGAATCTCCCTGTCGGTGAACCTACCTGTCGGTCGTTTAGTCTCCTCTTCCCGCGTGTCGGCGAATCGTCGGTTCGGTCTCCCGAAGTAGACCCATATATATATATATATATAAATTGCATATGTATATATATATGTATATATATATATATATATATATATATATATATATATATATGTATGTATGTATAAATTGCAATTTATTCATCTACTTTTACTGTATTTGTGTTTCTTCCTACTTTATTACTGGGGGCATAGGCAACAACTCTGATCTGCAATATATAACAATAATTATCCTCTTTCTGTGTTTTTAAACAGTTTTTTGAGTGTATCTGCTTTATTTTCTGGAAAAAAAAATATGTATATATATATATATATATATATATATATATATATATATATATATATATATATATACACACACACACACACACACACACACACACACACACACACACACACACTTGTTTTCTGCCTTTCTAAGCTAGTATAGTCCAGTTTTCAGGTTAGTGCTGAATTCAGGGCTGTGTTAAAAAGCTCTGTGTTTGCCCATACCTTACTTGGATAGAAGGAAGTTTCTCTTTTCACCTGTGAGAGAGGGGAGCTTTGAACAGTCTATCTGTCCCTGGAGGAGTGGTTTGAGCCCAGAAATTAGTAGTTTATTGGCCATTTTGGGCTAATTTCTCTTTCATTTCCCTGCTATAAATACCATATTTGCCCGGTTTTGCACGCCGGGCAGCACCAGTTAGCTAGGGTAAAACTATTCCCGGCTCCACAAAGTTTCCTCTTCAATTTTTCCCTTGGAACTAGACAAGCTTTCAACTTAAGTACACAAGCCATTCATTTCTCAGCCCGGCACTTGCTTAAAACTTATAGCAGGCACTTATAAACCCTAGCACTAAACCCTCCTGTACTGTACAGAAGGACAAGGCTCTCTATTTGACCTTACCAGCCATCCAGTAAAACAGTTCACTGTACCTATCCAGGCATGTTCGAAGGGCAGTTTTAGGTGTACTCTCCAGTCCAACTGGTGAATCTGGGCATTTTGAGGCAATGTTACAACTGCCTCATGTACACAGACAACCCCCTCCTCCTACCACCAAACACTAATACGTGCGAGAGATACAGTTATACAGCCAAACTAGAGGCTAAGCTCTCTCAACCCAAGACTGGATCAGACAGTCAAGAGGAGAAGGGAAATACTTGCATCACACCACCAGTCTTACATAGACCCATTAAACCAGGACCGGCAAAAAACACACATAAATACATGGAAACATACTTGTATGCCCTAAATAAAAATCTGCAAAACCAACAGAGACCTCCAAAGCAAATATCCAAGCAACCTCCACCCCCCCCAACACAAACCATGAAACGCATACTTTACAAAACCAATGTGCCATACAATCACAGCCCTTAAGGCAAAATAACATACCCAACATACTAGTAATAGGTGACTCTATAGTCAGGCACACTGACGTCCCACTCACTAGGCTGAATAATAAGAAGGTTACTGTTAGCTGCTAGTCAGGTGCCAGGATCCGCCACATAACACAAGCACTCAGGTCACTCCATGACAAGTACAAATATGACTCTGTCATTGTCCATGTTGGTGTGAATGACCTGAGCCGTACCTCCCTGGACTACATGAAAAGAGACATGGAAGAGCTCTCTAATCATGTAGCCCAGGCCGGTATGACCCTGACCCTGAGTAGCATCCTGCCCTCACCAAGAATGATACCACGGTATAAAGAAAAAAATCTCGATTTCAACAATTGGCTAAGTTTCTGGTGTCATTCAAAGGGGATCCAGTGTCTGTCCGCCTGGGATGACATACTCGACAAGCCACGCTGCTTCGCTAGAGATGGCTTGCACCTGTCACCCTTAGGCTTTTGAATACTTGCCAAGGCTCTTGCCACCCCCATAGTGCCTTTTTTAGGCAAGGCTCAAAATACAAACCCACCACCGTAAATAGCACAAGTAACAAAAAACCGAGGGTAATGCTACTCAATGCCAGAAGTCTAAACCTCAAAATGCACACACTCGAGGCACTCCTCAGTATGGAGAAAATTGATATATGTGCAATAACCGAAACCTGGTTTAAGGCTGCAGAGAGCACCCCAGTACTACCAGGCTACAACTCATACCATACATTTTGGCCACAGAACCAAAACTGAAATACAAAAGGCGGGGGCGTATCCATATTCATCAAGGATACCCACACCTCCAGGTTAGTGGCACAGCACAATGCTTCAGAGATCATCCACATGCAACTAATAATGGGCAAAACTGCAATTCAAATTGTAGCTTGCTACAGATCACCCACCATGTCCAAGGACCCCCATTCTGCATTTCTGGAAACACTGGGAAACATAAAGGTCCTACCAAACACCCTAATATTGGGTGATTTCAATTACCCAAACATTAACTGGGAGAACTACTCAAGTACTAACTCCCTTGCCCAACTTTTCCTAGAATTTATAAACTCAAATGCCCTGGTTCATCTGGTCAACACTCCCACCAGAGGTGACAACATATTGGACCTGGTCATCACCAACATGGGCGACCGGTGTTCCACACCAGAGGTCAACCCCTTGCAGGTTAGATCTGACCATAAACAAATCACTTTGGATATACATATTCCGCCCCCACCCCCGGACAAGAAAGCCACCATGAAAAACTTTTCAGAAGCAAACTGCACGTTATTTAAGACCGAGGTGGAAAGTTTCAAAGCTCCTATGCTGAAGGATAACACTGTCCAAGCTGCAAAATCCTTTACTAATGCATTCTGCGGGCAGCTACAAGAATGCATGGATCATGCCATCCCATGCAAAACCAACACTCACTCCTCCAAGAAAAGGAAACCGGTCTGGTGGACTCCTGCCATAAACAAGCTATACAACAGAAGGAGGAAACTAGTACAGAAAAGAGTAAAATCTCAAGAAGGGAAGACATCCCTGATCAGTATCAGCAAGAAACTACGATCCCTCATAAAATCATCCAAGGCGAGCTTTGAAAGAAAAATTGCCAAGGACTACAAAGATAACCACAAGGCATTCTTTAGCTATGTCAAGAATCTAAGTGGCAATGCTCTGATCTGCTTGGAGTTAGTGCAGAATGGCACAAAATACACTGAACTGACTGATATCGCCAACATCCTGGCAGACAGGTTCAGTGCAAACTTCACCCCCCTCTCACCCTCAAAAGGGCCCATAACCATACCAGAAGAATGTAGAGTTCCTGAAATCACAGACACTCAGGTTAAAACAGCCCTCTCCAAAGCCAAAAACTCAGCATCAATGGGACCGTATGGTGTCCCAGGCTGTGTCTTACACGAGCTCAAAGACGAACTAACCCCTCACCTAAACACACTGTTCAAACTCAGCCTCTCCACAGGCTACATACCCATAGAGTGGCGCACAGCAACGGTTATTCCGCTCCACAAAGGTGGAGCCACAACAGACCCCGGGAACTATCGCCCTATAAGCTTGACTAGCTTGGTCTACAAGGCTATGGAGCGCATCATCATGGAACTCATGAACAGAGACATTGGGAACCTGCAAACACTGGACCCTACCCAGTTTGGCTTTGTTAAGGGCAGATCATGCTGCCTAAACCTGGTGGACTTCTTTGAAACAGTTACCAAGGCTATAGATGAGGGAAAGGTGGTACACACAGCCTACCTAGACCTCTCTAAGGCCTTTGACACCATTCCCCATTCTGGTATTATAGACAAGCTTACCAGCCTGAACATAAACCCCTATGTCACAAGATGGGTTGCCAACTAGCTCACAGACAGAACCCACATGGTGGGAGTTGCGGGAGCTAGGTCTGTCTCTAAACTGTTTACAAGTTGTGTTCCCCAGGGCTTAGTCCTAGGACCCCTCCTATTCGGCATATACTTCTCAGAGGTACAGGCAAGCACAGGAGGACTGTGGCTGACCAAGTTCGCAAACGACTGCAAACTAGGGACTATAATTGACTCTCCGGCTGACACAGACATCCCCCAAAAGGGTCTCACTGAGATGGATACCTGGTGTCAAAATCATGGCCTCAAGCTAAATGCCAAAAAGTGCATAGTCATCCCCTTTGGAAAAAACAAAGTACCCACAAACTACCACATAGATGGTAGTCCCCTAAATGCAGAAGACGTAATAAGGGATCTAGGGACCCAAGTAGATAGTAATCTCACCTTTGATAATCACATTACCAAAGTGGTTAGAAAATCTTTCTACGTGTCCCACCTAATCACAAAAGGGTTCGCATCCAGATCAAAAGAGGTCATTGTGTCCCTCTACTCATCACTCCTCAGACCCATCTTAGAGTACAACGCCCCATTTGGGATGTACCTTACAAGACACCTGCAACAGCTGGAAAGAACACAGAAGTACCTCACCAAGAGGATCAATGGCCTCAAACAGATGCTCTATGCAGCTCGACTGAAGAAACTCCAGTTGTACTCGGTTGCATACCGCCTACTCAGAGGTGATCTCTGCCTGACATACAAGGCCATGTCTAACCCAGAATTGATGGACATGCTCCACCTAAAGAAAACCTTATCCCCTTGAGCCACATGCTCTAGGGATCTAAACCTCACCACAACAATAAATAGAACGTGCTGGAGGGATAGATTCCTGTCCCAGAGACTTCTCATGCTTTGGAACAAGATCCCAATCTACATTAGGCAGAGCTCCTCACTAACACTCTTCAAAAGAAACCTTGATGAGTGGATGGGAAACAGAAAGTTTACCTTGGGAATCACTTCAGTTGCTCTGCTGGACAGAGGCACATGGAACTAATCTAAGGGGACGGCGAAAGCCAACACATTCTGGCTAGGCTTATAAATGCCTTCGGGCAGATAGCCTAGTACCCACCTAT
Source organism: Protopterus annectens (assembly GCF_019279795.1). NCBI lineage: Eukaryota > Metazoa > Chordata > Ceratodontiformes > Protopteridae > Protopterus > Protopterus annectens. The sequence goes on along the minus strand of NC_056735.1, from coordinate 1,852,534,408 downwards.
GCACCTATTGGAACTGCTTGCACTAGTATATATGTTAATTTGCTTGCAAAAACTAAACTGTTGATGTGCATGTGACAGCTGGCTAATATCTCACTAGACAGCTACCAGTAATGTGACGTCCCCCACTTAAGACCTGGGCCAGTAATTAAGGAGCCTCAATCCTCACCACTGACTTCAGTATGGGTGCATCATGGAAAACACCAGAGCACAGAGCACATAAGAGTAAAATTCCACAGTTTCCCTTAAGACCACAACAGGAACATGCCCTATTTTTCTGGGACTGGACTGAATACCTCTGTCCACCCGAAATGTGATCCCTTATCATACACCTCAGAGCAATGTGTTCCAGTTTAAGACCTCTGACTCACTCACACTCAAAGTAAATTTAAATCTCACACACTCAAACACTTATGGGAAGCTTGACATAGATTTTCAGATGTGTCTCCCTTCAGCAGTCTCTTTTATATAGTCCAGGTTAACACTCTCAATTGTCTTATTTTAACAGTCAGCTGTTTAAAAAGTTATTTTTCCTGTCAATCAGCTGTTCAAATAATCACCTAGCAACCAGGAACAGTCTAATGACATCAACTACTGTTCAGCTGATTCTTTACAGACAGTTTGTATTTTAGAATCTCCCTCACAAATATGTGCAATTAGAAATGTATCAAAGCACTGACAAATTCTTTAAACATTTTGTATAACTAGGGAGATACTCAGCATTTTAAAAACTTATTTACATTTTCACAATTAGATATGGTGGCATACAAGTTAAGCTGAGAATATACACAAATCTCCTGCCAAACATGCTAACACACAACAGTGTTTCATTTTCTTCACATTTCTCCCTCCTTACAACTCAAGCACGATTTTCAAGTGACCTTTGAAAACCAATGCTTGAGAAATAGGGTCTACCTGGGGATATTAACCCACTCCTCTCCTGGACAATCCATCTGCATTGGCATTATTAACCCCACTGTGATGTTGTATGTTCATATCATATGCTTGCAATCCAAGATTCCACCTCAGTAACTTGGCATTTTGCTTATTGACCCTATTAAGCCATGTTAAAGGGTTATGATCTGTGAGTACAATGAATTTTCTCCCATAAAGATAGGGCTGCAGCTTTTGTAGTGCCCACACTATGGCCAAACCCTGTTTTTCCAAGGCTGCATAACACTCTTCTCTCGGTTGGAGTCTACGGCTCATGTATACCACTGGGTGCTCTTCCCCTTTGTGGAGACTTGACTAAGTACAGCCCCCACCCCATAATTTGAAGCATCTGCCTGTGCAATAAATTCTTCATTGTAATCTGGGCTGGTTAACACAGGGGGTCCTCCCAAAATCTCCTTAAGTTTATGGAATGCTGTTCACAATCTGTGGTCCAAACTACCTTGTCCAGTTTATTCTTCCTAGTTAGGTCAGTAAGGGGTGCAGCTATGGTACTGTAAATGAGCAGAAATGTCCTATAGTACCCCGCTGTCCCTAAAAATGCACTCACTTGTTTCTTAGTCACAGGAACTAGCCAAACTGGAATAGTTTCTACTTTGATAGGTTCTAGCTTAATTTTACCACTTCTAAAAGACAGTCAACCTTATCCACTTATAGCAGCAAAACAAAGTAAAAGCAACGATCACCAGGGCTGTAGAAATACTGTTTTAATAACAATAACTGGTAAGCACTTTCGTGAAACACTTCACCAGACCATCACTCATAGTAAAAGACAACCATTCTTAAAAACATAGAACAATAAAACAATTAACAAATCAGCTTTTAAAATCAATTAGTGTAACAGTCTTCTGGTTCTTAAGTAGGGTTTTAAGGGAATACTATCATTTAAGCCAAAATTCTTGTCTGCCTGCAACTTTAGGCTCCATTTCAGTTCCTCATATTCTGTTTTGTTAAGCAGGCTGCCTCCCCTAATATTTTCATGTAGGATGCTTAATACCATACATTCAAATGTGTGACCTTCTTTGGCTTTATTATGTTTATTTAATGCATTTTTATTAACATCCCTTGTAATGTCTCCTATATGTTCCAGAACCCTGTCCTTTAATTTCCTACTAGTCATACCTACATAAAACATGGACATTTTTTAACATGTTGCCAAATAAACTAAATTAGCTGTGGTACAATCAGCATAAAAACTAACCTCATACTTTTCCCCACTAGTTAGATGAATAAAGAATTTTTTTTGCGATGTAGGGACAGGCTTTGCAGCCTCGACAGGGAAATGTGCCTATCCTATTTGAGATATTAAGTCTTAATAACTTTTTTCCAGAACAGAGTCTTTGTTTCAGTGAGGGACCATTCTTAAAGGCAAATGATGGACTTTGACCAACTATACGTATAATTTTTTCATCCACCAACAATACCTGCCAGTTACATCTAACTATTTCACACACTGTACCTATATTACTTGCATATGTCAAAGAAATTCTGAGTTTAGTATCTGTAGTACCAATAGTGGTACCTCCAGCTATACCTTGCTCAGAATAAAAAGGTCTTCCTATACTATCTCTCAGCCCTTTAACCTCTCTTAAAACTTCATAAACTTCTTCTTTATATCCCCTTCCAACAAATTTCTTACTTAGGTTATCAAATGCCTTATTCAGTTCTTCTAAATCTGTATGCAACCTAGACATTCTCAAAAATTTACTTTTAATACAACATTTAAATGCACACCAAGGATGCATACTTGAAAGATGAAGCTTATTATTCTTCCAACAAGTTTTCTAAACAATCGGGTACCAAACCACCCAATGAGTCCTTAAATATATTCACATCTAAAATTCTATACTTGAGGTTGAATAAGTAACTGTAAACCTTAAAAACTAAACTGTTTACAAGTGGCGTTCCCCAGGGCTTAGTCCTAGGACCCCTCCTATTCGGCATATACTTCTCAGAGGTACAGGCAAGCACAGGAGAACTGTGGCTGACCAAGTTCGCAGACGACTGCAAACTAGGGGCTATAATTGAGTCTCCGGCTGACACAGACATCCCCCAAAAGGGTCTCACTGAGATGGATACCTGGTGTCAAAATCATGGCCTCAAGCTAAATGCCAAAAAGTGCATAGTCATCCCCTTTGGAAAAAACAAAGTACCCACAAACTACCACATAGATGGTAGTCCCCTAAATGCAGAAGACGTAATAAGGGATCTAGGGACCCAAGTAGATAGTAATCTCACCTTTGATAATCACATTACCAAAGTGGTTAGAAAATCTTTCTACGTGTCCCACCTAATCACAAAAGGGTTCGCATCCAGATCAAAAGAGGTCATTGTGTCCCTCTACTCATCACTCCTCAGACCCATCTTAGAGTACAACGCCCCATTTGGGATGTACCTTACAAGACACCTGCAACAGCTGGAAAGAACACAGAAGTACCTCACCAAGAGGATCAATGGCCTCAAACAGATGCTCTGTGCAGCTCGACTGAAGAAACTCCAGTTGTACTCGGTTGCATACCGCCTACTCAGAGGTGATCTCTGCCTGACATACAAGGCCATGTCTAACCCAGAATTGATGGACATGCTCCACCTAAAGAAAACCTTATCCCCTTGAGCCACATGCTCTAGGGATCTAAACCTCACCACAACAATAAATAGAACGTGCTGGAGGGATAGATTCCTGTCCCAGAGACTTCTCATGCTTTGGAACAAGATCCCAATCTACATTAGGCAGAGCTCCTCACTAACACTCTTCAAAAGAAACCTTGATGAGTGGATGGGAAACAGAAAGTTTACCCTGGGGATCACTTCAGTTGCTCTGCTGGACAGAGGCACATGGAACTAATCTAAGGGGACGGCGAAAGCCAACACATTCTGGCTAGGCTTATAAATGCCTTCGGGCAGATAGCCTAGTACCCACCTATGAACCTATTGGAACTGCTTGCACTAGTATATATGTTAATTTGCTTGCAAAAACTAAACTGTTGATGTGCATGTGACAGCTGGCTAATATCTCACTAGACAGCTACCAGTAATGTGACGTCCCCCACTTAAGACCTGGGCCAGTAATTAAGGAGCCTCAATCCTCACCACTGACTTCAGTATGGGTGCATCATGGAAAACACCAGAGCACAGAGCACATAAGAGTAAAATTCCACAGTTTCCCTTAAGACCACAACAGGAACATGCCCTATTTTTCTGGGACTGGACTGAATACCTCTGTCCACCCGAAATGTGATCCCTTATCATACACCTCAGAGCAATGTGTTCCAGTTTAAGACCTCTGACTCACTCACACTCAAAGTAAATTTAAATCTCACACACTCAAACACTTATGGGAAGCTTGATATAGATTTTCAGATGTGTCTCTCTTCAGCAGTCTCTTTTATATAGTCCAGGTTAACACTCTCAATTGTCTTATTTTAACAGTCAGCTGTTTAAAAAGTTATTTTTCCTGTCAATCAGCTGTTCAAATAATCACCTAGCAACCAGGAACAGTCTAATGACATCAACTACTGTTCAGCTGATTCTTTACAGACAGTTTGTATTTTAGAATCTCCCTCACAAATATGTGCAATTAGAAATGTATCAAAGCACTGACAAATTCTTTAAACATTTTGTATAACTAGGGAGATACTCAGCATTTTAAAAACTTATTTACATTTTCACAATTAGATATATTGGCATACAAGTTAAGCTGAGAATATACACAAATCTCCTGCCAAACATGCTAACACACAACAGTGTTTCATTTTCTTCACATTTCTCCCTCCTTACAACTCAAGCACGATTTTCAAGTGACCTTTGAAAACCAATGCTTGAGAAAAAGGGTCTACCTGGGGATATTAACCCACTCCTTTCCTGGACAATCCATCTGCATTGGCATTATTAACCCCACTGTGATGTTGTATGTTCATATCATATGCTTGCAATCCAAGACTCCACCTCAGTAACTTGGCATTTTGCTTATTGACCCTATTAAGCCATGTTAAAGGGTTATGATCTGTGAGTACAATGAATTTTCTCCCATAAAGATAGGGCTGCAGCTTTTGCAGTGCCCACACTATGGCCAAACCCTGTTTTTCCAAGGCTGCATAACACTCTTCTCTCGGTTGGAGTCTACGGCTCATGTATACCACTGGGTGCTCTTCCCCTTTTGTGGAGACTTGACTAAGTACAGCCCCCACCCCATAATTTGAAGCATCTGCCTGTGCAATAAATTCTTCATTGTAATCTGGGCTGGTTAACACAGGGGGTCCTCCCAAAATCTCCTTAAGTTTATGGAATGCCTGTTCACAATCTGTGGTCCAAACTACCTTGTCCAGTTTATTCTTCCTAGTTAGGTCAGTAAGGGGTGCAGCTATGGTACTGTAAATGAGCAGAAATGTCCTATAGTACCCCGCTGTCCCTAAAAATGCACTCACTTGTTTCTTAGTCACAGGAACTAGCCAAACTGGAATAGTTTCTACTTTGATAGGTTCTGGCTTAATTTTACCACTTCTAAAAGACAGTCAACCTTATCCACTTATAGCAGCAAAACAAAGTAAAAGCAACGATCACTAGGGCTGTAGAAATACTGTTTTAATAACAATAACTGGTAAGCACTTTCGTGAAACACTTCACCAGACCATCACTCATAATAAAAGACAACCATTCTGAAAAACATAGAACAATAAAACAATTAACAAATCAGCTTTTAAAATCAATTAGTGCAACAGTCTTCTGGTTCTTAAGTAGGGTTTTAAGGGAATACTATCATTTAAGCCAAAATTCTTGTCTGCCTGCAACTTTAGGCTCCATTTCAGTTCCTCATATTCTGTTTTGTTAAGCAGGCTGCCTCCCCTAATATTTTCATGTAGGATGCTTAATACTATACATTCAAATGTGTGACCTTCTTTGGCTTTATTATGTTTATTTAATGTATTTTTATTAACATCCCTTGTAATGTCTCCTATATGTTCTAGAACCCTGTCCTTTAATTTCCTACTAGTCATACCTACATAAAAACATGGACATTTTTTACATGTTGCCAAATAAACTAAATTAGCTGTGGTACAATCAGCATAAAAACTAACCTCATACTTTTCCCCACTAGTTAGATGAATAAAGAATTTTTTTTTGCGATGTAGGGACAGGCTTTGCAGCCTCGACAGGGAAATGTGCCTATCCTATTTGAGATATTAAGTCTTAATAACTTTTTTCCAGAACAGAGTCTTTGTTTTAGTGAGGGACCATTCTTAAAGGCAAATGATGGACTTTGACCGACTATACTTATAATTTTTTCATCCACCAACAATACCTGCCAGTTACATCTAACTATTTCACACACTGTACCTATATTACTTGCATATGTCAAAGAAATTCTGAGTTTAGTATCTGTAGTACCAATAGTGGTACCTCCAGCTATACCTTGCTCAGAATAAAAAGGTCTTCCTATACTATCTCTCAGCCCTTTAACCTCTCTTAAAACTTCATAAACTTCTTCTTTATATCCCCTTCCAACAAATTTCTTACTTAGGTTATCAAATGCCTTATTCAGTTCTTCTAAATCTGTATGCAATCTAGACATTCTCAAAAATTTACTTTTAATACAACATTTAAATACACACCAAGGATGCATACTTGAAAGATGAAGCTTATTATTCTTCCAACAAGTTTTTCTAAACAATCGGGTACCAAAACCACCCAATGAGTCCTTAAATATATTCACATCTAAAAATTCTATACTTGAGGTTGAATAAGTAACTGTAAACCTTAAAAAATGTGTTGTCATATTAAGGAATTTAACAAAATCAAGTAGATCCTGTCTCTCTCCATCCCACAACAAAAAGAGGTCATCCACAAATCTTTTGTAAAAGACTACCTTCTTTCCATAGGCCTCATTTTTATAGATATAACTATCTTCCCAGTATGCCATAGTCAGGATAGCATAGCTATTGGCAATGCTGTGCCCGTAGCTACGCCTAACCTTTGAATAAAAAAGTTGTCTTGAAAAAGAAAGATATTATTATCCAGTACTATACTTAATAAAGAAATCAATAAATCCACTTCTGTTCTGTCGCTACCTGTTTCCAACATTAAAAATGTCTAACAGCTTGCAGGCCATATTCACTGGAAGGTCTGTACATCTAGGGTCACTATCCATAGATCTGCTTTTCATTGATAGCCTTCAGTAAATTTAAATAGACTAGCCAAAAAATCTTCTGTATCTTTAAGAACCTCTGGAGCTCTGTTAAGAACCTTCTTCAACCTATCATCCACATAAATTGATATGGGTTCAGTTACCCAACCTTGCCCAGCTATAATAGGTCTCATTGAAGGTAGTGTATTATATTTACGGATCTTGGGGAGCCCGTTCATAACAGGAATAACAGAGTCATCCACAGTAACATATGAATACAGATCATAACCTAATCTACCTGTGACTAATAATTCATATAACTCACTATTAACATCGACAATCTTCTTAACTGCTAATGAATCAATTCTAAAATATACATTACTTTCTGATAAATGTTTCTGTATAGATTCAACATAAAAATTTTCATTCATCACTATAATCGCACTGCCTTTATCGGCAGGGCGTATGCAAACTGAATCAAGTTCATTCAATTGTTTAAAAGCTAAATGTTCATCAAAAGTTAAGTTATAGAAACATTTACCCTTTTGTGTCTTGTCATGAGTCAAAACTGTGAGATCGTTTTCATGAGTCAAAACTGTGAGATTGTTTTCACACAAGTTTAAAAAAGGTTAGGTCAGTAAGAGGTGCAGCTATGGTACTGTAAATGAGCACAAATTTCCTATAGTACCCCGCTGTCCCTAAAATGCTCTCACTTGTTTCTTAGTCACAGGAACTAGCCAAACTGGAATAGTTTCCACTTTGATAGGTTCTGGCTTAATTTTATCACTTTCCACTCTGTGCCTTAAGTAAGTGACTTCTGCCATACTCACTTGACACTTACTGGGTTTAATGGTTAATCCTGCCCTACGTAATATATATAAGACCTCCCTCACATGTTGGTCTGCAAATGCCTATAGCATAGGTTTCAATGTAGAATTTAACCTCTCCAAAAGACCATTAGTCTGGGGATAGCAGGGGGTATTCTTTAGATGTTTCACCCCACAACGCTTCCACAGACAAGTCAGCAGGTATGACATGAAGTTGGTATCTCGGTCAGTCACTATTTCCCATGGAAAACCTATGAATATTCCTAGCAAAGCATTTGCCACCTTCTCTACCTCAAAAGACGACAGAGCCACCACCTCAGGGTATCTGGTAGCATAGTCTACTACCAGCAAGATGCATTTCTTTCCTGTAGGGCCACTCTCTGAAATGGCTCTTAGATAACAGGCGAAGGGATTAACAGAACTTTAGCCTTGTCCATTGCTTTACCAAGTTTTTGGCACTGTTCACAAGTTCTACGGTATCATACCACCTCCCTCGCAATCCTAGACCAATAGAAGTTTTGCATAATACGTCTCTTAGTACATCTTATGCCCATATGACCTGAGAAAGGAGTGTCATGTGCTATGGCTAAAAGTGGCAGATAGTAAGCTGTAGGCACTACCAACTGCCATATTACTTCACCTTCTAGCCCACCTCCAAGGGTCCACTCTGTGTACAGCAAACATTTGTTCCATTATACAGACTCCCCTCTTTCTTGAGCCTTAGGTGCCTCCTTAGCCATCTCCCACAAGCTTTGTAATGCAGGATCACTAAGTTGAGCCTGTCTCAACTCTACCTTTGTGACCTTTCCCAGCTTCCCTTCCACAGGAAGCCTAGTCACTTCCAAAAGCAGCTCCTCGCTGTCACTCTGGGTACCACCACTCACCTTCGTCCTCACAGCCACCATGTACAAGGGAACACTAGCACCCACCAGCAGCTGTGGCTCACATTCAGACTTACTGCTACCAGATAGTATCTTCACTGAAACAGCCACCACGCCAGTCCCAGCTTCAGGTATGAGATCTTTGTGTGTCTCTCCCAGACTACCAGACCTACAAGCCTTTCTCCAAGCCTGACTGTGTGTCACTGCATGTACACAAGGTACTGCATCATCAAAGCCATTCCCTATTAGGACATCTGCAGGAATATCCTCAAACACACCTACTTGCTTCCTCTTCCACCCTCTCAGTCAAGATGAACCCTAGCTAAAGGTTTTTGGAATGGGTTCCCTCCCAATGCTCTGACTGGAGTGGTCTGCCCAAGCAAGTACTGCTCTTCCCTAACCACTGTAGGCCTCACAATGGTTATATCAGAAGCTGTGTCCCTCCTAACAGTTGCCTGTTTACCATCTACTAAGATAGGATATATATTTGGGTGATAATTTGGCATCCAGTTGTTTCTAAACAACTTACTACTGGCAGTTTGTCATCCGCACTTACTGGCTCCATCACCTTCTGTTTCTCATCCTGGCTTGATGGACATTTGGCTGCTATGTGTCCTCTCTGGTGTTACACTTGAAACATCTGATCCCTAACCATGCACTTGGATTAGTAGTTGCCTCTGTTACTGGTGCACTCTGTTGGAGTGGTTTAGACTACCCCCATGGGTTCCCTTATGCCCATGTGCAGCAGTGGGTATCCCTTACTTATGCAGTGATGCTCTGCTTGCCAAGTAGCGATGCCCTTTTCTCTCCAGCTCCTCTGCAGAGTTACACTCATGGTCTGGTAACCAGACTGTCATGTCATCAGGCAAAGTACTGAGGGCTTTTTCCCTCACCTAAAGGTTTGCCAGTCCCTCAAAAGTGGTGACCTGACACCCACTTACCCATCTGTGAAAGTAAGTACTTAAGTCAGCAGTGTAATCATGTACACTTTCATCCGCCTTGCGTCTATGTTCATGAAACTTGAGACAGTCAAGCAGGCAACATTTCACTTTGTCATAATTCAAATAATCTATATCATTTAACTTTACTACAGCCTGAACAGCTTTACCATGGGGTAAGGAAGTCAGGAGCTAAAACCAGAGCTCATGGTCAGCATCATGTTATCTACATACCGTCTCAAAAATATGAATAAAACTTTCAAAGTCATCCCCATCCATGTACTGAGGAAAATGTTTACTGACCTTTACTGCTCTTGGGGTCCAATTAATCCCTTCCTCATTACCTCCATGACCTTCTCTAAGGGTTTGAAGCACCATTTCATGCCAGTGCTGTCTCTCATTGTCCTTGGCTTCTAAACACCTCAGTCTCTCTTTGGTCTCCAGCAGTTTAGCCTCCAGTTCATATTGGTGCTGCTTCTCCTCAGCCTCCAACCATTGAATCTGCAGGCGCAGTCCCTCATTGTCCTCAGTTTCTAAACGCCTCAGCCTCTCTGCTGATTCCAGTACAAGACGTTTGGTTTCCAATTCATGTGGACTCTGTTTCTCCTCAGCCTCCTAATGTTTGGCCTCCAGGCACTGTTTTTCTCAGTCTCCAGTCATTTGGCTTCCAGATACAGTGCCTCTAACTCCAGATGGATTCTCAGGTCCTCTGAAGGACAGGTGGACTGTCCTGTCTCAGCAGATTGCACATCACCAACACCAAACAGGATATCCTCCAAATGGCTGGTCTGACCTGTGGCTGCAACCAAGGCTGAAATCATTGCTTCCTTGGTCAGGTTGGCATGCACCAATCCTCTGGATTCACACTCCTTAGCCAATTGGATCTTTGTAAGCTTGCTAACATCTTCTGCTGACATCCTTGCCTGCTATCCCTGATTATCTAACTAAAAAAAATAAACCAAAACTGTGATGGATTGAAATTCTGAATGTTTACGTTGTGGCTATCAAGAGTGCACAACTTAATGACAACTACCCACAGGCTCCTAGAATCCAATTATAAATCCCACTAAGCTGCCACCAACTGAATGTGGTTCTCCGGCTAATATATCACAGGACTACCACCATTAATGTGATGTCCCCCACTTAAAACCCTGGTTAGTAATTAAGGAGCCTCAATCCTCACCACTGACTCCAGTCTGGGAGTGTCATGGAAAACACCAGAGCACACAAGAGTAAAATTCCACAATTTTCCTTAAGAGCACAACAGTAACATGCTCTATTTTCCTGGGACCGAACTATATACCTCTGTCCACCCCAACTGTATTCCCTTATCATACATCTCAGAGAAATGTGTTCCAGGTTAAGACCTCTTTACTCACTCACACTGAAAATAACTTTAAACTTCACACACACAAACACTTATTGGAAGCCTGACACAGATTTCCAGTTGTGTCCCCTCCCCAATACAAATGGTAATGCTGCCACCAGAGTCAGACAGGTCTACATGTCTTTCAAAGGGGATCAATTATTAAAAATTAAATACCAGAATAAATGATAGCTATGACCAGAAGCAGCCAGGCATTCAAGGTGACCTGAGGAGTATCGAACAGGTATAAGCACTCACTAATCTTGAAAGAACAGACTGATTGTCCAGTCTCAATGTAAAGTAATGAAAGACATTTAATAATAAGTAAAATGATTACAAGAATGTAAATCAATAACTTTCAATAAACACAAGAATTCAGTCACCAGAAATATAAAATTAAACTGTAGGATAGAAGTCCATCTTTTTAGAAAAACTCTATCTAAATAACTAAACTTTCCTAATCTAACTAGAGAACAATGTCAGCAAGGCAAAGGCAGGCTTACAGTTTTTTTGGTGAGTCCTTTTTTGCAGGGATCTTCTGCACAGCACTGTAACTGACTGTAACTCTTAACTAATTGCTGCTCTTCACAAACTGCCCAGCAACTGACTTCAGCAGTCTCTTTTATATAGTCCAGGTTAACAGTCTCAACTGTCTTATTTTAAAAATGACAGTCAGCTGTTTAAAAAAGTTATTTTTCCTGTCAGTCAGCTGTTCAAATAATCATCTAGCAACCAGGAACATTCTAATGACATTGCCTACTGTTCAGCTGATTCTGTATAGACAGTTTGTATTTTAGAATCTCCCTCACAAACACGTGCAATTAGAAATGTATCAAAACACTGACAGGTTCTTTAAACATTTTGTATAAGCAGGGAGATACTCAACATTTAAAAAACGTATTTACATTTTCACAGTTAGACATGTTGGCATACAATACAATTTAATCTGAGAATATACACAAATCTCCTGCCAGACATGTTAACACAGATTACAGTGTTTCATTTTCTTCACAGTGCATGTTGACAAACCTTTGTGGAGCATGCTGATAGGGCTTTGCCTGACAAAGGCACTTATAAGCAATCCATATATTAGTATGAAGCTATTTATGAATGCAGTTTAATCTTAGTATTAATTTAGTAGAGACCAAATGCCTCTTTGTTACTGTCAGTCTAATCAACTGTTATAACATTCACCTCCTATGTACCCAGCAGCTATTGCAATATTCACATATATACTAAATAATCTATGTCAATGAACTGATATCCATGTTATATCTGGCATACTTAAAATTTTATTGGTAATCCAACCTTGTATTTTATAACTTGCACACTATTTAATTTACTGTATACTGTCGAGTTTGTTGTATACTGTTTAATTTACTGTATACTGTCTAGTTTATTGTATTGCCTCTTACTATTTGTATAATGTCTGTTTTTGGATTTGGAGCTTTTCTCCCCAGGCCTCCACTGGAAAAGGGCTCACTTTTGGCCAAGTGGCCCTCATGATAAACAAATGCAAATAAATAATAAAGGTCACTGAAGAAGTTCAGATGCCTTTTTTTGGTACCAGAACTTTTTAATGTATACAGTTTATAAATTCTGTGGATGAGAACTATACATCTCACTGCTTGTGATACATCAGTGCTATGCAACCCAAAGCAATTCACTGTGACCATCTTATGTAAAATTTGACTATTCAGCTTTCTACATGGAGGGATATAGCCTGAGAGAGGTTTTAATGCCACTGGGCGCAATCAGGAATGAATGCTTATGGTTTTCCAGAAAAAAAATGTGACGAGGCTAACATTCTTCAACATTAACCTACCAAACTTTTTGTTATTGCACACAATCTGGGCTTTAGTGCGTACTTTAATGTATAAATGAGGTACACTGCATACTTAAGAGAGGTAAAACAATTTGGAGACTGCTGTGCTGTCTCCCAGGGCTATCTACTGAGATTGAATTGTATCACAATCCCAGTGAACAATAGTAATAAAAGGTAGTCTACCTCTCTAATCACTCAGTGCACCCCAGTCAAGCTCAGTAAATCATCAAAACAGTGCTTTTGCAGTTATGCAAGTCCCCTGCATCCCCAACATGAGGAGGTGTTTCACCACAGCACTGCTACTCATATATACCAACTCTGAGACTGTAGTATCCATCCGAAAGAATGAACCCCTGAGATATTGCAGTCTCAGTCCTTCATGGCAAAATGTCAGGAGTCCACATAAGTAATCACAGATTTGTCAGTCACTAGTGTACTGCTCACAAGTTTGACACATGCACATACATTCACAAGTGATTACTAGGCTAATGGTCCTAGGGGTTCATTTTAAGCCTAGCCATGCTTTTCCAAATGTTACACCACGTTTTGAAATGCTAGAGTAATTTCAGGGTTAGATATAGGCTCACACGAGTGATCAAGCATTTACAGGTTCCTTCTGTCCCTAAGAGACAAACGGGCAAGACCAAGGATAAAATTTTGATACCCCATTCACTGGTCAAGTTAGGCTTGAGTTGGGTTAGGGAAGAACTCTGCTTTACATGGACACATGCATCTCCTTCTAGGATGTCCTATTTATGTTGTTGTTGAAGTTTAAGTCCCCAGATTGGATAATTCTGATGTTTTTTTTTGTTTTTTTGCAGGTGTGCAACAGGTCCATTAAAGTGGGATCATTGTAGGCCAGACATAGATTGCCTCTCAACAATCCATAGGAGACCAAGTAAAGGAATAGGGCTTCTCCACCCTGCTCCATCTTAGTAATATGTGCTAACCCCTGTTGCTATCTGTTGCTATCCCTAACCTGCATCGTAAATTAAAAAACCTTGCCATAATACTACCACTTTGCAAGACAGCACACACATACACACTAAATCTATCCCCTAACCTAACCCTAAACCTAAACACTCACAGTCACACACACTTAATTTGTTCCCTTACTAACCATAACCAATGCACATTGCGCCCACACACACACACACACACACACACACACACACACACACACACACACACACCTATTACACATCCCACTTACCTGTTTTGATGAAACACACACCAGAAAAAACATCTGTTTGATAAACCATACATTTAACCAAAAAACACTGCATTGCCTGTACACCAAACAATCGGTACCCATAGATGGATAGATAGATACACACAAATACACACTCATACATACAGTTTGCTGTCACAAGGTTGAAGCCCACAGTCCTGAAATGCATAATGCCAGTAACATACTATAGAAGACCAAAATGCTGAAGACCACAATGTTGAACTTTTGGACTCCCACTCCCCCTTCAGACCCTATGTTAGCACTTTTTCCTGGGTTTACACTGATAGGGATATTCAGTATTCAAGGTTTTTACACATTGTAGTCTTCAGTGTTGGGTTTTCTATGTTATATGTCTGGGATAATGCACTTTAGAATTGTGAGCTTCGACCTTGAGATACTAAACCCGTGTGTGTGTGTGTGTGTGTGTGTGTGTGTGTGTGTGTGTGTGTATATATATATATATATATATATATATATATATATATATATATATATATATATATATATCTATATATGTGTGTGTGTGTGTGTAGGTTGTTGGCAACACACTGAAAAACAACTTAGACAAAATGGTTGAAAGTTAGTTTCACTGAAAGGCAATTAAATCAAATCCAGATTTACTGAAACATGATGCAACCAAAAATACCCAAGGTAAAAGCGTTCAAAACATTCCCCTTACCTAAATATACTAACTCCACAATCACACCAACTATCTGGAAAACTGTAAACATTGTGTGTGTGTGTGTGTGTGTGTGTGTGTGTGTGTGTGTGTGTGTGTGTGTGTGTGTGTGTGTGTATGTGTATCTGGGTCTACTTCATTCAACCAAATTTTCATATAGCCGAAAATCAAAAGATCGAGATGAGAAGAGTGAAATCTCACAACACTGAACCTTTACATTGCCGAAATTCAGATCGACAAAACACCAGCATGTCACACACCACTTGGAGCTTCCGAATGGAGATCATGGTACAGCGAAGATTGGAAAATTTACCCTTTTCCTCACTGTAGTGTGATTTCGGAGTTTGTATATATAATTTGCAGGGGGTGTGGGGGGTACAGGGGAGGTTGCCCTCCTGCAAAAAAGTAACAAAAGGTAGATTTTTGTGTTGACTTGGAGTAGCTGGTTTTTCATTGTTTTGAATTTTGGCAGTGTAAAAGTTTGGTGTTGTGCGATTTCGCTTTTCTCATCTCATTCTTTTGTTTTTAGGTTATGTGAAAATTCGGTAGAGTGAAGTAGACCCATATATTTATGTATATATTATGTACATCCATAAAAGCATACTGTTAAGTTAACTCTTTCGATTAACTAGTTAAAAAGCTTGAGATTAATTTTAATCATAAGATTAAAAAGAGTAAAAATTAATCTTGAAGATTTAAGTTAGACTGTGACCAGCATTTGTTTTATTGTATTAAAATGACTTAAAATAAGGCACTAAAAACCTTCAGATTTTATATAAATAATTCTGTGCTCCAAGTTCTTTGACTTTTTTTCTGCATATGGTGTAGCGCTCATACCTTCCTGTTTCTGTATTTGCTAAATTTATTGTTGAAAAGCACTTAAGTATTGTAAGTTCTGTTAGTTAAAGTAACATTAACTAAAGACTATTTTTTCTTTTAATCATTCTTCTTCTTCTCTTTTCAGCTGCTCCTGTTAGGGGTTGGCACAGCAGATCATCAGTCCACATCACAAGTGACAGTAGAGTTTACGATGTCAAAGGCAAATTAAAGGTCATGCTGCTAAATGCTAGGAGTCCAAACATGAAACTGCACTCATTACAAGCATTCTTAACCCTGGAAGATGCTGACATTTGTGCAGTCGCAGAAACCTGGTTCAAGGCTGTGGAGAGCACCCCAGCCACACCAGGTTACTCACCTATCAAACATTCAGACCCCAAACCGTGGGCAGCAAAGAAAAAGGAGGTAGAGTTTCAATATATATTAAAGACATACACACCTCCAGGCTGGTCAAATAGTATGACGCACAAGAGACACTCCAGGTGCAGTTAACCATTGACAAGACCCCTATTCAAATCATAGTTAGCTGCAGGCCCCTAACTTTGACTCAACATGTCCACTCCACCTATCTGGACTGCTTCGAATCTATCAAGATTCAACCCTTTACCCTGATCCTGTGCAACTTTAACTATCCAGCCATAGACTGGAAGAACTACTCATGCCAAAACACAAATGCCCAGAGATTCCTTGATTTCATCAACGCAAATGCCTTGGACCAGCTGGTCGACACCCCCTCAAGAGGTGAAAATATCTTGGACTTGGTGTTAACCAACATGGGTAACCACTGCAGTATCCCTACAGTGTCATCCTCCCTGGTAAGATCTGACCACAAAGCGGTCACTTTTGAAGTCACCATCTCCCCTCCCAGCTAGGGTCAAATAAAAAAACTTTTCCAAGGCTGATTACAACCTCCTGAGGGAAGGTATAAACAGTTTCACAGCCCCTTCCCCCGCCATAGGAACTGGCACAAATGTCCAAACCTATAGCTGCATGGAATCAGAAATACCCAACAGGACAAAATCATCCTCCTCAAGGTGGAGCAAACCTGTCTAGTGGACATCTGCAATAAATATAATAAAAGGAAAACATTGCTGTCCAGGACCAAGAAGGAGCAGATGCCTAATTGGAAGTAATCTCTCCTTAGCCTGAACAAGCAAATAAGAGCACTAGTAAAATCCTCCAAAGCAAACTTCGAGTCCAAACTGGCCACATCTACTAAAGACAATCATAAGGCTTCTTCATATATGTCGGCAGTTTCAAAGGAAGCACTCAGATCTGCTCAGAACTGGTGGTCAAGGACACCATATACATAAACGCCGTAGATATAGCCAACCTGCTGGCAGACTGGTTCAGCAAAAACTTCACTCCTCTGTCCCCCCTATCAGTAAATCAGGACATATCCAGCATCTGCCCCCCCCTCCCCTTATCTCTAGGGAGCAAATCATCACTGCTCTCTCAAACACAAAAAATACAGCCTCCATGGGACCTGATAACATCCCAGGCTGCATCCTGCATGAACTCAGGCAGGAACTTGCAGCACCATCAGGCACCCTATTCAACCAAAGCCTGAGTACCGGTTTCATTCCAGCTGAGTGGAGGACAGCCACTGTCATCCCTCTGCACAAAGGTGGAACATCCACCAATCCCGAAAATTATAGATCCATCAGCCGAACTTGCCTGATCTGCAAGGCCATGGAACGGATTATGATGGATGTCATTAACAAGGACACTGGCAACCTCCAAACACTTGATCCCACACAGTTTGGTTTTGCCTAGGGGAGGTCATGCCTGTTAAATTTAGTCAACCTCTTTGAGACAGTCACCAAAGCCATGGATGAGGGGAAGACAGTGCACACCACCTATCTTGACCTGGCCAAAGCCTTTGATACTATTCCCCACTCAGGTGTAATAGATAAGCTTTCTTAACTAGACATCAATCCGTATGTTACCAGATGGGAAGCAAACTGGCTCACTGAGAGAACTCACCTAGTCAAAATAGGGGAAGCCACCTCAAGCAGTAGACCCGTAATGAGCAGTGTACCCCAGAGATCAATCTTGGGGCCATTGTTGTTTGGGATATACATTTCTGAGGTACAGGCCAAAGCCAGTGGACTATGGCTGACCAAGTTTGCAAATGACTGCAAGTTGGGCATTGTCATCAATTCCCCTAGTGATGTGGGCATCCTCCAAGAGGGTCTCACCCAAACAAATGATTGGTGCCAGAAACATGGCCTCAAACTGAATGGCAAAAAATGCATTG